>NC_044550.1:31287714-31603363 GCF_007565055.1 Rhinopithecus roxellana | reverse complement strand
CATTACTGATGTGATCACTGCTTTCATATCCAGACTCAGTCCTTTGCATCTGCCAATTATCACCATGCACTTTACCCTCTACAAGGCCTTTATTTTTGTCTTCTCCTTTTCCATTAGATTCAAGGGAACTTCTGCTTCCTATTTCCTGCTTCATTTCATCTTCATATATGGTCATTAAACCTTTTTGCTTTGGATTCTCTTTCGGCCAATTACTAAAACTTTGATCCTTGCTACATTTAGGCTTGTTACTGATATTTGGTTTATGTCTTGGACTATGCTGTCTTTTTTCACTTTCACTAAAAATACTATCAACATTTAATGTTTCTCTCATAGGTTTCCAACCTCGGTTGCGGCTTTTACTGCTGCTATTACAGCTGTTTCCTCTATCCCTAGAATCTTGGCTGCTGTCTGTATCATATCCAGTGCCATTGTCGCTCTTAACTTTGCCAGTTATTTTCTCCCCTGGAGCAAGAATCTGGGATTTACTTGAACTTATTATTTGTGCAGAAGCTCGACTCTGCAGTACAACTCGGTCATGTTTATATGATCCTTTTCCTTGACTATGATATAGATGTGGATTCCCATGTTGTCTAAAACCATTTGGGGCAGGAGGTGATCCAGATTGGAAATGTGAAAGGTCTTCATCAATCAAATCTTAAAAAAAAAAAATTAAAGATACACATGAATTACTCCTCAGAGTCACCTTGTAGTCACAAGGCAAATACCTGTTAGAGATAAAATGTTAAAGAGTTTTAGGTAAATAGTAATTGCAAGTACATAACACATACTGCTTTGAGATTAAAAAGTGTTTTTCCAGTCCTTATGTATGCTTAATGAGGGGTATTTATAAAAGAAACTTTAAAAAATGACCTCTAAGGTAGATCAAAATTGAGGCAGTTTTTTAAAAAAAAAGCACTCTATCTCACTCATAACAAAAATCATAAAAATACTTTCCATTTCTTATATTGGTAAAGATTTAAAAGTTTGTTAAACCAATTGCTGCTGAGAGTGTGAACAAACAGACATCCAATCATTATTGGTCGGAGTGCAGACTAGTTCAGTCTTTAAGGAGGGCAACTGAGCCACATCTGTCAAAATTAAAAGTAAACATATCCTGACCCAGCAATTCCTCTGAAGGAATTTTATACTATGGCTATATGCAAAAATGTACAAAGTTATGTGTGAAAAAAGATGTTGCTGAAGAAAAAATCTTAAATCAGCCTGTAAAGTCTATCACTATCAGTTAAATTATGCTCTGTCCATAAAGAAAAAAGCATAAAACCATAAAGAGACATGCTTATAATGTGGAAATGGAAATACTAAGTAAAGAGAGGGAAAGTCAGGGATTGCCAGAAAAGAAGTCCCTTCACTTATTTATAAACTTCCTTATTACTTGAATGTGCCATGAGTGAATTATATCTATAAGTAAGTTAAAACATCGAAACCCATATACAAGTATCCCAGGTTAGAATTAAATAAGAACCAGGATATTTTGCATATTTAGATTTAGTATAGGTGTATTAAATTACTCATTAATAAAATATACACATATACACAAAGTGCTGTAATCCCAGCACTTTGGGAGCCTGAGGCAAAAGGATCGTTTGAGGCCAGCAGTTCAAGACCAGTCTGAGCAACACAGCAAGACCCCATCTCTATAAATAACTTTTTAAAATTTAGCCAGGTGTGGTGGCATGTGTCTGTAGTCCTAGCTACTCAGGAGGCTAAGATGTGAGGATAGCTTGAGCCCAGGAGTTCAAGGCTGTAGAGAGCTATGATTGTGTCACTGCACTCTAGGCTGCACAAGAGTGAACTCTCACCTCTTAAAAATAAAGTTATTAAAAATAACTTTAATATAATTTAATTTCTATGTATAAACTATATACAGAAATTATAAATTTATATATACATATACAGAAATATATATAATTTTTATATTTCTATATTATATATATATTTAACTTATATATTTTATATATTTTTTATATTTAACATATACAGAAATTAAAGTTATAAAATTCAGTTTTAAAATAAGATTTTAGCAGCTCCTTTTAAAATCAATAGTACAAGATCTTAACTTACCTCTATGTCGTCCTAAATCTTTTCTTTGTCCCTTCTCTAAATCTTTCCTTTGTGAAGAAAGTAAGTTTTTCTGTTCAATAGCTTTCAGAGCACATTCTCTGGAAATGTCTTTTATCTTTTCCCTTTGATCAATGTGACTTAACTTAGCTGTAAAAGAAATCATTCTTACTATGATACAGATCATTTTTCAAATTGCTCAATAAAAATAAAATTTGATCTATATAAAAATGTTAAGATATAATTTTAAAAAGCATAGATATGTAGATATATAGTATACAATGGTATTTTTATGATTAAAAACTAAATGTGATTTTTCTTGACACTGGAGATGCATGTTGTCTTTTAGAACTTCTAGTATAGCCTCTAAAACAAGTATAAAAAAAGAAAGGGATCTGCCATTAAAATAATAAGAGCTAAAGGTAACTGAATGGTCACTATTTGCCAGATGTGTTACTCATTTACTTCTTCAAAGTACAATTACTGTCTCTATTTTGGGTAAGGAAACTGAGGCAGAGAGAAATTAGAAATTTGCCCAAGTTCACAAAGTTTGTAAGTCGAGAACCGGGAATATGAACCCAAGTTGTCTGGTTCCAATGCTTCTATTCTTAAACACACATATACTATTTCTGGGCTTAAAACCAGGTGTCTTTTGAAAAACATAAAATGCCTTGATCTACGAGTATCGATGATCTGTGAAAGGAAAATTTTTAATATTTAATATTTAATAATTTTTTAAAAGCCTTTATTTTAGTTTTTTGTGGATAACTGTTAATTCTCAATGTTACTACCCTTGATTAAATGAGTTACTTTTATGATTACACATTATTTCATTAATATATGTAAAGGTTGATTACAAAATCATCCTGAACATCCACACAAGAGTTACATGTATTTCTAAACTGTAACTGTACACAGTATCATGAAGTCTCATTTTGAACCCAAGTTACAGAACTCGACTTGTGAAAGTTAGTTATAGGATAACAATAACAAGACAGAGTTGAATAAAAATGAGGTTAAGAACAAACTACGGCAATAGTAACTTTGAACTACTGTTGCATTCACTACCAGTAAATTTAATTTTGGCATTTATGCCAAATTATTAACTCACATTTTTCTGCTTCAAGCTGATTATTAACTCCTTGAAGGAAATGCCACATTGTTGCTTTATTTGGTAACTGTCCAGACTGCCTCAGGCCTACCACAGTCTGAGTGCATGGAGAAACTCAAACAACTCATGGAATCAAACTGGTCAGGTAAAACTACAGCTCTCAGAGAAATGCATAAATCAAAAGACGAATTTTGTTACCTACTTGTTATTATCTCTTCATAGGCAAGGAAAGCTAGGTAAGCATCCTGCGGTAAGTGAAAAAAGGAAGACACTCACTCGGAACTATGTAAAAATGACAATTTAAACACATACCTGGTCCTTTCCCTACAGCTGTGTGGCTATGGCTCCGATTAGATGATGAAATATTATCAGTTTGAAATTTCTGATTTTCTCTCTGCTTTGCCTGATCACCAAATCCATTTTCTTTTAAATTATCTGACTTATAAATTACAGGCTTTTCACATCCTTAAAAAGAGAAACAAAAATGTATCATTCCTTTCCGTACCATGAAAAGAGATGTTTGAATCATTTTTTTCAGATTATTTTTAACTGTAAAAAAAGTTACTTAAAACTTAAGAGGACTGACATCACTTAAGAATTTCGAAATGCTTTATAATGCATTCAAAAAGGACCTAACTGTTTTGGACTTTTCCAGTTTACTACATCACTTAAAACGTACTTCTAGAAAGAGCTACTAGTGAAGCCTCTTCTGTGATTGTGTGACCATAATAGTGGGTAACTCCTGAAGGTGTTTCTGAGGCCACTGATGAGAAAAGGTTCATTCCAAAATACTAACAAAAATTACTAAAATTGCGTCAACTCTACTCAAAGTCAAATTTGAAATTATCCTCAATATTTGTTGCGAGAAGTCAGGGACCCCGAACAGAGGGCCCGGCTGAAGCCATGGCAGAAGAACATAAATTGTGAAAATTTCATGGACATTTATTAGTTCCGCAAATTAATACTTTCATAATTTCTTACACCTGTCTTTACTGCAAACTCTGAACATAAATTGTGAAGATTTCAAGGACACGTATCACTTCCCCAATCAATATCCTTGTGATTTCCTATGCCTGTCTTTAATCTCTTAATCCTGGTCATCTTTGCAAGCTGAGGAAGATGTATGTTGCCTCAGGACCCTGTGATGATTGCGTTAACTGCACAAATTGTTTGTAGAGCATGTGTGCTTGAACAATATGAAATCTGGGCACCTTCAAAAAAGGAACAGGATAACAGCAATGTTCAGGGAACAAGGGAGATGGCCTTGGACTCTGACTGCCGGTAAGCCAGACAGAACAGTCATATTTCTCTTCTTTAAAAAGCAAATAGGAGAAATATTGCTTAATTCTTTTTCTCAGCAAGGCACATCCCTGAGAAAGAGAATGTGCCCTGAGGGTAGGTCTATGAACAGCCCCCTTGGAGGCATCCCTCTTTTATGGTCAAAGTCGAAGGGATGAAATAAGCCCCGGTCTCCTGTAGCGCTCCAAGGCTTATTAGGAGGAAGAAATTCCCACCTAATAAATTTTGGTGAGACAGGTTGTCTGCTCTCAAACCCTGTCTCCTGATAAGATGTTATCAATGACAATGCATGTGGAAACTTCATTAGCAATTTTAATTTCGCCCCATCCTGTGGTCCTGTGATTTCACCCTGTCTCCACTTGCTTTGTGATATTCTATTACCTTGTGAAGCATGTGATCTCTGTGACCCACACCCTATTTGTACACTTCCTCCCCTTTTGAAAATCGCTAATAAAAACTTGCTGGTTTTATGACTCAGGGAACATCACAGAACCTGCCGACATGTGATGTCTCCCCCGGACACCCAGCTTTAAAATTTCTCTCTCTTGTACTCTTTCCCTTTATTTCTCAAACCAGCCAAGACGCTTAGGGAATAGAAAAGAACCCATGTTAAATATCGGGGATGGGGTTCCCCCCGATATTCATAGTATTAGTATTCCTAGTTGACTGTGATAATAGAAAAACATGGAGAATTTTTAAAAGAAAGAATTACCCATATTTTCTGCAACAGATTTGTAATGTGACCAGCTGACAACCTGCCTGAGTGCATCGTCAGTAGAAACTGCTGTCCCATCTGGGTTTGCGTAAAACAAAAGCAGTGGCTGAAAGTGGCATCGAATGCATTTGGAGACAACATCTTTCCATCTGGTTCCAATCTTGTAAAAAAACACAATGAATAAAGACAAAACAAAACCTTGTAATCAATGTGTTATATGAAAAGACAGAAACTCTGAGTTATTTTATATTTTTTAAAAATTTACATATGCAGCTGCCAGTAGTTCAAGTATATATCGTATTATATAATTAACTGTATTTAGTAACTAGTCTAAATAAAAATCTTTTAAACATTATCATTTACAAATTTGGTGGGCAAATAAATTTTAAAAAGCTTTCCAAATATGTGGTTGACTGACATTTGACAAAGACTTCAAGGCAATTCAATGGAGAAATTTAATTAAGAGTCAGCTCAACAAATGGTGTTACAACTGGAGATAAAGAATTTTTACCATGAGAAAAATAACTTTAACCTGACTTCATATAAAACAAACAAAAAAAATTAACTAAGAATAGCTCACACAAAAACTAAAACTTAACCAGAAGAAAACAAAAGAGAAAATCTTTGCAAACTTGGGGAAGGGCAGATTTCTTAGTATACCAAACCACGGAAGAAAAATATTTTTAAAATGGACTTAATCTAAATTAGTTAATAACTTTTGCTCTTAGAAAGACACCGTTAAGAAATTGAAAAAAAAATAAGCAACATACAGCTAATAAAGGACTACTGTGCAGAATAAAGAATCCCTACAACGCATTAAGAAGAAGATAATCCAGTGCGAAATACTGGCAAAAAATCTGGACATTTCACCAAAAGAAAGATGTAAGAATGGTCAACAAGCACAAGAAAAGATGCTCAAAATATTACCAACCGCAAGGGAAATGCAAATGAAAACCACAATGAGATAATATTATACATACACTAGAAGGGCTAACATTAAAAAGAATACCAACACAAAGTGCTGCTGAGAATGTGGAACAACAAGAACTCTCGTACACTGCTCTCATAGAATGCAAACTGGTATAACCACTTTGGAAATCAATTTGATAGTTTCTTGTGAAGTTAAACAGACACTTACCACACAACCCAGAAATCCCACTTCTAGGTATTATCTAAGAGCAATGGAAAAAAATATGTTCACAAACAGATTATTCATACTTCAATAGGTAAATGGATAAATCGTTGTACAGCCATAAAACACACAATAAAAATAAAGTGTGAATCCAAACAACATGAATGAATCTTAAAGACATTATGCTAAAGGAAGGGAGGCAGACACAGAGTAGTACATACTATAAGAGACCATTTATATAAAATTGTAGAATGAGTAAAACTAATCTATAATGAGACCAGCAATTTCCTCGTCCTGGGGTGCTGTGGGGGGTATGACAACAAAGAGGCCTGATAGAATTTTTCTAGGCTGATGAACATGTTCTGTGTACTGATTATGGTGGTTACATAGGTGAATACATTTATCAAAACTCCAACTGTACACTTAAAATGGGTATATTTTAATGTTTTGCACTATACCTCTATAAAATTGATTTAAAAGCAAAACAAAACCAAACAAAAACACTACAAAGCATTCTAGAATATGTTTGCAGAGAAGGGGACTTTTAAGAAACAATTCTGATGAGCTGTTTTGAACTATATATATTCAGCTATTTATCCTCCTCACTGGGGATTCCAAGAGACTTGAGGAGTCCATTTTTTTGTTTGTAATGTCTGTTTTTTGAGAAAAGGTCGCACAGTCACCCAGGCTGGAGTTCAGTAGCACTGTCTCAGCTCACTGCAACCTCCTCCTCCCAGGTTCAAGGGATTCTCATGACTTTGCCTCTTGGGATTACAGGCATGTGCCACCATGCTTGGCTAATTTTGGTATTTTTAGTAGAGACGGGGTTTCACCACATTGGCCAGACTTTGAAGAGTCAATGTGAAAATAAAATAAAAACCTTCACAGGGTAATTAATATACCCAGCTCTTTCTCCAAATTTTGAATAATTTAAACTATGTAAAAGCAAAGTAGAAACTGCAAAATGTTTTTACACATCGACTCAAGATGAAACTTAATAAACTCCTACATCAAAGTACTAAGTAATTCAAGCAAAGTGCTGATTTTAAATATAAATACCAAAACTTAAACAGCTTTGAGGTGTACTATATGAAGTAAAATTATCTAGTTATAGTGTACAAGTCAGTGAGTTTTGACAATACAATTGTGTAATCCTCACCCCAAAATATTACCTGGTACCCCACTTTGCAGTCCCTGGAAATGAGTGATCTACTCTCCAAACCTTTGTTTTTCCTTCTAGAATTTCATATAAATGGGATCACCGCATGTAGTCATTTATATCTCACTTCTTTCACTTAGCATAATGCTTCTGAGATTTGTTCACATTATTGCATGTATCAGTTCAATAGTTCAGTCCTTCTTGCTGAGTATTGTATTCCACTGTATAACTACACCACAATTTGTTCATCCATTCACCTATTGTTGACATTTGAGTCATTTCTAGTTTGAGCATTATGAAGAAAACTATCCTGAACATTCAAGTACACGTTTTATGTGGAGTTATGTTTTCACAAGAGTGGATTTGCTGGGTTATATAGTAAATATATGTTTAAAGAAACTGACAGTTTTGAAAGTGAATGTTCAATTTTGTGGTTCCATCAGCGTCGTGTGAGAGATCTAGCTGTTCTTATCCTCACCAACTATTTGTATTGTCAGTCTTTTTAATTTTGATCATTACAACAGATGAGTACTAGAATCTCATTAAGAATTAAATTTGTATTTCCGTTGTGGTTAATGATGTACTGAATATCATTTCAAGGCCATTCATATATCTTCACTGGTGAACTGTCAACATTTTTTGCTGATTTTTTAATTGGGTTTTAAGAGTTATTTCAATATTCTGGATACAGTCTTTATTAGATACATGCTTCACAAATATTTTCTCTCAGTATATGGTTTGTCACTTTATTCTCCTAATAGTATCTCACTGAAGAACAACAATTTTAACTTTCAATGAAGTCTAATTTACCAACTATTTTTATGGTTCATGCTTATTAAACGTTATCTAAGAAATCCCTATACATAAATAGTAGTTTTACTGTCCTTCCCTGATATTCCCATCTCAGTCATTTCTGGTCTGTTTTTATTAATTTTTCTTCAGGTTATTTGAATATTTGGTAATATTTTATTGAATGCTATTTTGAAGTGGCATATTGAATTTCACTGAACTTCATAGTCTTGGGTATTGAATTTTGTTGTGTTATTTTAAAAGTGGGATTAGCTTTGAACTTTCAAGGCTTGTTTTAAGCTTTTTTCTTTTTTTTTTTTTCTTTTTTTCTTTTTGAGACAGAGTCTCACTCTGTCACCAGGCTGAAGTGCAGTCGCACGATCTCAGCTCACTGCAACCTCTGCCTCCTACCTTTTGTTTTCCAGTGATGCTTCCTATCTCTCCCAACTAACCCCAAACTTGTGTGGGTTCACCCCTCACATGCACAAATCACAATTTAGCCACAAATTCCAGGGAACCCTTCTGTCAATTTCCAGAACTTTCTCCCTGTGCAGTTTTCTTTCTAATATTCTGTCCTGCAAATTTTAGCCATCTAGGCCTCCCTGAACTCCAGTTTCAGTCTGCAGAACTCAGTGACACTGCTGGGCTTTGTTTGGGCTCCCACTGCCTGCACTGCAACCCAGAAACTATCTCTAGGCAGTAAGCAGTGGGTAATCATAGAGCTGACCTCATTTGTTTCCCTTTTCTCTGTTCAACTGCATGTTGTTCAATGTTTAGAGTTGTTTCACCTATGTCCTAGTTTTAAACAGTGAAATGCCTATTTCTATAGCAGTTAATCCTTCGTGGGTAGAATTAGAAGTCCACTAAATACCAAATATTTGAATTTGTATTGTCTTAATCACAGTGCTGATAAACGGCCTTTTGTTGTATATTAAAATGAAATTAAATAGAATTCTACATCATTTGCTTATAACAACCAAAGAACTTGCATTTTTAAATGAGTTTACTACTTAATAAAGATTGCCAAAGCCAGTAAGCTTTGGCAAGACCAATAGTTTTCAACTGTGCTATGTCTGAATTTCCTGCAGAACTTAAAATTTCAGATACCTGCCTTTACACTACTGAATCAAAATTTTAGGAGTCCAGGAATATATGTTTTTTAAAAAGCTCCTCATGTGATTCCAATACTCCTTATTAAGAACTATTATTCACTACTTTTCTAAACAATATTATTACTATTTGAGTAAATAAATTACAGTTGGCCCTTGAACAACACAGGTTTGAACTGTGCAGGTTCACTTATATGTGAATTTTCTTCTGCCTCTACCATCCGAGACAGCAAGACCAATCTTCCTTTTCTTCCTCTTCAGTCTACTCAATGTGAAGATAGCAAGGATGAAGACGTTTATGATGATCCACTTCCACTTAGTGAGTGGTAAATATATTTCCTTTTGCTTATAATTTTCTAAGTAAGATTTTTTTTTTCTAGCTTACTTTACTGTGAGAGTACAGTATACAATACATATAACATACAGAATATGTGTTAATTGACTGTTTATGTTTTTGGTAAGGCTGTCTGTCAATAGTAAGCTGCTGGCAGTTAAGTTTTGAGGAAGTCAAAAGTTGTACATGGGTTTTCAACTGCACAGGGGCTTGGCACTCCTATGTTGTTCAAGGGTCAACTATAATTACCAAAAGATATAACTGATATATCTATTTCTGTATTCCATACACAAAATTTGAAAAAAAATTGTCATAATAAAAATAAAGGCAAGCACATTTTCATCATTAGTTATACAAAACTACTGTGACTCATCTACAAAAAAAAAAAAGCAAGTATGCATCAGGCAAAAAGGATCATCACTGACACACAGATCACTGATAGTTACATATTTGTATACTAATATTCATTAGTCTATTATTATTCTGGAAATGGACTGCTTTAAAATTTGGCTTCAAAATAAGCCAATTTCAAGAATAACAAAAGAAAGTTTGAACTTAATGTTATCATTGTTATGTTCATTTATTACTATTTTACATAATAATTATATCATCCTTTTGAATATTAATATCAATATATCATTTATTAACAAAAAGTAAAAATCACAGTAATTATTTCAATTAAATAGTCACTTACCTCTTTCACATTTGCATCATCAAAAAATACCCATTTGGAACTTTTGGTGTGAAATGCAAAGGCACAATAATGTCGGCTGGTGTAGCAGATCATACCAACAAGGTTAAGTTCACTATTTTTGGCATTTTCATCAGTAACTCTGTAAAAAAGCTGTTTAAAAAAATTAGTAATTTACACTTAACACTGTAACTTTTGCAAAATGAGGAATAATTAGATGAATCATGTATTTGACACATAATGAAATTATTTCTCATGCATACTGCCCCAATCCAATATTATGATATTATTAAAGGCACCACTGACATCACATTGTTAACAGAATTACCACTTTTAATTCATTCATAGAAACTTTAAGCCCAAAAAACCGAATTCACTACAAAGTAGTTTAGTCATAATAGAGTATCTCTAATGACACATGACTGACACTTTTCATAAAGAAACTCAATATATGAGATAAATTCCACATTTCTGGTAATTCTTGACTGAATCATGTATTTGAATGTTCATTAAACATATTATCTAAAAGGTAATTATCTCTAAAACTTTAATTGTAATATCAACCGATTCAAAATATACTAAGAAAGTAACAAGCATATCAAGAGATCATGACCGGGTATGCTGGCTCACGCCTGTAATCCCAGCCCTTTGGGAAGCCAAGGCAGGTGGACCAACCTGAGGCCAAGAGTTCGAGAACAGACTGGCAAACATGGTAAAACCCCATCTCTACTAAAAATACAAAAATTAGCTGGGTATGGTGGCACATGCCTGTAATCCTAGCTACTAGGGAGGCTGAAGCATGAAAATTGCTTGAGCCTGGGAGGCAGAGATTGTAGAGAGCCAAGATTGCGCCACTGCACTGCAGCCTAGGCGACAGAGCAAGACTCTGCTGGGGGGAAAAAAAAAGAGTACTTTAGATGAATTTTAAATCTTAAACCTTTCGGCCGGGCGCAGTGGCTCAAGCCTGTAATCCCAGCACTTTGGGAAGCCGAGACGGGCGGATCACGAGGTCAGGAGATCGAGACCATCCTGGCTAACACAGTGAAACCCCGTCTCTACTAAAAAATACAAAAAACTAGCCGGGCGAGGTGGCGGGCGCCTGTAGTCCCAGCTACTGGGGAGGCTGAGGCAGGAGAATGGCGTAAACCCGGGAGGCGGAGCTTGCAGTGAGCTGAGATCCGGCCACTGCACTCCAGCCCAGGCAACAGAGCAAAACTCCATCTCAGAAAACAAAAAACAAAAAACTTAAACCTAAGTTAACAGTATTTATATTTACAATCATGACCATAGATAAAAAATCATCAATCATCATCATTTTAGAGTGAAAGAAGCAAAAGTCATGAGACAGTTTAGTTTGTAATTAAAAGCCATTGCTAGTCTATGTAGTAAAGGCATTCCAGTTAGCCTGGTTTGATTAAACTTGACTTTATCAGATAAAACATCGAAATAGTATTATTTTGTTCAGAAAAAAAAATTTAGTTCTGAAATCAAAATAAGTGTATCATAATATATGTCAAGATGTTTTAGAAGAATTTGAAAATAAAAGGGAAGCGAATGAAAATAGATAAGATACCCCAGGAAGATAAAGATGTGTTGCTAGATTCCGAACAATATCTTCAGTCAAGTCAGAATGCTCAGAGTCCCAGACTAAACCAATTGTAACAATCTCTGGGCAATTCATTAAAACACGGCGAATTTTTATTTTTTGGCCACAGTTACTCTACAGAAAAACACAAAAGAAAAGTTCTAAAATTATGAAAACAGATAAACCATAGGCAAAACCTTACACACTTTGTATTATATAATGACATTGTTAACATATATTTGCAATTTATTCAGTATACTAAAAAATGACTTCTAACAAGTGATTTGTCTTAATTATTGATTAAACAAGAAGTCTATTTTAAATAAAAGTATTCTTTGATATTTTTGTAAATCTGTTAAAGAATTCAACCTAAAAAAAAGCAGAAATAAAACCATTGAAGTCAGTATACAAATATATTAGATGAGAAAAGAGTATCATTCAAGTTTACTGAAAAGAAACTTTCTCTTAAATCAAATGATAAATTTCAGAACTCTGAAAAATTTAATCAACATATGCTACCTTCAAACCTTCACAAACTTAGGAGTTTTTAAAGAAATTATGCTAAGATAAATGGTACACATGGTATAATCTAAAATAATATTTTTAAAAAATTCTTAAAGCTAATTCTATATATAGAATCAATATTTACATGATAATATTTGAATGCCTATTTTCAAATTTACAGAACAAGAAGCATACTAACATTCTCCAAACTATACTTACAGGACATTTCCTATAGTCATCTGTTGTGTTTGCTGCTTGTAGCAATTCTGCAAACATTTCAGGTTTAAAGCGTTCATGTCTTTCCAACATTCTTTCAACTTCATTGCTACAAAAAAAGAAGCAATCCCAAATTGGGCCTATGAACTTAAAATTTTAATAAATTGCACATGAAAAATATTGTCAGTTTAGATGTGCATCACTTTTTCTGTCTAAAACATGACCACAACTGAAAAATGAACCATAAAGTACATTTCCATAAAATGAAAAATTATTAAATTTGCCAAGTATATGATGAAAAAAATTAGCTCAAATAAAGAGAACAAAATAACACAAAATTATATGTTTGGAACTAGACGAATGAGGCTAAGATCCTCTGTCTGGGGGTAGTTTTAAGGCAAATGTTTCATTTGTATTATTACTTAATGAGTAGAAACTTAAGTTTAAACCCTAACCTAACAAGAACAACAAACTGTAGGAAAGGCTCCCTCTCTGGCCCAAAGTTCCTAGAAGCAAAGTTATCAATTTCGGCTAGAAGGTCCTTTGCTGATTAAATGCAGAAGTCACAACCAGAGTTGTTAAAGCCTGACTTACGCCTTTTGTTCTTATGATGAATATTACTCCTGGTTTTGTGTGTGTGTGTGTGTGTGTGTGATGGAGTCTTGCTCTATCACCCAGGCTGGAGTGCAATGGCACAATCCTGGCTCACTTCAACCTCCACCTCCCAGGTTCAAGCGATTCTTGTGCCTCAGCCACTCGAGGGGCTGGGATTACAGGCACGTGCCACCACACCTGGCTAACTTTTGTATTTCTAGTAGAGACGGGGTTTCCCCATGTTCCCCAGGCTGGTCTTGAACTCCTGACCTCAGGTGATCCACCCGCCTCAGACTCCCAAAGTGTTGGGATTACAGGAGTGAGTCACTGTGCCCAGCCAGGATACTAATCATTTTATTAGAGCCCAGGGCAGGCCCTTTAATGCACTACAGGTTAACTGTGATACTTTTTATTCAACCTCTTAAAAGACCTATTTTTATGTATCAGGGTATTAAGTAACTAATATGGTTTGGCTGTGTCCCCACCCAAATCTCATCTTGAATTGTAGCTCCCAAAACTCCTTCATGTTATGGGAGGGACCCGGCTGGAAACAACTGAATCATGGGGGCAGTTTCCCCCATACTGTTCTGTGGTAGTGAATAAGTCTCACAAGATCTGATGGTTTCGTAAGGGGAAACCCCTTTCGCTTGGCTCTCATTCTTTCCTCTTGCCTGCCACCATGTAAGATGTGACTTTGCTCCTCCTTTCCTTCTGCCATGATTGTGAGGCCTACTCAGCCACATGGAACTATGAGTCAATTAAACCTCTTTGCTTTATAAATTACCCAGTCTTGAGCATGTCTTTATTAGCAGCATGAGAACAGGCTAATACTAAAACTATCTAAATATTTCCAAAAAGGAATGTCATGTAAGCTGAAACACTAACTAGTTTCCATTCTAGATGTTCTGGTTGTACTTAACAATAATATAACTATTCTAGAGTTGGATATATTTTAAAGTTCAATAGTTTAAATAATCTCCAAGTATTTGGTAACAACTAAATGTACCCATACAAAACACTTCACGAGTACACCAGAAGGCCCTAAATCTGATAAGCTCATTCAAACTGCATATACTGCTCTTACAAAACTGACAGCATTAGACAACATCCAGAAAAATGTTGAAGTCAGGTAGATCTGGGTTTCAATCTTAATTCATCTACTTACTAGATTAACCTCATTAAACCTATTTCTTCATCAACAAAATAGAATTATCATTAACATTAAAAGTGACAACTTACATAAAGCCTGGAACATGGTAAGCATTCAGTAACTGGTATTCAACACTGATTACCAACACAAATAAGGGTATTATAGTTAGAATTCAAAGCGCACACTCCTGCAACTTGCAGTGTTTACCAAGCAGAGAATGATGGGCTCTAATTCTTATTATCTAACATTCTGCCTGAGAACACTGTCATTTCATTCAAGAGTTTTAAAGTAGAATTAAAATTATAGTTTTTAACTTATTGTCTATCTTTGTTCGAACACCATCCTACTTTTCATAGAAATTTTAAAAAATGACTGACAACCGACTACAATTTGACTGAAGTTTAGGAATGTTTCTCTAAATCAGTGTTTTTTACGTGTCTGTAAACGTAAGAAAGATAGTAAACACATCCAAATAACAAAATTGTTATTATTCAACAATCTTTATGAAATAAGGTTTTATACACAATAAAGCCAGGAAGATAAATCATATGAAATGGATGAACATGATATTCACTTTGCACACTGACACAAATATTAGCAACATTTATCAACTGTTGCACTAACATATTTTGACTGATAATTACTGATCCATATTATGTCTTTTGTATTAAAATGTATGCAAATGTTTATGATCTTACTCAATGTTTACCACATGCCAAATTTTTTTTCTTTTTTTTTTTTTTTTTTGGTGAGACGTAATCTCACTCTGTCACCCAGGCTGGAGTGCAGTGGCATGAACTCAGCTCACTGCAACCTCCACCTCCCGGGATCAAGCAGTTATCTGCCTCAGCCTCCCAAGGAGATAGGATTACAGGCGCCCGAGACCACACCCAGCTAATTTTTTATTTTTAGATTATTTTTAGTAGAGATGGGGTTTCACCATCTTGGCCAGGCTGGTCTTGAACTCCTGACCTCAGGTGATCCACCAGCCTTAGCCTCCCAATGTTCTGGGATTATAGGTGTTAGCCATTGCACCTGGCCACATGCCAAATATGTATACTTTCAAATACCTGTTGGAAAATAGTCAAAGAACATTATGTAAGGTCTAGGGTTAACGTTTAGATCCTTAACTAGCTAATCTTTCATGGACAGAAAGGGAGCGAGTCAGTGGGCAGGTGAGCAGGCAAGCGTGGCAAATTTTTTATTTAAAGTGAATGTTGAGGCCTCAAATGCAATAACCTAACTGAGAATTATGCTCACATTTTTGTTTCTTCTCTGTTTACCCTAGCTTTTATCACCAGAAAGGGACATAGCAGAGCTGACTGAAAATATGGCCATTACAAACAGAACATCTCATAAATGAAGCAACCATGTATAGTTCCATTTAACATTCAGTTTATCATTTTATGCTCCCCTTCACAGTTCTAAAATTTGTTATAAATTAAACAGACATAAAATTTAACTAGTATTATGTATACTTCACTAAGTAACACTTCACTAAGTAACATATTAGGCTAAATTACAAACATCCAACTTTGATAGACATCACTTAATACATCTCACAGCAGCATATCTGGTAGCCTCAGACAGAGAGGGGAAACTCATGTATGCTACGATTTTATAAAATAAGTGTTCAATGTGCTTAAATATGGTATTAACGTTTTTGATAATTATGCTTTAATAGGTTCTTACCATAAGGCTGTTGTAGAAATGTACCGCACAAATTCTGTAAAAGGTAGAGGATCTGATGATGCTCCACAGCTACGACACACACACTACATAGGCAAAAACATATGCTTAATCTATCAATCATAAAACAGAACTATAATATCTAAATAATAATCAAACCATCTCACCTGTTCATACAGAGTCATAGCAAACTTCTGGTGAGTGATACAAGATTTAGAGGTACACATGTCTGCATCTCTGCTTGGCACTATGTGAAAATGAATCCTCTCCAATATATTCTCCTAATTTAAAAAATAGATAAATGAGTTGTTGATCTTGCAGGGAACACAGCAAAATGTAACTCTTTACCTGGAGATTTCCCAAAGTGTA
This sequence comes from Rhinopithecus roxellana, assembly GCF_007565055.1. Lineage (NCBI taxonomy): Eukaryota > Metazoa > Chordata > Mammalia > Primates > Cercopithecidae > Rhinopithecus > Rhinopithecus roxellana. The sequence continues at coordinate 31,586,838 of NC_044550.1, read as the reverse complement.
AATTTAAGAGTGTCATACATATTGTTAGCTTTTCAGCTTTCCTCTCTAATGAACACTTTGATCGAATGTTCAATTATTCACCTTTTATAGCACTAGCTAAAAGAAAATGTTGCTTAATGAAAGCAACATTATAATATAACATGATCTTTAATAAAGTTATTTTTAATCCTTCTAAAAAACCCCTGGTGACTGACATCTAGAATTTAATATTAGAAAACAGTTTCCTGTGTTCCCGACATTCTCAAATGAAGGAAAAACAGATAGCTTAAAAAAAAATCCTGGATGGCTGAATAGGAAGAGCTCCAGTCTACAGCTCCCAGCGAGATCGACACAGAAGACAGGTAATTTCTGCATTTCCAACTGAGGTACCTGGTTCATCTCATTGGCACTGGTTGGACAGTGAGTGCAACCCACAGAGGGCGAGCCAAAGCAGGGCAGGACATCACCTCACCCGGGAAGCGCAAGGGGTCAGGGGATTTCTGTTTTCTAGCCAAGGGAAGCCATGAGTCAATGTACCTGGAGGAGCAGTACACTCCAGCCAAAATACTGAGCTTTTCCCATGGTCTTAGCAACCAGCAAACCAGGAGTTCCCCTCCACTGCCTGGCTCAGCTGGTCCGACACCAACGGAACCTTGCTCACTGCTAGTGCAGCAGTCTGAGATCAACCTGGGATGCAGGAGCTTGGTGGGGGAGGGGTGTCTGCCATTGCTGGGGCCTGAGTAGGTGGTTCTCTGCTCACAGTGTAAACAAAGCCACAGGTACGCTTGAACTGGGTGGGGGCCACCGCAGCTCACCAAGGCGTACTGCCTCCCTAGATTCCACCTCTGGGGGCAGGGCATATCTGAACAAGACAGCAGACAGCTTCTTCAGACCTAAATGTCCCCCTCTGACAGCTCTGAAGAGAGGAGTGATTCTCCCAGCACGGCGTTCGAGCTCCAATAACGAAGAAACTGCCTCCTCAAGTGGGTCCCTGACCGCCGTGTAGCCTGACTGGGAGACACCTCCCACTAGGGGCTGACAGACACCTCATACAGGTGGGTGTCCCTCGGGACAAAGCTTCTAGAGAAAGAATCAGGCAGCAATATTTGCTGTTGTGCAGCCTTCGCTAGTGATAAGCAGGCAAACAGGGTCTGGAGTGGACCTCCAGCAAACCCCAACAGACCACAGCTGAGGGGCCTGACTGTTAGAACGAAAACAAACAAACAGAAAGGAATGGCATCAACATCAACAAAAAGGACATCTACACCAAAACCCCATGCATAGGTCACCAACATCAAAGACCAAAGGTAGATAAAACCACAAAGATGGGGAGAAACCAGAGTAGAAAGGCTGAATATTCCAAAAACCAGAAGGTGTCTTCTCCTCTAAGGAATACAACCCCTCGCCTGCAAGGTAACAAAACTGGCTGGAGAATGAGTTTGAAGAGTTGACAGAAGTGGGCTTCAGAAGGTCAGTAATAACAAACTTCTCCGAGCTAAAGGAGCATGTTCTAACCCAGTGCAAGAAAGCTAAAAACCTTGAAAAAAGGTTAGATGAATGGCTAACTAGAATAACCCATGAAGAGAAGAGCTTATATGACCTGATGGAGCTTAAAAACACAGTAAGAGAACTTCGTGAAGCATACACAAACTTCAGTAGCCGATTCGATCAAGCAGAAGAAAGGCTATCAGTGACTGAAGATCAAATTAATGAAATAAAGTCAGAAGACAAGATTAGAGAAAAAAGAGTGAAAAGAACCTAACAAAGCCTCCAAGAAATATGGGACTATGTGAAAAGAGCAAATCTATGTTTGATTGGTGTACCTGAAAGTGATGGGGAGAATGGAAACAAGTTAGAAAACAGTTTTCAGGATATTGTCCAAGAGAACTTCCCCAACCTAATAAGGCAGGCCAACATTCAAATTCAGGAAATACAGAGAACACCACAAAGATACTCGTCGAGAAGAGCAACCCAAAGTCACATAATTATCACATTCACCAAGGTTGAAATGAAGGAAAAAATGTTAAAGGCAGCCAGAGAGAAAGGTCTGGTTACCCACAAAGGGAAGCCCATCAGACTAAAGCTGGATCTCTCTGTAGAAACTCTACAAGCCAGAAGAGAGTGGGGGCCAATATTCAACATTTTTAAAGAAAACAATTTTCAACCCAGAATTTCATATCCGCCAAACTAAGCTTCATAAATAAAGGAGAAATAAAATCCTTTACAGACAAGCAAATGCTGAATCTGTCACCAGGCCTGCCTTACAAGAGCTCCTGAAGGAAGCACTAAACATGGATAGGAATGACCGGCACCAGCCACTGCAAAACCATGCCAAATTTAAAACCCATCGACGCTATGAAAAAACCACATCAATTAACGGGCAAAATAATCAGCTAATATCATAACGACAGGATCAAATTCACACATAACAATATTAACCTTAAATGCAAATGGGCTAAATGCCCCAGTTAAAAGACATAGACTGGCAAATTGGATAAAGAGTCAAGACCCATCAGTGTGCTGTATTCAGGAGACCCATCTCATGTGCAGAGACACACACAGGCTCAAAATAAAGGGATGGAGGAAGATCTACCAAGCAAATGGAAAGCAAAAAAAAAAAGCAGAGATTGCAATCTTGGTCTCTGATAAAACAGGCTTTAAACCAACAAAGATCAAAAGAGACAAAGAAGGCCATTATATAATAGTAAAGGGATCAATTCAATAATAAGAGCTAACTATCCTAAATATACATGCACCCAATACAGGAGCACCAAGATTCATAAAGCAAGTACTTAGAGACCTACAAAGACACTTAGACTCACACACAATAATAATGGGAGACTTTAACACCCCACTATCAATATTAGACAGATCAACAAGACAGAAAATTAACAAGGATATCCAGGACTTGAACTCAACTCTAGACCAAGAGGACCTAATAGACATCTACAGAACTCTACACAACAAATAAACAGAATATATATTGTTCTCAGCACCACACCGCACTTATTCTAAAATTGACCACATAATTGGAAGTAAAACACTCCCGAGCAAATGTAAAAGAACAGAAATTACAACAAACTGTCTCTCAGACCACAGTGCAACCAAATTAGAACTTAGGATTAAGAATCTCATTCAAATCCGCACAACTAGATGGAAAATGAGCAAACTGCTCAGGAAAGACTACTAAGTAAATAACGACATGAAGGCAGAAATAAAGCTGTTCTTTAAAACCAATGAGAACAAAGACACAACGTACCCGAATCTCTGGGACACATTTAAGGCAGTGTGTGGAGGGAAATTTATAGCACTAAATGCCCACAAGAGAAAGCAGGAGATACCTGAAATCGACACCCTAACATCTTAATTAAAGGAACAAGAGAAGCAAGAGCAAATAAATTCAAAAACTAGCAGAAGACAAGAAATAAGTAGGTTCGGCCGGGTGCGGTGGCTCAAGCCTGTAATCCCAGCACTTTGGGAGGCCGAGACGGGTGGATCACGAGGTCAGGAGATCGAGACCATCCTGGCTAACCTGGTGAAACCCCGTCTCTACTTAAAAAAAAAAAAAAAAAAAAAAGAAAGAAATGAGTAGGTTCAGAGCAGAACTGAAGGAGAAAGAGACACAAAAAGCCTTTCAAAAAAATCAGTGAATCCAGGAGCTGGTTTTTTGAAAAGATCAACAAAACAGACCACTAGCAAGACTAATAAAGAAGAAAAGAGAGAAGAATCAAATAAATGCAATAAAAAATGAGAAAGGGGATAGCACCACTGATCCCACAGAAATACAAACTACCATCAGAGAATACTATAAACACCTCTACACAAATAAACTAGAAAATCTAGAAGAAATGGATGAATTCCTGGACACATACACCCTCCCAAGACAAAACCAGAAAGAATTTGAATCTCTGAATAGACCAACAACAGGTTCTGAAATTGAAGCAATAATTAATAGCCTATCAACCAAAAAAAGTCCAGGACCACAGCCTAGATTCACAGCCAAATTCTACCAGAGGTACAAAGAGGAGCTGGTACCATTCCTTCTGAAACTATTCCAATCAACAGAAAAAGAGGGAATCCTCCCTAACTCATTTTATGAGGCCAGCATCATCCTGATACCAAAGCCTGGCAGAGACACAACAAAAAAAGGAATTTTAGGCCAATATCCCTGATGAACATTAAAGTGAAAATCCTTAATAAAATACTGGCAAACTGAATCCAGCAGCACATCAAAAAGCGATCAAGTTGGCTTCATCCCTGAGATACAAGGCTGGTTCAACATACGCAAATCAATAAACATAATCCATCACATAAACAGAACCAATGACAAAAACCACATGATTATTTCAATAGATACAGAAAAGGCCTTCAACAAAATTCAACTGTCTTTCATGCTAAAAACTCTGAATAAACTAGGTATCAATGGAATGTATCTCAACATAATAAGAGCAATTGATGACAAACCCACAGCCAATATCATACTGAATGGGCAAAAACTGGAAGCATTCCCTTTGAAAACCGGCACAAGACAAGGATGCCCTCTCTCACCACTCCTACTCAACATAGTATTGGAAGTTCTGGCCAGGGCAATCAGGCAAAAGAAAGCGATAAAGAGTATTCAGATAGGAAGACAGGAAGTCAAATTGTCTGTTTGCAGATGACATGACTATATATTTAGAAAACCCCATTGTCTCAGCCCCAAATCTCCTTAAGCTGATAAGCAACTTTAGCAAAGTCTCAGGATACAAAATCAATGTGCAAAAATCACGAGCATTCCTTTACACCAATAATAGAGAGCCAAATCATGAGTGAACTCCCATTCACAATTGCTTCAAAGAGAATAAAATACCTAGGAATCCAACTTACAAGGGATGTGAAGGACCTCTTCAAGGAGAACTACAAACCACTGCTCAATGAAATAAAAGAGGACACAAACAAATGGAAGAACATTCCATGCTCATGGATAGGAATAATCAACATCGTGAAAATGGCCATACTGCCAAAAGTAATTTATAGATTCAATGCTATCCCCATCAAGCTACCACTTCACAGAATTGGAAAAAACTACTTTTTTAAAGTTTATATGGAACCAAAAAAGAGCCCGCATAGCCAAGACAATCCTGGGTAAGAAGAACAACGCTGAAGGCATCACGCTACCTGACTTCAAACTTTACTACAAGGCAACGGTAACCAAAACAGCATGGTACTGGTACCAAACATATATATAGACCAGTAGAACAGAATGGAGGTCTCAGAAATAACACCACACATCTACCACCATCTGATCTTTGACAAACCTGACATACAAAAGCAATGGGGCAAAGATTCCCTATTTAATAAATTGTGTTGGGAAAACTGGCTAGCCATATGCAGAAAACTGACACTGGACCCCTTCCTTACACCTTATACAAAAATCAACTCAATGGATGAAAGACTTAAACATAAGACCTAGGACCATAAAAATCCTGAAGAAAACCTAGGCAATACCATTCAGGATATAGGCATGTGCAAAGACTTCATGTCTAAAACACCAAAAGCAGTGGCAACAAAAGCCAAAATTGACAAATGGTATCTATTTAAACTAAAGAGCTTCTACACAGCAAAAGAAACCATCATTAGAGTAAACAGGCAACCTACAGAATGGGAGAAAATTTTTGCAATCTATCCATCTGACAAAGGGCTAATATCCTGAATCTACAAAGAACTTAAACAAATTTACACGAAAAAAAGCAACCAACCCAGCTGGGCACAGTGGCTCACGCCTGTAATCCCAGCACTTTGGGAGGCCAAGGCAGGTGGACCACGAGGTCAGGAGATCGAGACCATCCTGGCTAGCACAATGAAACCCCATCTCTACTAAAATACAAAAAATTAGTGGGCGTGGTGGCGGGCACCTGTAGTCCCAGCTACTTGAGAGGCTGAGGCAGGAGAATGGCGTGAACCCGGGAGGCAGAGCTTGTAGTGAGCCAAGATCATGCCATTGCACTCCAGCCTGGGCGACAGAGTGAAACTCTGTCTCAAAAGAAAAAAAACCACCAACCCCATCAAGAAATGGCCAAAGGATATGAACAGACACTTCTCAAAAGAAGATGTATGCAGCCAACAAACATATGAAAAAATGCTCATCATCACGGGTTATTAGAGAAATACAAATCAAAACCACAATGAGATACCATCTCATACCAGTTAGAATGACGATCATTAAAAAGTCAGGAAACAACAGATGCTGGAGAGGTTGTCGAAAAATAGGAACACTTTTACACTGTCGGGGGAAGTGTAATAGTTTAATCATTGTGGAAGACAGTATGGAGATTCCTCAAGGATCTAGAACTGGAAATACCATTTGACCCAGCAACCCCATTACTGGGCATATACCCAAAGGATTATAAATCATTCTAGGATAAAGACACATACACAGGTATGTTTATTGTGGCACTATTCACAATAGCAAAGACTTGGAACCAACCCAAATGTTCATCAATGATAGACTGGATTAAGAAAATGTGGCACATATACACCACGGAATACTATGCAGCCACAAAAAAAGGATGAGTTCATGTCCTTTGCAGTGACATGGATGAAGCTGGAAACCATCATTCTCAGCAAACCATCACAAGATCAGAAAACCAAACACCACATGTTCTCACTCGGAGGTAGGAGTTGAACAATGAGAACACATGGACACAGGGAGGGGAACATCACACACTGGGGCCTGTCAGGGGTGGGGGGCTGGGGAGGGATAACATTAGGAGAAATACCTAATGTAGGTGACAGGTTGATGGGTGCAGCAAACCATCATGGCACGTGTATACCTATGTAACAAAACTGCACGCTCTGCACATGTAACCCAGAATTTAAAATATGATTAAAAAAATCCTACTTGAATCACCTAGGTAGTCTGTATAAGTAATAGCAAAACAAAGGCTCTATATCTACACTAACACCATAATGAAGGCAATGTAATCTGCCACGAATTTCATATAAATGTTGATTTACAATATAGATCAGTAAGGGGTATTTATTTATTTAACAGAATTCTTTTTACCAAACTTAACCAATGGATTCTATTCATTAGCTAACTTCCCTCTCCTCTGCTCCAGGATATTTAAGACCATTTAATAATTTAAGCCTAGATTTCTAGACATTTTGTGAATTATCATACCACGTATTAGAATAATTCATTTAAGCGAAAGTAAAACTACAAAGTTTAGCATTGTTCAAAATACATTTGTTTTAAGCAAAGAATCAATTATAAACAGATGAAATATGGAAAGTATATTTCATTACTGTGTGTGCTGTTATTGACATTTTAATCAACATGCAAGTGTGCTATGCAAGATGCTAGTCAATGAGCTTTCCATCTAAGGAAACCATGAAGATGCTCATTTTTAAAAGGTGATGAATAATATACACACGCCAAATGAACTCTACAGACAGTAAATTCTACAGGGAATGGATTGGGTGGTTTGGTCATGTGCTGTCTGGTAGGCATAGACTTAGTTTGAACCTTCACAAAATGATAGATTTTTAAAGTTCTGAGTATTTCAGGAACTTGAGCAAAGGCTGCTAGTATAACAGCCTTATAAATAAGGAGTATAAACAGGAATATAAAAATATATGTGAGGAACAGAATGGAATAATCTCACTAGGAAGAAAAATCCAGCTATGAAGCATTGAGGGAAGGTGGAGTTTAATCATAACGGGCCTTAAATATCAGAATAAAAAGTCTAGATTTGAATCGTGGAAATATTTGAAGAGTAAGCATTAACCCGAAGAAAATCATATTAATATGGTGGCTATTTAAAAAATAGGACATAAATAAACAGGCTGAATGGACACCAGTAGGAGGCTTAAATATGGTGACCTGGAAGAAGTTGTGGTAGGGAATTAATATGGAAAGAAAAAACTTTTGAAAGGGTTTCTGATGAAAGAATTTACAGAATTTGCTAACTAGAAACAGGAAGGAGAGAGAAGAAATGGTTACAACTTATTTATAGGTGGCATCAATATTAACCGAGACATTTAATAATTAACATACCTATTTTACATGTATAAAGTATGTACCTGATAAAAGGAATGCTCTACTTACTAATACGGTGGTAACACAGAGCCTAAGAACATCAACCTCAGTGATTCTCAACATGGAATGTGGGTAACAGGCTGTTGCCCATGTTAACTTCCCACCAAAATCCCCTTATCTCCCAATGAGAATCATTGCATGCAATGAAAACTATTACTGCTGGGAATGTGCTGTACATGTGAACCCTATAGTGGCAGAATACTGATTTAAATGATATCATTTATATTCAGCAAAGCTTATTGCTCCAACTAAGTTTTAAAATATTTTAGTAGCCCAAGAGTAAAAATTAGAGCAACACAAATAATCAAAACCAAAAGTACAACACAAAACACAGATGGATTGAAGTTGAGGCTTGAAGGATGGGTAAGATATGGATCTACCAGCCAGTTCTGACATTTCTCTATTGTTCCACATTTTTGTTTCATTTGTCTCAACATTTGTACCATCTAAGGAATGAAAGCTACTATCCTGACTTCTTAAGGAATACCAGAAATACTTACAAAGCACTCTGCAGCATCATCCATAAGGCCAAGTTGAAATCGCTGCTCATCTTTGAAGCTTTCTGCAAGAGCATGCCTTATGTTATCTGAGGGAAGTGCTTTTTCTCGACTATGTTGGAACTGTGCAAATATCGTCTGGGAATCAACAAGAAAATCAGTAAGTTTAACGCCAGCTTTAAAATTGTTTCAGTAATTTCATTACAACACAGAGAAACTCAAAACACTATACTTGGAAAATAACACAGAAGTCTTTTGCTCTAAAATTTCATACAAAAATTAATTATTTGTATCACCAAGTGTAGAAATGTTTGCACCAGCCTCTAAATCAAATGTTAGCGGACACAAGAATTAAACATGTAGGGTTCCCAGGTCCCACCCTCAGACTCTAAGTCTTAGGTGAGGCTCATTTTTAAACTATTCCCCAGATAATTCTGATGCAGGTTGTTTAAGGAACAGAATTTTGAGATTTAAGTTGCTTTAAATCTAAAAATATACAATAGGAATTAGAATTACGCTGAACAAAATAAACATATAATGACACAAAAATTGGTAGAATTCACTAGTCTTAAAAGAAAAAAGCAACCTAAACAAACTTTTCAAACTTAAAAAAATTTTCTACTAGAGTCTTAAGAATACCTCAGAAAATGACAAATCCTGATCTAAAAATTAGATGATTTAACGGAATGCCAATGTCCCACTATTATTTGACTACATTTGCCTTTTAAAAATGCAAATGTACATTTTACAAGAAGATTCAGAAAAGAGATAATAATGACTTTTAACTTTTAAGAAAAGGTCCTACCACCCGTAAGTTATCAGTTCTCCTAACTTAGAGAATTATAGGTTGAATGTCTCCAAATCAAAAATGTGAAAACCAAAATGTTCCAAAATCTAAAAGTTTTTGAGCACTGACAAAATGCTTAAAGGAAATGCTTTTAAATTTGGTATGCTCAATCAGTAAATACATAAATGCAAATATTCCAAAATCAAAAAACAAAATCTAAAATCCAAAACACTGCTGGTCCTGCGCATTTCAGACAAGGGATATCCAACCTGTATTTCTAATCTAAATTAAGAAACTAGAAACATCATTCAGTTTCTAATCTAAACCCAAGAAACTGGAAACATGAAATCATAGTTGTTAATCTGATTTTCAATTTTCCTTATTAAACTTAAGCAAGAAAAAAACATTTTAATGAATTACAATTTTATGACAATCATCTTACATGGAAGAAAGTAAGGAAAAAAGAAAACTTTTCAATGACAGTCCACCAAAGTAGTATTGGTCACATTCAGTCCCATGTTAGCTCAAGGGGTCATGTCATCTCAAAAAAAAAAATATGTTTAAGATCAACATACAAGGAAAACATTTCATGAATCTGTTTCACTACTGCAAAAAAATATAATTTATAAATAAAATAAGAAATTAGAAAATACAGATGTCAACTGATATTAGATACCCAGAACTATAATTATTTTAGCCATTAAATAGCTAAAATTATGAATAGTAAAAGATGAAAAATAACTTTCAGATTTTATCTCTTATTTAGGCAATTAACTTCCAGGTAATGTTTAAGATTACTCATTCATTCAACCTGTATTTTTTGGCTCCCTAGTATATGTTAGGCATTGTTCTACACTAGAAAAATGGATGACAACCCTACCTACATGGAGATTATATTCTTGTTATAGTAATGAGAAGGCAAAGAAGTAATTATGTAACATCAGAATGTGATAACTACAGTAGAGAAAAATAAAGAGATACAAGAGAGAAAAATAAAGCAGTGTAATGGGGACAGGAATGCCAGGGATATCATAGATGGAGGCAGCTTACCTTTTACCTAGTGTAGTCGGGGAAGGTCTCACTGATGGAAAAGTAACATTTGAGGAGAGGCATAAAGGAAATAAGGGCATTAGCCATGAGGACATTTGAAAGAAAAGCATTCCAGACAAAAGGAATAACAATGAGGAGACTTTGAGGTGGAGACCAGCTCTGAGAAACAGAGCCCAGTTTGGTTAAAATGCAATGTATTTGTGTGTGTTTTTGACAGGGGAGGAGAGGAAGGCAAGCACAGGAAAGAGGCAGGTGACTGTGCAGGGCTACAAGAGAGCTGGTCTAGGAAATTAATAATCCTAGGTTTTACAATTAGACAAAACATTCAAAATTTACTGTGGAATACATAAAATGTGATACTGTAATGTGACCTAGGTTCATTCTTCATTTCCTAACAATAACCCTATTTTGCCATGTTCTTAAAAAAAGAGAATATAAAATTTCTTCCTTTGGTGATTTACTCAAACAATCTTTTCAGGAACATAATGAAATTAAGGCACATAAATTTTTTAAAAAAATCTGTGTGTCTACGTGTGTGTGTTCATTATGAATATTCAAGAATGTAAAAAATGAAACATTTATCTCTAAAATGTATAACAAAATCTTAAGTTCTCTGGCAAAAGATTTCAGTGACACAAATGAGTTGCTAATATATACTGGACACTCTGTTTGTCTTCCTTCTATTTTCCTCAGCAGAGCAGCCACAGGGATCTAGTTCAAATATTACATCTGGTTAAAACAGACTGTATCACTCTTCCACTCAAAACAATCCCCTATCTCCCTAAATCACTCAGAGAAAAAGCCACGATCCTTACAGAGGCCTGTAAGGCCCTACACAATCTAAACCCCTGTTCTAGTTATGTATTGCCCTGTAACTAAACCACCCCCAAAATGTAGTTACACAAATCTGCAATTTGGGTGGGGACAGCACGTCTCTGCTCCACTTGAAGTCATTTTGGACAGTTTGAATGCCGGGACCTGGAATATCTGAAGGTCGCTCTTTCATGTCTGGCAGTTGATGCTGGCTGTGGGGTGGGAACTCAGCTCTAGTTGTGTCCAGAATGCCTCCAAGTGGTCTTTCCTCATGGCCACCTGGCTTCCTCATCATGGTGGCTCACTTCCAAGAATGAGCAACTCAAGAAACAGAGCTGGGTGATAGCTATATCATCTTTTCTAAACTAACCCAACCTCAGATATCTGGATTGCAGCCTCAGTTCTGCCATAGTCTGTTTGACAGGTATCAGTCATTAAGGCCAGTCTATATTCAAAGAATTAGATTTTGGATAAGGAAGCATGCAAAAGAATCTGCAGATATGTTTTAAAGCCACCTTGGCTACCCTCACCTCGGAGCTCATATTCTACCACTCTCTTCCTTGCTCATAAAGCTCCTGCCACCCATATTTCCTTGGTGTTCCTTAAATATGTCAGGTATACTCATACCTCAAGGCCTTTGCAGTTGCTGTTTCTTTGTCTACCTGGAGGGCTCTTCAAGGTCTCGATTCAAATATCAGTTTCTCAGTGAGGCTTTCCTGGCTACATAACACTCCCTATTTTCTTTCCCTGATGTATTTTTCCACTGTTACAACTATTACTATCTAACATACTTACAATATTTTGCTTTCTTATTATTGTCTCCTCCTCTATAATACAAGCTCTATGAGAAAAGGGATTTTCATCAGTTTTGTTCACTGCTGTATCCTCAGTCACTACATTGGTACCCAGAACTCAGTAGTAGCTCCAAAAACATTTGTTAAAATGAGTAAGAATAACTGCAAAATAATGAAAAAGATAATGTTCCTAACAATTTTCTACTTAGAATGTTAAAAATTAATATTTTTATTAATTTTTAATAAAAATTACATAAAAGAGGAAAATGAAAACACAAACCCGAATAAGTCACACTGTGAAGAATTCATCTTCAAAACTGTTAATCACCTGACAGTGAACTTTAGTTACAACAAACTGACCCAATATATCAATTATCAAACTTAAATTTTTGAAGGAACAATTGATAGTAATCTTTCAGAGCTATTAAAAAGTTACCTTCAATGCACAAAATATACAGGCATCTCCCTGACAAACATGTCCAGTCAAAACCCGCAAGCTTCGTCGGAATATATCCAATTGCCATAAGACCTAAAAAACAGCAAGATGTGAAGGAAAAAGAAACAAACAGATTTTTCTTACTATAACAAAAGACAGATTTAGATATTTTACAAATTCCAAAAAGCTAATAAGTAACTTCTTTTAATTGCCTGTACATAATCAGACATAGACAACCACTGGAAATAACAGCAAGTATAAAATTGCTACATGCATGTTGTGCATATATAAAAGTTGGATTCAGAAGATACTGTTACTGGTGCACATGAAAAACCATGACAGGCATGGAGCAGGCAAAAACCAACTCCTCATTAAGGATTTGGTCTGAACAGGAAACATGGAATACCAAATAGAGAAGTTGGCAGAGACATGAAAGAGGAAGTGATTATAATACTTGAAACAAACTGAAATTTTGAAAGGAAATATAATTAGACTTTAAAGCCAGAGTGTACAAAATAGGGATCTGCACATTATGGCAAGAAAAAGGGGTGAGCAGAGGTGTGTGCGGTCACTGTACATGGAACAAGAAAGGGGGTACCTGTGTACAGCATAGTAAGCAGCAGCCATTAATAAATTACTCAAGCATATACTTGCTGCAATTATCCACTTATCTTCTGCTACTAAAAAAGACAAAGATGAAGCAAACCCAAAAAGATTGTAACTGTCAAATCAGTCCAGTACTTAAACTCATTCTGAAAAACCTGAATTCTATACAGAGGATAAAAATAGTACTTGTGTCTCATAAAGTTCTTGTAAGGATTAAATAATATGTAATGTTTCTAGAGCAGGGTATGGTACTCAACTGGCATGCAATGAGTACCAGTTGCTATTTGTGACTGATACTACTACTACAATAAACAAATAATATCTTCAAATTTCTCTATCTTTTAGTCGTGTCCTCAAATAACGTAACTAAGAAAATCTATTCATGATCTCTCCTTTCTCCCAAATAAAAACAAAAAGTTAATAAAAACAAACTGGTTTTAATATGTCCTATATTTTCAACTACTCCACAACTAAATGTCATTTTAGAATTTCTCCTTAAACGTTGCCTTTTATTAAAGCATAATGAATAGGATCAATTTTTCTATTACAGATAACTCAGTGTTTTTGCAAAGCACTTGATGATGTTTAAAAACTTTCTTGAGTATCACATCCTAGCATATTTTTAAAAACACAATGAAATCCATTTTACCAACAAAGAAAATGATTTAATGATAGCACAGCTTTAGAAATAGTATACCACTGAGGTTAATAAAACACATCTGAAGGCAGGTGTCTGGTTTCTAATTCTGGGTTTATTGTTTACTAATTTCTGGACTGACTCAGGCAAAATATTTTCTGGGACTCAATTTTCTCATCAGTAAAATAAAGATAAATGTAGTACTTACCTCTTACAGATGTTGTAACGATTAAATTAGGTGACATGTAATGTTCAAACAAGCAGTAAGAATACAACAAATGTGAGCTATTAAACAGTATTGTAATATTAAATGTTATAACTTTGCTTCTCAGACATTAAAATCACACTAATGTGTTATATTAGACCTAATTGTACTGCTTTTGCATTAGATAAAAGTTTAAAATATTCAGCTAAAATAGAATACCCTCTATAATCTGTTTATAAAGTTAGTGAAGTCTTCCAAATGTAACCAGAATGTTTTCTATGATTACAAAAACTCTGAGTTACACTGGATCAAACTACAGATAAAATGTTTTATGTGATTTATTTCAAGTTCCCTGTACATTACTGTCTTTAACACAATAGTGTAAAGGCTACTTTAACAAATCGCTATCACAAAATAATTACCCTAATTATAGTTAATCTTCATCCATTTCATTTTATTTTATTTTTATTTATTTTTTAGATGGATCTCACTTTCTTGCCCAGGCTGGAGTGTGATGGTGCTCTTGGCTCAATGCAACCTCAGCCTCCTGGGTTCAAGCGATTCTCCTGCCTCAGCCTCCTGAGTAGCTGGAACTACAGGTGCCTGCCACCATGCCCAGCTAATTTTTGTGTTTTTGGTAGAGATGGGGTTTCACCATGGTGGCTAAGCTGGTCTCAAACGCCTGACCTCAAGTGATCCACTCACTTTGGCCTCCCAAAGTGCTAGGATTACAGGTGTGAGCCAATGTTCCTCGTCCCATTTCATTTTAAAATGTTGATTATATTCTATCACTTATTTTTAAAAATTAAGGTTTAAGCTAGTTGTTGAACTAATTAGTTTTTAGCAATATATACTTTTTCATTAATTGCATGTAGCAATTTAAATGGTGCCTAACAAAATTAATGTATTTTTGAATATTTATACATATTTCTTATATTATTCCCAAAAGATCAACACATATCTATATATACATTAAATACAAACCTTTCATCATACATTCTTTACTTGAAAATAATGTAAGAAATAGCTTAAATATTAATATGAAATGGCATATAAATTCATTTTTCTGTCTTATATCAGATCCAAACATTTTAATGTCGTGTTTAGCAAACTCTTATAAGACATAGTCTACAATTTATTTCTCAGCATTTTTTAAAAAGTATTCATCAAATTGCAAATCAACATTTGTATTCTGAATTTTCAAAAAGAAAGTCAGGTCTTATCTCAGAAAATCTATTTGAATAGTTGTTTTGTCAGGGAGAATTGGCTTTGTAAATTAGCTTATATGGCAGACAACAGAGACCAGCAGATCCCCTAAAGCTGCTAGAGTTGGCAGGGCAGAGTACTGCAGAGAGCTGCACAGAGAGTTACCAGGGATCAGTAGAGGATCCCCCTCCAGTATTTGAGAGTGTACTATGAGGAAACTGTCTGAGGCCTGGGAAAGAAACACCCAAAAAGATTAGAAGGAATAGTGCCTAGAGCTCGCACAGGCCCAAGATAGTGCCTATTCCTGGAGCCAAAGTAGAAAACTTCATAATTCACAGAGCAATGGTTGAAAAAGAAGACTCTCAATAGCAGAGAATTTAACCCAAGAGTAAACACAGCTCTGTCCCGCCTAACAAAGTTTAAAGTAAAATGATCAAACTGCTTCCAAATAAACTCTGTCTCAGAACAAAGTTCTAGATTATTTTTAGGAATATAAAAATATCCATAATCTCTTTTCTTTTCTTTTCTTTTTTCTTTTCTCTCTGTCTCTCTCTCTTTCTTCTCTCTCTCTCTTTCTTTCATCTTTCTTTCTTTCTGAAGGCTGTCATCTGACCCCCCTATGCTTTCTTCAAGTAGTTTTAGCGTTCTTGCTCTTATGTTTAAGTCTTTTTTTCTTTCTTTCTTTCTTTTCCTTGTTGACAATTTTCCCGAGCAAACTAATGCAGGAATGTTTAAGTTTTTAATCCATTTTGAATTGACTTTGGTATATGGTGTTGAAATAAGGGTCCAATTTTATTTTTCTGTGTACCGAAATTCAGTTTCCTCTACACCATTTATTGAATAAAGCTGCCTTTTTCTTCTTGGCAAAAAAAAAAAAAAAAAAAAAAAAAAATCCATAATCTGACAAGGTAAAACTTGTCTGACATCCAACAAAAGATTACCAAGTATTAAAAGAAAACAAAAACAAGGAAAGAAAAAAAAAAACAAGTAATTGAAACACACCCAGTATTTATACAAATAACAGAATTAGCAGACAAGTACATAATAACAATTATTACAACTACACTTCACATGTTTAACAGACTAGCAAATGCTAAGTAGAGACATGAAAGAGATTTTAAGAAGACCAAGATCAAAATTCTCAAAGTGAAAACTACAATGTCTAAGACAAAAAAATACACTGGATGGGATTAATAGCAGTTAGGCAATACAAAGGAAAAGATTAATGAACTTGAAAATGGAGTAACAGACACCACACAAAATAAAACACAAAGAGAAAAAAAGACTGAGAAAGAAAATAAAGAGAGCATCAGTGAGCTGTAGAACAACTGGAAAACTTCAGGCAACCCACTGCATATGTAACTGGAAAACCCCAAAGGAGGGAAGAGACAGAAAAATTCTTTGAAGAAATAACAAAGTGTTTCCAAATTTGATTTAAATCCAAAACCCACAGATCCAAGATGCTCAACAAACCCAAACACAAGAAATATGAAGAAACCTATATCAAGAAACATTATTAAATTGTTTTAAGCGAATGATAAGGAGAAAATCTTAAAAGCACCTAGAGAAAAAGAACAAATAACATACAGAGAAACAAAGATCAGAATATTAGATTTTTCATTAGAATAATGCAAGCTAAACCACAGAGAAGCAAAAATCTTTAAAGCACTGAAAGAAAAATGTCAACTTGGACCATCTTTAATGAGGGAAAATATCTTTCAAAAACAAAAGTAAAATATAGATCTTTTCCAGACATACAAAAGCTGAAAGAATTGATCACCAATAAACCTGTATTACAAGAAAGAACCTTCAAGCAAAAGCAAAGGATATCAAATGGAATGTGGATCTATGCAAAAAACTGATGAGCACCAGAAATGGCAACTATGCAGATAGTATAAGTAAACAGTCTTCATGGTAAATGTCAGAAGAACGTTCATTTTTTTAAAAAATACATCATCATAGGAATACTTCTCAATGTTCTGATCCATGTAAGTTTCCTTACTCAAAATTTTCACCCGTTCTAATATGCGTTTTGTTTCTCTGAACTATACATGAAACTGAACTAATGAAAAGGACAGAAACAGAGGGGAAAACATAAAAGGGAAAAAGAGTAGGAAAAGGGATAAACAGAAAAGTATCTGCAATGTCAGAAACCCTTTCTCACAGCCTGATTCCATCAAAAGCATTTAATTCCAGGTCTTTTGGTATCTAATATTTCACTATATCCATTGCCACTGAATAAATATTTTTCTGCATTTGTCACAGTAATGTCAGTGGGATCTTTGAGCCAGGGCAGAACACTAGCATTTAAGTGAACTAAAGTAAATTAACACTTTCTTAATACCAGCTGCTTCTCTTTCCTGGGTGAGTTAGAGAACGTTCAAGTTTGGCATCTGTCTCAGGTAGAAGGCAACGGAGAACACAGTTCTGACTCAGACGTCTGTACACTTGGCACACTCTACACATGTTTATCTGTCAAATGAGCTAATCAACAAATATTTTTCTCTATTAGTTTTCAAAAGAAAAAACAATACACATGAAAAGTGAATCATTATATATGAATTCTTTTAAGGTATATTCTAAGGTCAACAGAAAAATTTATCAGTATTCTAAATCTTCCTCATCTTTCGTACTCTACAATGGTCAGAAGGACACAGGATCTATAAAATCCATAACTGCTGAATAAAAACTTTATTATGCATAAGAAAGTATAGTTATCTACGGCAGAAAAGCAGGTTAATTAAAAGATTTTCAACAAGGATTGAAGCAAAATGGATTATCCTCCAATTTAACCAAAACAGTGCTGCCCAAATGATGATTCCACAGAGGTAATTTAAGGACCACAGTGGGAGGTGAAGGGAGTTTGAGTACTGAGATCAAAAACTCTGCATTCTCATTTCAATCCAAGCAGTCTTTTTATTCTATCTACAGGGATCCACATACTGTATGTTTTTTTAAGGGAGGGGTGTTAGCTGATTAAAACAAAAACGTTTGTGTATGTTAGAAAAATGTCCTTAATTTACTAAATAAACCTTTTAAATAAGATTATTTATATCACAGTGATACATCAGTTTGTCGAAAAAAACATTTCCATTTATTATAAAAACCAAAATGACTAGCCAAAACATTTTTGCTCCCATTAAAAGTTATATTAAAAAGTCATTCTAATCTATAGTAACTTTATTTTTAATGTATGAGCTAAAGAAACGTTAAACAAAGGATATTCTGAAAAGTACTTTTTAAAATATAATAAGTAATTATGGTCTCACCTGTACAGCACTATTAAGAAAGCAGCTGTTTTGTCCTGGTTCATTTAACAAGCCTTTGGTAGGGGCTAGGGATAGCATACTTCCAGGCTGATAAACTTTTCCAAGATTGCCACCAGGTTTCCGTAAGAATTTTACCCATGCCATTTTCAAGCAACTTTGTTTGCATTTAGGCTAAAAACTATACACTTTTATGTAATATTTTGCACAATAAAATGGATGTCTTGAATTGTCCACTTAAATCCACTGCAGTCTATTTTAATAATGGAAATTTCCAAGTCCATATCTTTCCTGATGTTATAAACTCTTAAAGACTTTGACAAGTAACAATACGGTGCATAAACATAGAAGTTCTAAGCACTAAAAAAGAAAACTGTTTTAAACAAGGCCTTAAAGATGTTTAGATGTGTTAAATTTTATGGGAGCTGTGTAAGGTTAATATGAAAACGATTTTTTTTAATGGCTAAAAATACTGATAAACAAATCATCTCCTTTAATGCATAAGCCATTTGTCCTGATGAACAGAATATGCTAATAATACAAAAAGATGGAGAGTTGGCATTTGGCATGATTCCTTTGGTTGTTTGTTTTCCTTATGTTTTTTTAACAAGAAAGTTTTCTTTCTCTTTCCCAGGTGAAGTTATGAAAGATGACTCCATATTTCATATCAATGTGACCTCAAAGCAAATCTACAAAAAAGAAAAAAAAAATTTAAAAGCAAATGCAAATAAGAAAACTCTTAACTTTACCATTTCAACACAAATATTGAATATAGAATTAAAACTCATCATAAAAAGGATCAGAACTGATAGCATTCTAATATATATATTTTTTAATTTCATCATTTACATTTTTAAAATATCACTGACATCAATCCCTACCTACCTTAAGCTCAATGCTCAAAAGATGGTTTCATAAGGAAAATATTCTCCAAAAACCTAGAATAAATTATATTTCAGCTGGTATCCTATATCTGTCAATACTAAATTGTTCTATTTATTAATATGTTGTTATCCATCTTACACAGAATCATATTTTTCCAAAAAAGACAGATTTTATGTAAAAGGATATGTATAATTATTCAAAAGAAATCTTTAAGTCATAAATAAATCTTGGTGAATTAAATTTCCATGGTATCAACAAATGCACACTCCTGATTAAAAGGACTTTAAATGTTAAACTTATGAATTAAAAACAAATGAGTACAAGAATACCTTGTTTTATAGCATTTTACTCAATTGCACTTTGCAGATATACTGCCTTTTTAACAAATTGAAGGTGTGTGCCAACCCTGTACCAAGCCTATCTACCAGCACCATTTTCCCAACAGCATACGCCCACATCATGTCTATGTGACACTTCAGTAATTCTTTTTCATTATTACTGCATCCGTTATGCTGACCTGTGATGAGTTATCTTTGATGCTACTACTGTAATTGTTTTCAGTCTATGTGAACCACTCCCATATACAATAGCAAGCATAATCCATGAATGTGTGTATTCTGACTGCTCCACTGACCATCTGTTTCCCCAACTCTCTCCTGTCCTCAGGCCTCCCTATTCCCTGAGATGCAGCAGTATTGAAATGACGTCAGTTCATAACCCTACAATGGCCCCTAGGTGTTCAAGTAAAAGGAGTCGCAAGTCTCTTATTTTCAGTTAAAAGTTGGAAATGACTAAGCTTGGTGAGGAAGGCATGTTGAAAGCCGAGACAGGTGGAAAGGTAGGCTTCCTACACCAAACAGTAAGTAACCCAAGTTGTGAAAGCAAAGGGAAAGCTCTTGAAGGAAAATTAAAAGTGCTACTCAAGTAAACACCTGAATGATAAGAAAGCGAAACTCCCTTATTGCTGATATTGAGAAAATTTGAGTGGCCTGGACAGAAGATCCAACCAGTTACAACATTCCTTCAAGCCAAAGCCCAATCCAGAGCAAGGCCCTAACGCTCTTTAATTCTATGAAAGCTGAGAAAAAGAGGGTGAGGAAGCTAAAGAAGAAAAGTAGGAAGCTAGAAGAGGTTGGTTCAGGAGGTTTAAGGAAAGATACCACCTCCATAACATAAAAATACTAGGTGAGTCAGCAAATGCTGATGGAGAAGCTACAGCAAATTATCCAGAGATCTAGCTAACTGATGGCTACACTAATTAGCAGATTTTCAGTGTTGAAGAAGAAACAGTCATCAACTGTTTGACAGATGAAGACTGTCATCTGTTGAAGAAACAGTTGAAGACTGACAGTGATATGGACAGATAGAAGAAGATGCCATCCAGGACATTCTCAGTCAGAAAGAAGTCAATGCCTGGCTTCAAAGCTTCAAAGGACAGGCTGACTCTTTTTTTTTTTTTTTTTTTTTTTAATTACTTTTTAATTTTTTCCAACCTTGTGTTGAGGGCTGACTTTCAATAGATTGCAGTGAGGGAGCTGCTCTGCTATGTACAAAATCCCGACCCAGAAGCAGGTCGTCTACAAATGGTTTAGCACCAGGTTCCCCACGAATGTGCGTTGCGTGACGGGCGAGGGGGCCGCCGCCTTTCCAGCTGCAGGCCAACTCTCTTATTAGGACCTAATGCAGTTGTTGACTTCGAGTTGAAGCCAATGCTCACTTACCATTCTGAAAATTCTAGGGCCTTAAAAATCATGATAAATCTAGACTGACTATACTCTACAAATGGAACAACAAAGCCTGGATGACAGCACATCTGTTTACAGCATGGTTTACTGAATATTTTATGCCCACAGTTGAAGACCTACTGCTCAGAAAAAGATTCCTTTCAAAATATTACTGTTTATTGACAATGCACCTGGTTACCCAAGATTTCTTGATAGTGATGTACAAAGAGATGAATGTCGCTTTCATCCTTGCAATAACCATTCTGCAGTTCATGGATCAAGGAGTATTTTGACTTTTAAGTCCCATTATTTAAGAAACACATTTCGGGCCGGGCACGGTGGCTCACGCCTGTAATCCTAGCACTTTGAGCGGCCGAGGCGGGCGGATAATGAGGTCAGGAGATCGAGACCATCCTGGCGAACACGGTAAAACCCTGTCTCTACTAAAAATACAAAAACAGTAGCCGGGCGTGGTGGTGGGCACCTGTAGTCCCAGCTTCTAGGGAGGCTGAGGCAGGAGAATGGCATGAACCCGGCAGGCAGCGGAGCTTGCAGTGAGCGGAGATCGCAGCACTCCCACCTGGGCGACAGAGCAAGACTCCATCTCAAAAAAAAAAAAAAAAAAAAAAAAAAAAGAATACAGGGCAAGAACATACTAGTGAGCAACAAGTTCAGGCCAAGCAATTCTCCTACAAAGCATTAAAAAAGGAATAAGGAAGCAGAAAATATAAACACTTCTCAAAAGGTATGAGACATTGTTAAAATATTTAAATGTCAATATCTAGTAAGATTCTCAGGAAGGGAAATAAGTAAATATCTCTAGAAATGATTAAGAATTTCCCAGAATTAGAGACTGAGAAACTCAGATAAAAACAGGATGTGTAACTCAAAGAATTCAAACATGATGTAGGAAAAAAGAGAAGATGAAAACTGTGAAACCTAAATACTAAAAAGAAAACAGATTTACAAGTCAATTTATAGTCAAACAATAGAAAAAATAAATCCCAAAGTAAAATTTTACAAAAACTGACAACATCTTTACAAAAAGCCTGATAAAGGTGAAAAAAAAAAAAAAAAAAAGAGAGAGAAACATAAACACTAACGAAATTGATAAAGGAGAAATGACCAGACACATAAGCAATGGTAAGAATATTTCTTTCTTTCTTATGGCAATAACTTTGAAAATCTAAAGGAACAGGTAATTTCCTACAAAATACAAATTACCAAAATTAATACAAGAAAAAATGAAAAGCTTAAAAAGGCTAGTTTAGAAGAATATGGAAAAGAGATAAAAGTTCTCCCATGTTAAATGGCATCTGGGTCAGATAAATTCAAAGTTAAATTTCATCTAGACTTCAAATAATAGTTAATTCTAGTGTTAGATCTCTGCAGGCCACAGGGAAAATGAAATAGAAAGTAACCCCAAATCATTTCATAAGGCTAACATATCCTTCATATCAAAACATAATAAACCTCGTATGAATGTGACATGATTATAGTTACAAAAATAATAAATAAAATGCTAGCAAACAGAATCAATATGTCAAAGGAATAACATACTCTTGAAAAGAATAATGCAGTTTATTATGAGAATGCAAGCGTGAGTCTATATTTATTCTCTCAATAAATATTTGGGAGGCTGTGAAGAAAATAGCTAACAGAGCATATTCATAACAGTCAAAAAGTGGAAACAACCCAAACAAATGTCCATCAACCAATCAATGGATAAACAAAATGTGTTATGTATATTCATATAGTGGAATATTATTCAGCCATAAAAAGGAAGTAGTGACGCATATTACAACATGAATGAACATTAAAAAAGTTAAGCAAAGTGTAAGAAGTCAGTTACAAAAGATCACATATTATATGATTCCATTCATATGAAATGTCCACAACTAGGAAATCTACTAAGATAGAGAGAAGATTAATGGTTGTTTAGGACTGGAGAAGTGGGGGTTATAGAAACATGAGGGGTGATCATTAAAGGTAGAGTTTCTTTCTGAGGTGGTAAAAATGTTCCAAAATTGACTGTGGTAATATACATATACTTCTGTGAATATACTAAAAACCACTGAATTTTACACTTTTAAAGGGTGAATTGTATGGTATGCGATTACATTTCAATAAAGCTGATTTTTAAAAAGATTAAAAGAAAAGACTTTACATAGCACTCCTGAGACTGCCATCCTTACAGTGGTCTGCTTGCAGGGCTGACCTTTGGGAATTCAAGATTTGGGAAGGCTTTCTACGACCCTGATAAGAGTGAGTCACTGCACTTAAACTGCACAGACAAAATGTTTATCCTGAACACTTGTTTTCCTTCTGGAACTCAGGGATTTTGGTATGTCCCAGGCAGAGGATGCTTATGTGACCACCCCATAATAAAATGTTAAGCACTGAGTCTCTAATGAGCTTCCTGGTACACATTTTATACATGTCATCACAAAATCTATTGCTGGAGAAATCAGTGTGCCCTGTGTGACTCCACTGGCAGAAGACAACTGGAAGTTTGTGCCTGGTTTCCTCCAGACTTCACCTCCTGCTCCTTCTCTGTTTGCTGATCCTGCTTTATATCCTTTCACTGTAATAAATCACACCAATGCATACAACTATATGCTGAGCCCTGTGAGCCCTGCTAGAGAATCAACAAATCTGTCAGGTGGGAGGGATCCTGGGGACCTCCAAAACCAGAGGCATTATAGTACAGTAGTTGAAAGCTGCTTCATTTCTAGCAGACTGGCAAAAATATTAAAATACTATTGGTGAGGATAAAAGGGAAGAAGTACCTTCTTTCACTGCTAATAAAAAAATGTAATCATACTATTATACCCTCTGGCAATATTAAATCAACATGGCAACAACTATTAAAATTTAAAACACACTTCAACCTCCAAAACTCAATACTGAGAATCTATACCCCAGAAATAAAAGTACTATTTTTATTGAGGTACATTCGGTTGTACCAGTAAATAATGAAGGAAATAAAGTAAATATCCATCAGTAGGAACATAATTGCTAACAGGGTGTTTGCAGTGAATTCCTATAATTTTATGTTACCTCTGCATTCACTTTGAACATAAGTTGGACTTTCTCATACCAGAAGCAGTGCTCAGTTACCCTTGACAGTTTCCAGTTTTCTGCCTCCTAGTTCCTCAGTGTGGTCAATCCAGATATCTACTTCACACAACTGCTTCCTAGTTACCACCTCTTTATAGGTGGTCAGTGAAATACAAGCCCCTTGACTTGACCTACTGACTCACACAGCCTGCATGGGCTATGCAGATATGCCACAGTGACCACCTTTCAGTCACAGTGACTCCATGAAACATGTACCCACTTACTCTAAACCCACCAATTAGAACTCCCTGCAGGAAACCCACCTAGGTAATATCCTGGACTCCAATAAAAGCTTTGGCCCACAGGTTCCCCTCGCTCTCTGTCTCTTGCTCCCCACCCAGTGGTTGAATATGCGTGTCTTGGTGGCTCCCCACTTCTAGTTGGCCATAGGAGGCATGCTGCCCTCTCCTCTCTCAATTTGTAAGTAACACTGCTTCTGTTATTTCATGTGTTTCGGTGAGTTGTATCCTGTGTGTCTCACCCAATAACAGCGGAATCCAACTTATTTTCTGGTCAGGACTCTCCTAGAGAATGGCTATCTAGATAGGAATAAACTCAACACAGGTAAGACAAGAGCTACAAGAGCATCTGCCAGTATAAACAAGTTTCCTGTGAGAGACACCTATCAAGGGTCATGGACACTAAGGCATTAGGTCATATGCCAGGATAAAGAAGTATCCTGTGAAAGGCACACTGTAAACACCAATGACCAGAGCTCTGAAGTCCTGTCAGGGACAGGGTAGTGTTTATAGCCACTCTCCAGAGACAGACCACAAGACCACATTAGGGGAAAATACAACAGTGTTTTTGAGTGACAAAGGCAAAATGCAGGAATTTAATATGATCTCACTTTGGTAAAACAATGTATGTGTGAAAACACATATGCATTATATGATCACCTGAGCAAGGAGGAGTATATATGTATAATTGAAACAGGGTTAGACAGCCAACTTAGAAAATAAAAAAATATTAACTCAGTTATGTGCAGTTGAAGCCCAAAGAAAAAAAGAACAAAACATGTAATTATGCAAAGTCAGAGATATGCATATTATAGCATAAGATCCATGTGGAAGCAGAATAGGCTTCTTAGAGAGGTTACATCTTACTATAAAATGAAAAATGAGCACAAGTTTCATGTGTATGTTGGGAGGACAAGATGTATTTCAAAGAAATGCTATGAACCAAGTAATCAAGTAATATACACAATAAAGTATGAGGGAGACAGAACCAGGGGTCAGATCATGGCTGGTCTTGAAGGTCACATAAGAAATTTAGACTTCACCTAATAGGTGGCAAAAACCTTTTGTTGGTTTTAAGCAGGGAAATTACAATCAGACTTGTGGTATAAACAGACCATGGCAATGAATCAGATGAATTTGAGGTAAATTAATCTGCAAGTAAAAGGGATAAATTGGGAGGCTGGTGAAGGAATGCGGAGGAGAGATGGCATGGGCCTGCACAAGGGCAGTGGTAGCAGGAACAGGGGATGAATATGATACTCTTTCAGATGTAAGGTCAGCAAAACCTATGAAGCAGACAGGAAAGTAAAGAAAGTTCCCAGGTTTCTATAGTGAATGGTAGTAGGACTGTTACACCAACTCAAATAGCATTTATAGGAAAATGAGCTTGTTTGAGAGAAAATAGAGTTCCATTTGGGATAAAATGAAAGAGATTCTACAGAACATTCAAGGGGTGAGATCCAGTAAACATTAAAATTCAAAAGGTAATCCTGGGGAAGAGTTTAGGGTTGAACATAATGGATTTTCAAGTCATGAACATATAAACATAAGAAACCATAAGAATAGATGAAATGGTAAAGAAAGGGCATGCAAGTGAGAAAAGTGGCAGCCTGAAAGAATATCAGAAACACCAGGTTTATGGTAGTAATTATTACACTGGAGCCAAAAGGACAGTATTATTTCAGTCTTTATTTCACATAATGGTACCATATATAGATGGCTGGATGGATGACAGCAGATAGTCACTATAGTCTATGTTGTGCACAATTGCTATTGTATCTGACAGAGGTTTAGAGCTGATGTTGCTAAGACCATTCAGATTTATAATCCCCAGGCAGAATACCTGGGTAGCAAAAAGGAAGGCAGAGCAGAAGGAAACTAACTCTAACAGAAGGTCTAGAGGAACAGCTAGTAATTAACTCCTTCCTCCCTTTTATTCCTCTAAATCTACTTACACACACAACTGTAGTTTTCCTTACTCTTTCTTCTATTTTATATTATTTTTTCTATTTCTATTTTAGTCTATTTTCTATTCGATAAGATACAAATTAAACCATTTAGAGGTCACTAGTATCTCAGTGACAGCTAATTTTCCTATGTACAATATTTTTGTACATAGGATGTTTAAGTTAACCAGCTTTTGAAGTGTAAGTTGCAATCAACAAAATTCATCCTGTTAGAGTACAGTTCAGTAAGTTTTGACAAACCTACAGTCATGTAACTATTACCAGAACCAAGCTATAGAACATTTCCATCACCCTGAGAAGCTCTCCTGTGCCCCTTCACAATCAGTAACATTCCTCACTATGGTAGGCAGAATTCCAAAAGTGCATCCATCCCCCATCCCCAGATTTCATACCCTATAGAAACCTGTAAATATGACAAGATATCTATTCCATTATCACGTTACGTTATATGGCACAGTTGACCTAAAAATATGGTGATTATCTGGTTGGGCCTAATGTAATCACATGAATCCTTAAAAGCAGAGCGCTTTCTCTGGCTGGTGACAGAAAAAGAGAGATTTGAAGCACGAGAAAGACTTGATGTGCCATTGCTGCTTTGAAGGTGGAAGGGGCCTTAACATGAGAGAACAGATCCTGGTTGACAGTTAACAAAGAAACAGGAACCTCACTCCTATAAGGAAACACCTCTGCCAACAACCTGAATGAACCCAAAAGCAGATTCTTCTTCCTTAGGGTCTCCAGATAAAAGGCCAGGTCATTTGATGCTTCGACCACTCTTGTAAGACAGAGAGCAGAGAATCCAGTTAAAAACGACCTAGACTTCTGACCTACTAACACTGTGAAATAATAAATGTGCATTGTTTTAAGCTGTTAAAGTTATGGTAATTTGTTACGTAGCATAGAAAATTAATACATTCAACCCGCAAGGAAACACTGATCCACTTTCTGTCCTAGTTTCAACTTTTCTAGAATTTCTCATAAATGAACTCATACGTTTGAGTTTCATCTGTATTGCTGTACAAATCAGTAGTTGTACATTCCTTTTTATTACGGAGTAATATTCTTTTGCTTATCTCTTTACTAGTAGGTAGATTAATTAGAGTTGTTTCCATTTTGGGGTTATTATGAATTAAGTACCTACATACATTCAAGTACAAGTCTTTCTGTGGACACATTTCTCTTGTAAATACCTAGCAGTGGGACTGCTAGGTTGTACTGTAAATGTATGCTTAACTTTATAGAAAATTGCCAAAGTGCTTTCCTAAGTTTTTGAATACTATACAATTTTTAATTCCCCCCTTATATAGGAGAGTTATAACTACTCCACATCTTCAACAATTGTTACTGTAAGTCTTTTTAAGTTAAACTATTCTAGTGGGTGTGTTTAGCAGTATCACATTACAGTTACAATGTGCATTTCTGTAATGACTAATGATATGGAGTAGCTTTATGAAGATATATGCCATTCATATATCTTCAGAGAAATACATATTCAAATCTTCTACTCAGTATTGTATTGGGTTGTATGTGTTATTGACACAGGAGTACTGGGAAGGGAAGAGCATGGTTCCTTTAAATGATATGGAAGCGGGGAAGGGAAGTGCTGGGTAGAGGAGGTTGTGATCACTGGCTAGGGCTCCACCTCCATGGACCTAGGGTGAGGACAGGCACTCCTGCCTTTGTGCCCAAATGTTGCCTTTCCCAAGACCACCCTGGCCCACCACGCCCCCATCCTGGGCCTATAAAAACCCGAAACCCTAGCGAGCACACACACAGGCCGCCGGATGTCAAGAGAAGATGCGAGCCGCTGGTCGTCAAAAGAAGCATGCCAGCACAAAAGCACACCAAAAGGCACCCGCACACCACCAGGTCATCGATCACCGGGAAGAGGCGGAGTTTGGCCGGGGCCAACTAGTAGCCCGACTCTAGGTGAAAACCATCTCCTTTCTGGCTCCCCCACCGGCTGAGAGCTACTTTGACTCAATAAAACTTTACACTCATTCTCCAAGACCACATGTGATCCGATTCTTCCCCTACACCAAGGGAAGAAACCTGGGATACAAAAAGCCCTCTGTCCTTGTGACAAGGTCGAGGGTCTAATTGAGCTGGTTAACACAAGTGCCTATAGGCAGACTAAAAGAGCCACCCTGTAACACACGCTCACTGGGGCTTCAGGAGCTGTAAACATTCACCCCTAGACACTGCCATGGGATCAGAGCCCCAAAGCCTGACCATCTGTATGTTCCCTTAGAGGTCTGAGCAGGGGGACACTGAAGAAGCGAGTCACACCACCATCGCACACCCTGCAAGGGGGAACAAGGGAACCTTTCCTGTTTCATTATTATTGAGTTTTAAGTCAATCTCGGGTCACTGCAAGCTCCGCCTCCCAGGTTCATGCCATTCTCCTTCCTCAACCTCCCAAGTAGCTGAGACTACAGGCACCCACCACCACGCCCGGCTCATTTTTTGTATTTTTAATAGAGACGGGGTTTCACCATGTTAGCCAGGATGGTCTCAATCTCCTGACCTCATGATCCGCCCACCTCGGCCTCCCAAAGTGCTGGGATTACAGGTGTGAGCCACAGCGCTCGGACGTTATTAGAGTTATAATCATCTCATAAAGTGAACTGGGAAGGGTTTTCTCCTCTTTAATTTTCTGGAAGAGTTTATGAAGACCTGCTATTATTTCTTCTTAAAAGACTGGTGGAATTCATCAGTAGCACTATGTGGGCCTAGAATTTTCTTTATGGGAATACTTTAAATCACAAATTTAATCTCTTTGATAGAAAGTGCTACTTAGGTTTTTACTTCTTCTTGAGTGAGCTTTCATAGTTTGTGTCTTTAAAGGACTTTCCCATTTCACCTAGTTGTCAAATTTATTGGCCAAAAAATTCACAATACTCTGTATTATCCCCTTAATGTTGGAAAGGTTTGCAATGATGTCCATTCTTTCACTCCTGATACCGTTAATTTGTATCTTCTCTTTTATTGATCAGTCTTGGCTAGGGATCAATTTTATTGATACTTTCAAAGAATCAGCTTTTCATTTCACTGATTTTTTTTTTCTATTGCTTTCCTGTTTTCTATTTCATTGGTTTCCAGAACTCTATTATTTTTTTTTTCTCTGCTTACTTTGGGCTTAATTTGCTCTTCTTTTTCCATTTTTCTGATAAAAGCTTAGAGCTTTCTTCTTTTCTAATATAAGCATTTCGTGTTATAAATTTCCCTCCACACTGCCTTAGTTTAAATCCCACACAGTCTGCTATATTGTGTTCAATTTTATTCTATTCAACATAGTTTCAAATTTCCCTTGTTCAACTTTCAAGTACTCCTTTCCCCAGCCTCCTGGAGTTTCTCCGTGTACCCAGTTCCCAGCGAGAGATTCAAGGGCACTCTTATGCAGACTGCCAGGGTTTTCTCTCTGTGAAATTCTTTCCCTTCTAGCATTCTGCTTCACAAATTCTAGTCACCTCAGCCTCCCCAACCATAGCTTTAAACCAGATCTATAAAGATATTTATAACTAACCTCCCTCCCTAACTCCACAATATTTAAATGCACTGGGTTGCATTGTTAAATAATTCTAAACCTCATACATGCTAAGAAACACAAGTTTAAAATGTGACAGTCATGATATTCTTTTGGCTAGTATATAGTAATTTGCATTCTAACAGTTCATTGTTAACACTGTGTAATATAATAAAACAAGGCTGCTTTGGGCTTAATGTAGCATTTACACATCGGTTCTGTTTAAAGAAATTCAGGCCAGGTGTGGTGGCTCATGCCTATAATCCCAACACTTTGGAAGGCCAAGGTGGGCGGATCACGAGGTCAGGAGTTCAAGACCAGCCTGGTCAAAATGGTGAAACCCCGTGTCTACTAAAAATACAAAAATTAGCCAGGTGTGGTAGCACACACCTGTAATCCCAGCTACTCAGGAGGCTGAGGTAGGAGAATTGCTTGAACTCAGAAGGTGATGCTTGCAGTGAGCCGAGATAACACCATTGCACTCCAGCTTGTGCAACACAGCAAGACTCCATCTCAAAAAATAAAATAAAATAAAAATATTTAAAAAGAAATTCAGGTCTCCAATAAAATACTATATGGATATAGGTACTTAGACTGTGACGCAAATCATCTTCCCTACTTTGAGTCATGGTCAAAAAAGTATGAAAGCCACTAAACTAAACTAACTTTTTTCCTTCTTTTGACACTGTAAGAAATATCAGGTCAGGAGAAGTTTAATGGACTCCAGGTTTTACAGACTGTAAGTAGTAGAGCTAAAATTCGACATTAAATACCTTAAGGGCCAATATAACACTTTTACCTCTAACCAAAGCACCTATGATGATCAGACCTGTTTTAAGGTGACCCTAGTAGCACTAAGAAAAATAATGTGGAAGGTAAAGATTCTAGAAGCACATCAGGAGGATCATGAACACAGAAGTACCAGAGAGGAAACTCTTATTAGTTGCGATTTCTAACTTGTCCTCTAGCAAGTCACCTTCTCCTTTTTTGACTTTTCACCAACCCTAAAATCTTGGTTCTCTTATATTTAAAGGCAGAAATCTTCAAATTGGGATATGCAAATCCAAGAAAACATAATGATTTTCCCAGAGATTAAAGGTATGCTTAGATTTAAAGGAATCAATTTACAGATCTGCCACTTCCAAATTTACACTTTCCTAGAATTGATCTGGCTAACAATTAGTCTGTAGTTCTTTCCCAGTTCTGCTTTCACAATTGCCTTCCTCCTACTTTACAAGATAATGACACATACCCTTCACCTGTCCTACATCTTACTGCATTCTATTTTCTAGGTTTACTACAAAAATCTCCAGATGCCAAAGGAGCAACTCAAAATATTGGTGTAATTTAAGCTTCCTTTAATTGGGCACCTTAACTCATGCTCAACTTATCTCACTAAAAGATACATATAATAAACTTTTAACTTCTTAGGTTTTAGTTATTTCTTAAAATTTATTATGTGCATATAGATACTGAACATGGAGACAGTGAAAGTTCAGATTTACTGGTTCCCAAAGTAATTGTATGTATAACATAATCCACAAGGGAAAAATATACATCTTTTATTTTATTATAAAGAAGTATAATAAAGTGATTGAAATGATTTAAATCATAAAAATAATTATAAAAAATAGTGGGAATATATTTATTTTTTTTTTATTACATGCGTTCCAGGAGAAAAAGAAGCAATGTAAAATCCAGCAATCCCTAGTGGTATATATCCAAAAGAAAGAAAATCAGTATATCAAAGAGATGTCTGTACTCCCATGTTTATTGTGGCATTATTCACAATAGCCAAGATATGGAATCACCCTAAGTGTCCACCAATGGATGAATGGATAAAGAAAATATGGTATGTATACATAAGGGGATATTATTCAGCCATAAAAAAGAATGAAATCTGGTCAACTGCAACAATATGGATGGAACTGAAGGATATTCAGTGAAGTAAGACAGGCACAGGAAGACAAATATCCCATGTACTCACTCATATGTGGGAGCTAAAAAATAAATAAACAATCTCATGGAGATAGAGAGTAGAATAACGATTACTAGAGGCTGGGAAAGGAAGTGGAGAGGAGGGATAAAGAGAGGTTGGTTAAAGTGCAAAAATACAATTAGAAGGAATAAGTTCTCGTGTTCAGTAGCACAACATGGTGACTAAAGTTAACAGTAATTTATTGTATATTTCAAAATAACTACAAGGGTAGTATTAGAATGCTACTAACTCAAAAAAACAAACGTTCAAGGCGATGGACATCCCATCAACCCTGATTTGATCATTATACACTGTAGGCTTATATCAAAATATCACATGTACCCCATAAAGATGTGCAACTATTACATATCCACAAAATTTAAAATTTAAAAAAGATACAATTCTATTGCAACAATAAGGAAGAAAACAAAAGAACTAAATTGATATCCATCATCATAGAAAATTAATGTTAATTTAAGCTTGAAAAATCACCAAATAGCAATACAGAATTCATATTTAGAAATATAAATAAAACTATAGAACAATCAGTTGAAAGACTTAAAAGTGTTTGCTTCTTTAGTGTGGCACTAGAAGAGAAGTGCAAGGTGCTATTGTATATTGTGGTAAGTTTTCAGTGCGATGCAGTTTATGTTCATCTTTGGTTTCAAAATCATCCCCCTCTCTCCTTTGCTCTGCTCTGTATGGGACAACCATACAGAGCTGATCTCTGCAAACATTTCCCAGGATCCCTGTGAATCCATTTCTGGCCCATTTCAGCCAATGAGAGGCACTGCCAGAAAATCAAAAACAGAGGAGAGAAGCCAAGGTATTTCTCCCCTTCTCTCTCTGCCCTGGTGCTATCTCTGGCATATTCTCCTCGAAGGCTCAAGTTCCCCGTTTATAGAAAGGCCTCTAAGGTTCTAGGTCAGGCTTGGTGGCTCCAGCTCTTGGGCTCCTGTCTTTGGAATTTAAGCCTAGGGACAGTGGCAACTTCCAACACCAGATAATTTATCTTCCCCTGGTGGCTCCTTAAGGTCTACTAATATTTTTGTTTTGTTTTGTTTTTTGTTTTTGTTTGAGTTGGAGTCTCACTCTGTCACCCAGGCTAGAGTGTACTGGCCTGATCATGACTCACTGCAGCCTTGACCTCCTGGGCCCAAGCAATCCTCCTGCCTTAGTCTCTCAAAGTGCTGATATAACAGGTATGAGCCACTGCGCCCCTGCCACTAATACTAATTCTAATGTAATACGACAGTTTTAATTTTCTGAATGGGACTAATACAAGTAACTATTTGATATTTTCAGATACAGGTGTCAGAAAATATTGACAAAGATTCCCTCCTTGATCAAACTCTACTCAACCTATTCCGTGTTCTTTTTCATCTATTCCTCAACTTTTGGACTGCTTTGTTTGTCTCTATGTTGTCCAATTTTAGCAAAAGTCCTACTAAGTCAAGCCAGCCATTCTCCTTATCTGATCACCCTCATACCTGATTAGGTTCCTCATCCTTCACCATCCTCCAGGTGATGTCTGATCACCCTGGCCTGCCTTCAACAAGAATCCTGTTAGGTCAGTTTGGCCAGAATCCTCTTATTCCTAATGTTGCCCTCTAGTAATTTTCCATCCACCAACCACACCCATATCATTGTCTATAAATTCCCGTTTTTACTTGTAGTATACAGAGTAGAGCCCAATCTCTTTCCCCAACTGCAAGACTCCACTGCAGTGCTCCCTATATCTATCTGTAACAAGTGTCTTCCTTACCGTCTTTAACAATTGTCATGAATAATTTTTTCCTTAACAGCAAAAATTTCTAAAAGTTTAAATACATAAATATATTTCATAATGCTTAAGAAATTCTTAAAGAAAAACGTGAGAAAAATGGCAGAATCACTTCAAAGCATCTTATATTCTCCTAAACTGTTAACACTGAATGAAATTCTCAGAAGTTCACTTATGGCTTGTTAAAAGCAACTGCATTACTCTACAACACTGCAAATATGAAATAAGTAAAATAATATATCCCCAAATAAAAGAGTAGAACTTACTTTTTCTAAGAATTTATATTTGTCAAACTGCATTTGTGTTTTTAACTCCAATGTAAATAAGTACTTCAGTAGCAGATCTACTGAATGTGTCAATACAATTTGATAGATCACTGCTTCTTCCTAAAAGAGGTAATAGTCCAGCTAAAAGGAAAAACTCAGCAATTTCCCTCTTTTAGTATACATTTTTGTAAATAATTTTTTAAACAGTATAGAAGAGCATATAAGGAAAACCAAGTCTCCCCCATATCAATTATATTCCCCATAGGCAACCACTACCAATGTCTTATGTGTCCCTTCAGAATTCATTTGTGCAGTTATAAACATATATCCACATTTGCCTGTAAAATAAGGATAATTACAACATTTACTGTTATTAAAATTTCTGTAAGGCTTAAATAAGAAAAAAACAAAATTTTTAACTTTATTAAGTGCTTAATATCAGTTATTAATACTTTCCAATAAAATATTTAAAAATAAAAAACTTAAATTTGAACTTTAAAATTAATCAGAAGTATGAGAAAGAGAGAGAGAGAAAGAAAAGAAAGAAAATAAGTCACTGCTGCTTTCTTATGAGTCAGTGCTTTACCAGCAATAATTTTATCTCAAAAGGCAAGATTCCAGAGCCACTCTCCTTCATTACCTCAGACAAGACTATCAGACTATCTTTTCTCCTTCCAAAACTTAAGCCCAATACATAATTAGTTAAGTAATCTATACCATGCCATATAAATTATGTAATAGGTGTTTTCCCCCAAAAGGGGATGACACTATATGGAATTTGTTCAAATTCTAACATCCAGTAATTCTAACATCCAATAACTTTATCAGGCTACTAGAATGCTCTGGGTAAATGATAACTGCATCTTAAACCTGATTCATTATACCTATTATGGGTTGAATTGTGTCTCCCAAAAACACATGTCTAACTCCCAGACCTGTGAATGTCAAAGTATTTGGAAACAGGGCATTTGCAAATGTTATCAGATTAAGATGAGGTCATTAGGGTGGGCCCTAATCCAATGTGACTGGTAGCAGTCATTATAAAAAGAGAAAGAGAGAGAATGATGACAGAGGCAGAGGCTAGAAGGATGAAGCTGCAAGTCAAGGAACACCAAAGATGAACAGCCACTGTCAGAAGCTAGGAAGGGGCAAGGAAGGATTCCATTCAGAGCCCTCAGTTGGAACCAATCCTACTGACAACTGGATTTTGGATTTCTAGCTCCAGAACTGTGAGAGAATAAATTTCTGTCATTTAAGCCACCCAGTTTGTGGTACTTTGTTACAACAGCCCTAGGAAACGAATATAATGGTTGATAAAGCCATAAGACTCTTTGTTCTTTTATGTGTATTGATTTTTTTTTGATTATCAAATAGTACTTATTCATTAGATTTCTGAAATACCACAGAAATACTACATAAAGAAAATTAGAAATATCCATAATTCCATATTAGTAGAGAATCACTGCTATGCAAAGATATTCTTAACAGTACACAGGCCTAGACATCAAACTGTAAAGTAAAACTTCATATTAACATCTTTTCACTAACAGCTCCTCAAAGATAAACTGAGGACTTCTTGATGATATGCTACAACTGCTCATCTTACTAGTAGAAGTATTTAAGATTTTATTTTAGATAACTAGATAGCAAACAGAAGAGTTATACCAAGTTGAAGCAATACAAAAAAAACTTTTATCTTCAAGTAGATAGTGTCAGAAAAAAGAAGAAATATCTTTCATTATAGAAGTAACTTTGTGTTTATAAAGCTAAAGGATTATACTAAGGAAGGTATAATTGAAGAATAAACATTCTTTGATGTATAAAACCATTGTCACTCTAGAAATGGAGGAATTAGAGAAGACTACAGTAGAAAATTTATACAACAAAGACAGAAAATAAAATTAATAAGCAAAAAGACTGTAATACTCCAACAAAAAAAAACAGTAAATTTTGAGTAATTTTCAATGTTTCCATTTTTTTGCTCTATTTCTTTGTGTCTAACAAAAAACTGTGATTTATTTCATGCTGCTTTTACCTATTCACCAGTTTCCACTAGTAACTAACTAGCAAAAGACAAGCATACACATGTATCCAGAATATAGGACATAGTCAAAAAGAAAATGGCTTATGGTAGTCTACTTTAAGACATGATCTCCAGAAGAAAATTATCTCAAGTCAGCAATAACCTAACACTTATTTGCCTTGACAAAGCCCCAAACTGAACTCTTATTTTATCTATACCTTCCTCCCCATCTCGGTCAATGGCTACTTTATCTTTCCAGTTGCTGAGAACAAGTATCTTGATGTCATCTTTGACTCCTTTTTCTCTCATATTTCAGGATCTGACCACTTCTCACCACCTCCACTTCAACAATTCTGGTCTTGGCCATCATCACATCTCGTGTGGATTAAAAAATAGCTGTCTGTCTCCTGGCTTCTACCCTTACACAGTAACATATAAGTCTATTCCGGGTAGTAGACAGAGATCTTTCTAAAATTAAATCATAAGGTCACTATCTGCCCAGCCCCTCATCCAACTACTTGACCTTTGGCTTTCCCATTCCAGCCACATCAGTCTCCTTCTCATTCCTGCACACCATGCAAACTTCTGTTCTCTATATTGTTTGCACTGGTCATTCCCCTGCCTGGAACACATTCCCCCCATGATGCCCACATGGCTTTGCCCTCCCTCCCTTCATAATTGCTTTGCTAAAAAAAATCACTTAAATGAGGCCTACACTTACTTAAAATTGCAAACCATCACAATCTGTACCACACTTTCCCAATTCCTCTTACCTTGCTCTACTTTTTCTTTCCTCCTTGGCACTTTTCTCCTTCTAAATATATTATAGAATTGACTGTTTATTCTTTATTGTCTCTTCTCCAAATCCACTTAGAATGTAAAGCAAATCGCAAGCATCTAGAACAGAACACAGTGCATGGTTAAGTTTTCATCAAATATTTATTAAAGGAAGCTCAGGAAATAAAGTAAAATCTCAAACAACAAACCCTTTGGAAAAAACAGTGTTCCTAACAAAGACAACCTAGGCACTAAAGTATAGGACAATTTCCTACCATCTGGCAGGTAGGTCAGTGTCAGTACTACACTGACAAAGGAGGAGCATTATCTCATGCCTATATGGCAGCACCATATAGGAGGAAAAATCTAGGGCTCAAACAATCTGCTCACCTAAGTATGGGGAGGGGAACCATGAGAGGGGCAACAGTTTATTATGCAGGCTGAGGAGTTAAGAAAAAACCAAAGCATGAGGTATCTGATGGGCAAAGAATACCCTGATGGGTTCTTGACAAGGATGGAATCCATACCCTGATAGTGACCTTATAATTCCCATAGATATTTTATTCTTCTTCTGATATAAAATTTACAACACATTGCTCAACTACTCAATCATTAAAAATGTATCAGTTTCATCATCTATAATCAAAATCAATATAAAAAGGTTCATAAGGCTATTGTAAGAATCATAAACCATGTATAAAATACCCAATAAATGGCCAAAACATAGGCATTCAATGAATGCAGGCTAATTATAATAACATTATCTTCCACGTAAAATGATTTTTAACAGTATCAACAAGGATTTAGAAAAAAGCAGAAGGTGTATTATATATTTTATATTCAATTTTGCTTTCTTTAAGGAAATACCTTAAACTGATATATTAAACTTAACTATTGCTTTAATTCAGATTAATGAGATCAGATAAACTGTTCAACAAAATGTCAATTTCTTAAATTTAAAATTTTAGTAGCGGTTCTTAGTAAATGATAAGCAATTTTTGTTATGGAGCTATCCTAGTTTAAGAATAACTAGTATATGAAAAACCTAATTTATACAATGAATGTTTGGGGATGCTTCACATTATAAGTGGATTTTCAATAAGAATTGTTGTAAATGTTCATTAACAAAACTTTTCTGGACTAGAAAGGAGAGAGAGAAAACTGAGTTAAAATGTTAGCAGTCAATGGATCAGAAAGAAAGATAAAGTGACTGAAATAACAATGTCAGCAACAGAGATTTGATTTAGAAATTTTCAACAAATGTACAAGTTTTCAAAAAAATAACTACTTAATGATTTTTTTGTTTTTTTTTTTTTTTTTTTTAGACAGAGTCTCACTCGGTCGCCCAGGCTATAGTACAATGGTACAATCTCGGATCACTGCAACCTCCACCTCTCGGGTTCAAGTGATTCTCCTGCCTCAAGCCTCTTAGTAGCTGGGACTACAGGTGTGCACCACCACACCTGGCTAATTTTTTTATTTTTTAGTAGAGATAGGGTTTCACCATGTTGGCCAGGCTGGTCTCAAACTCCTGGCCTCAAGTGATCCACTTGCCTCAGTCTCCCAAAGTGCTGGGATTACAGGCGTGAGACACAGTGCCCAGCCAACATTATCTAATTAACTTTTTACTTTCTAGTGTTTAGCACTATGCCTAGCATACAATAGGAGGTCAATAATGTTTATGGAATACCTCTAACTCAGAAAAGCGCAGCAGTAAAAAACTTCCAAAGGAAGGGTATTTCTTTCTTTTCTTTTTTTGAGACGGAGTCTGGCTCTGTCGCCCAGGCTGGAGTTGCTGCGGTGGCCGGATCTCAGCTCACTGCAAGCTCCGCCTCCCGGGTTTACGCCATTCTCCTGCCTCCGCCTCCCAAGTAGCTGGGACTACAGGCGCCTGCTTCGTCGCCCGGCTAGTTTTTTGTATTCTTTAGTAGAGACGGGGTTTCACCGTATTAGCCAGGGTGGTCTCGATCTCCTGACCTTGTGATCCGCCCGTCTCGGCCTCCCAAAGTGCTGGG
Organism: Rhinopithecus roxellana; assembly: GCF_007565055.1. Classification (NCBI taxonomy): domain Eukaryota; kingdom Metazoa; phylum Chordata; class Mammalia; order Primates; family Cercopithecidae; genus Rhinopithecus; species Rhinopithecus roxellana. Next base: position 31,548,179 of record NC_044550.1, on the reverse strand, counting down.
ATTACAGGCTTGAGCCACGGCGCCCGGCCTAGGAAGGGTATTTCTTAAAACTTCTTTTTTGCCGGGCGCGGTGGCTCAAGCCTGTAATCCCAGCACTTTGGGAGGCCGAGACAGGTGGATCACGAGGTCAGGAGATCGAGACCATCCTGGCTAACACGGTGAAACCCCATCTCTACTAAAATACAAAAAACTAGCCGGGCGAGGTGGCGGACGCCTGTAGTCCCAGCTACTCCGGAGGCTGAGGCAGGAGAATGGCGTGAACCCGGGAGGCGGAACTTGCAGTGAGCTGAGATCCGGCCACTGCACTCCAGCCTGGGCGACAGAGCGAGACTCCGTCTCAAAAAAAAAAAAAAAAACAAAAAAAACAAAACAAAAAATAACTTCTTTTTTGTAATATGTGTAAAATTGGAGACTGATGTAATTATCTTCAAATTAATTCAAAAATACCATGACACCTCAAATAATTGACCTTTTTTGTTGCTCATAAAAATAGCTAAGATATTGGAATAAGGTTTATTCTGCAGAAAAAAAATCCGATGAACTACAAAGATGAGTATATGAAGCAACTCTTCTAAAGTCTCACGTAAAATCAAAATTCTTTAGCCAGATGCAATGGTTTGTAGCCTTTTCTTGTATCATGGACATCTTTGGTGGCCTAATGAAGCCTTCTATGAATAATGTTTGTAAATGAACAAAATAAAATTCATAGCATAAAAAAAGAAAAAGAAAAAAATACTAAGATCACAAAGAAAACCAATTATATTAAAACTCAATTCTAACCACAGACCACAGTTCTAATCATGGGCTTTTGGTTCAACAATTCCTGATAGAGGATATGAGTTAACTTGGAAGAGCTAGAATATTATTTGCCTAAATATTCTATATACTGTACATGGTATCTATGGTATTCTTATGAATTTTAAAAAATGTATAACCTGCAAAGATTATGATATTACATAAAGTTATTTAAAATTTAACCTTTGAGGATTTTTACTTGTAGCAGAGCAGGTTGCATCCATTCCTTGCTCCTTTTATGTGCAAATACTGTAATGCAAAAGTTTCTAAAATTATCTGTATAAAACTAACAATATAATAATACTATTATTTGTGACATCATTATTTCTACCTAGCTCTGCAAAGATGACATAAATCAGCACACTTCCTTCCTTAAAACAAGAGCTCATGAGCAGAGTAAGCTAAGTTGGCAATCATTCTGGCCCTAGCACACCAAGCACACTGTGTTCAAAATGCTTCCAGATGCAATATATAAACTACCCAGCTTTCTAAAGGTTGTTTTTGAGTTCTACAAGAAATACCATATAGTTAAAGCTGTCAAAAAGGATCTTCTAAGTATTTTAGTAACTAAATATCTTTGTAGGATAGTTTAATCCATCACTTTATAAAGATCAAATATGTTTTTGGAAAGTTGTAGGGTAAAGCAATGTACCCCTTCTACCCCAGTAAGAGAGTTCCAAACAGTTCCAGGAGGGAAAATAATCCTGATTTTGGCTTTTAAAGCTATATGTAACCTTAAATGAGATAAAATTTTCATTTTTAAACTTTGTCTTGCTAAAACAAACTTGCAAACCATATGGTACCGAAATTGTATTTCTTGATACTGCAGAGCTTAAAATAAACATCTAACACTAAACAACATAAAAGAACTTGAATCACAGCACAAATGGCAGGTCTTAAGAGAACTATGATTTTTCTTTTTTTTCTTTAAGGAAAAGAATAAACTAGGTGGAAAAGTCTCCCTTCCCATTAAAATATCTTTTTTAAAACTATCTTGTGCATCGTTTAGTGAAAATAATATTAATGAATTGATTATTAGTGTCAAATTCCATGAACTTACACAATCTACATACATTTTTTAAAATATTTTTTTAACTTCTATGAACTTACACAATCTATATACATTTTTTAAAATACTTTTTAAAATTCGTAGGAAAAAGGAAAGGCCGGTTCTTAGTCTCTTTTTTACACGTTAGGAAGAGATACACACACCTACTAGTTTCATTAATGAAAAAATCTTAATAAATCACTTTCATGGTTTATCACCAGTAATCACGAACCTGCACAAATTGTATCAAGGAGCTTATTTTAAAAGCCACTGAGATACAAAACAAAAACCTTATTTCTCAGACTATAATTAACTACTACTTACACTGAGTTTATTTGGAATTCTTATGACAACAGCAGATAAATCATATATTACTTTTGCAGAATAAGTTTTGTTCCCTTTGGGTTTTGTTTTGTTTTGTTTTGTTTTTTAAATGTATCTTTAACAGGACTAAGGGTCTTTGCTTAGACCATCATCATGGAACTGAAAAGAACAGAAAATAAAACTAACAAGTATAAATGTAACTAAAAGTTCACTTCCATCAGATATTTTGTGTTAGCACTTGCTACTCACTTTAAATAGTGAAAACCAGCAAGGCTTTTCTTTAAAGAACTAAAAGTGAATCAGATCTTGATCACAAAAACCTTCCTTCCTAAGTTTACTGGGTTTTTTTGTTTTTGTTTTTGTTTTTTTGGAAACGGAGTCTCGCTCTGTCGCCCATGCTGGAGTGCAGTGGAGCGATCACGGCTCACTGCAAGCTCTGGTTCAAGCAATTCTCCTGCCTCAGTCTCCCAAGTAGCTGGGACTACAGGTTTACTATTAAATCTACCTCAAAAATAGCCTTAGATATTCTTTGCAAAATACACATATTTATATACACACACACACACACACACACACACACATATTTCCAGATAAGGAAACGTTCGGAAAACTTTGCTGTCCAACGGGTAATTCCCTGCATACTTTGCATTGATCAAGAAAACCTTGTAGTAGGGTTACAAACCTCGAAAGATCCTCAGATTGCAGGTTTTAGAAACCCTCCCTATTACACCTGTGCACGTACTTCCTGTTCTCCAACACTGTTTAAAAATAGTTTGGTAAATGCCCCGTAAGCCGCCCTTTAGAAGCTAAACATTAACTTTATCTACATCACCACTACCACTGAGAAACCACCACCCACCACCCCAAGAATCTCACGAGTCCAGTCATCTCTCTTCTCCAAGGAGGGAGCATAACCATCCTGGACCCCTTTAAGTAAAAAACTGTGTGCTCAGGCGAGGCAATATGGCCTGGACAGGCAGGGGCAGGAGCCAAGTAAGGGTAATATTCATAACACCAGCAGGACTCCAGCTTCTGCCCCGTCGCCGCCCTCAAACACGGCAGCAATAACAACCAGGACCCTGCAAGTACAGCACCACCTCCCGCCTCGCGCGCGCCTCCAGCCTGGCCTGAGGCATCTCCGCCAGACGCTACGAGAAGGGACGACAAGGGGCGAGAGGGCTGCACGACCTCTGGCGCCTGAACCGCCCAGCGAAGAGAGTGTGTGTGTGCCCTGAGGGCCGGGGCCGGAGGAGGTCGCCGGGCTGCGAGGGGAGGGACAAGCTCTGGGGCTAGAATGAGAGTGTCCCGGTCAGGCCCGCGGGGGTCGCAGGTCGCTGGATCTCCAACCACAAGGCTGGCTTCGGAGACTTACCTTGAGCTCTACCCTCCTCGCGCGAGGAGAGTGCGGTCCAGGTAGAGAAATACCGGCCTTCCACTCCCACACAGCTACCTCCCGCTGGCCCAGCTCCGCTTCACGCCGACACCCACCAGACACACGGACTGCTGCCACCGTACGTACCGAGGCTCACCGAGAACTGGAGCAGAGGAGGCTGGTCTCCGCCGCCCAAAGCCCGACCCTGCGAGCGGAGCATGCGCACACGCCCCAATACCCAGGGGCCAGTCAAACCAGTGACACCTGCGATCAACAGGTCCCTGGAGCCCCGCCCCTCTCCCCGCCTCGAGCCTGCCCCTCGGAGCTGGCTCCGCCTTCACGCTCAACGAGGTAACCCCGCCTCCGCTCGCGATTTCCCGGCTTTCCGGACCTGAGGAATCCTATTCCCGCGGGGATTTGATGGCGAGCGCGATACAGTTGGCTTCCTCGAAGGCGCGAGATCGCGCGAGACCAGGAGATAGAACATTTCCCTAGAAGAGGTTGTATGGCCCTGGAGTTTGGTTGTTGGGGGCAAGGTGGTTGTAGGACGTGCTGTCTGGTGTGGCTAGAAAGGCTAGTTCCTCAGGAGGAGGCGATTATTCTGGTGCTCTTGGTAGTTCGTTCGGTATTTTCTAAGCTCAAGAACGCGGATCCACCAAGGACTTCACTTAGGTGTTACCTGAGAGAACAGTCCGTAGTTTGGCATCAAAACCCCTTGCGGACACGCAATTTCCTTTAGCTTTCCGTGAGTCGTTAGACGATCTGTTTGCAGTTAAATGGTTTCCTGTGGCGTGAGTATGTATTCCCCAAGCAGTTGTTTCTTGCCTTTAATTAGATAGCTTTAATAAGTCTGTTGACGTAGTTAATGATTAATAGACAAGTCTGTCCACCTCCTTGCCGTGCTTTCTAACAGGTTTGAAGTTAAAATGTGCTGCTGGGAATTGGGCTAAACTTTGATTTTAAAAAAGATTTCTGGCCGGGTGCGGTGGCTCAAGCCTGTAATCCCAGCACTTTGGGAGGCCGAGACGGGCGGATCACGAGGTCAGGAGATCGAGACCATCCTGGCTAACACGGTGAAACCCCCGTCTCTACTAAAAAATACAAAAAAAAAAAACTAGCCGGGCGAGGTGGTGGGCGCCTGTAGTCCCAGCTACTCCGGAGGCTGAGGCAGGAGAATTGCATAAACCCGGGAGGCAGAGCTTGCAGTGAGCTGAGATCCGGCCACTGCACTCCAGCCTGGGCGACAGAGCAAGACTCCGTCTCAAAAAAAAAAAAAAAGATTTCTTAGGAATAGTAGTAAAGAAAAACCCATTGTCACTGGTACCAAATATCTCTCAAGTAAGTAAATAAGGTTTTGGAACTCATTCCGAAGCTGGTGTAAGCTGAACAGACTAATTGTAAAAATGGATTTCAGTAAACCCAGGGGCACTTCTAAAAGTTTATTTCAAGAAATAGGGGGAAGAAATACTGGACGTTGATACAGGCGACAAATAGGACCCGTTTGTAATGTCTGAGGCTGAATCATTAAGAATTTATTGAGCATTTACTATGTTCCCTTTACTGAACTAGGCACTGTAGGAAATAGGATAAAATGAAGCCGTGGTTTCTGCCCTCAAAATATTGAAAACTGTGGGAGGGGTGGGGAAAAAAAAGATCCTACTCTGCATTTTTAAAACAATAAGAGCACACAATTAACTCTCCCCTCAGTTTCCCTAGTGTCATTTTCTCCTCATTCTGCAGCTACTTTTCTGGTGCACCTTAAATACTGTTTTTCTTCTGCGTGGTTTCTGTGTTCGCCAGCATTCCATTTTATTTTGCTGTTTCTGTTTAATGTTAATCCATGTCTCCTTGAGCAGTCTCTTTCCATCATGGACTTTACCTACCAGGTGTCCTGTGCACCAGGAACTCTCAGTTGTATATCTATAGGTCAGACATTTTTAAGCAACATCTTCATTTGGATTTCACACAGTACCTTAAATATGTCCCAAATTGGTATGGACATCTTTACTATACTTTGCTCCTGATGCCATGTCCTTCCTCACCCATCTGGAACCTACACCATTTCCATTCCCTGTTTCAGAAAATGGCACGCAACTGCCCAAGTCAGAAATCCATGAGTACTCTTGTTACTTTTCCTTCATTTCCTTTTTTCTAATATCAAATTCTGACGCTTATTTCCTTAAGTATCTCTCAAATCCACCCCTCCACTCTCACTGTCTTAGCCCTTGAAGTAATCACCATCCCTTATGACTCATCTCCCTTGTACTATTGCAATATTCACAAGATATCCTCTAGTTATTTCCCACACCAGTCAAACCTCCATTCTATTAATAATTTTTCTAACATGAAAATACGATCATTATACTTCTCTGCTAAGAATTTTTCATTACCCACTGGCAGGGCCTTCCATGATCAGACTGTTGAACTCATTGCCATTCTTCCTCCAGTTCCTCCACATTAATCATTCTAAAGTCCCTGCTTTCTGTGTTCCTGGTTCTCTCAGGATCCTTTGGTTCTCTCGCGAATGCTTATCTCCATGGATCTTTTCAAAACTTGCTGAGACAGAATTGTCATTCCTTCACCCTTTGGGGATTTATTTTTTTATAACAATTATGTTGTACTGTATTTATTTTTCTGCAAATGTACCTGACAGAGTAACCCCCACCTCCACTCTTGAGAAATAATTAACTGTGGATAATAATGGCTTATACTACCTCCCTGCCTTATTTAGCAATTACAGAATACCCTTCTGTTCACCCTGCTCAAGAATTTGACTGAATCCTGAGTATGCACTTTTAAAATCATATAATTTCATACTTTCTACCAGTTTTAAACGTATCTATGTACCAATCCTTAAATGGTAGAGTTGTAATAGGACCTAATTTAAGCATCAAGAGGGCAGAGTCTGAAGCAAACATGAAAAAATGGAAAATTGACATTGCAGGACAGCAGTTGCTCCCAGAAAATTTGTAGTCGGGAAAGTCACAACAAGGATTTAAAATATATTAACTTACTATTTGTCCTTGAGGGACATGTGTATGGGTTCGATTCACTAGTTTCTGATTGGCTGGACCCAAATTTGTGAAGAGCAATCTCTGCACCTCGCACAGGCGGCTTGGCATGCCAAATAACACCCTAGATCGTTCGGCTGAGGCTCAGCCAAAGTTCACACCACCAGCACATATCCACACTTCTTAGTGTTATTCTGGATTGATTATAACTCAGACTTCAGGAAATGTCCTACTCTGTGGCTAGATGCACCCTGCCACTAATGACTGGTAGGAGTAGCAACATTGTGTCCTGCGGAGCTGTAACCCAGTAGTTCCAGGAGGTCATCAACAGCTTAACCATGACTGAGCTGGGTGGGGTAGAGTGAAATACAGCATAGAGAAGTAGTAGATGAATGACTGACTCAGGGTTAGCTACTAGACAGAATCCTTTTCTTCCTAAATTCTTTCATAAGAAGGAGTGGCAAGTGAATTTCCTTACTACCTAAGCCCTCTGTTTTTTCGTATTTCCAAGGCATAGCACAGTGCCTAGCACAGATGCTTAACAAGTAGTGTTTATTGGATAAAGTAAAAAATTGAAAGTTTTGTTGATTTTTTTGAATAGAGTCATCTGTGTGGGCTAAAGTTGGAGAGGGCTTCTGTGGGAAATCAAATATGAACTTCAGCTTGGAAGGGGTATAAACAGGTGTATTTGAAGGCATTGAGGAAGAGATGTAACTTAAAAGAGCAAAGTTTTGGAAACAGGATTGAACAAGGCCAGTACAGGACTACAATGGGAAGCCTTTGTAAGTTCTGGGACAGAATGATTCATTTGGAATAAGATGCAGAAGAACTGTAGGGGAAACTATAGCTAGGCAAGAAGAGAAATCTCTGGGCTATGACTTAGGGATGAGCCAACCAGAAAAATCTAGTAACAATTGACCACTCCCTCCTTGACATCTTCATCTCAATTTTTGTGACATCATTCCTTTATGGCTTTCATCCTGCCTCATGGGCTTCTCTTTCTCAGCCTCTTTTTCTCTTGTACTTGTCAATCTACTTTAAATGTTGATGTGCTTTAGTGCCTGATATTTATTCTCATACTTTTAAATCTGTTTCCCACACAGCAGCCAAATAGTATTTTAAAAATATTGACATGTTACTCCGCAACTTAAATTGTTCAGTGACTTTCCATTCACATAGAATAAAATCCAGAATTCTTGCCAAGGCCTATAGACCTCTGAATGATCTGTTCCTACCTCTGCAACAACATCTCATGCTGTTCAAGGCTTTGCATTCTTATTCCCTAGGTCTGGAAGACTAGTTCTAAACTGGGGGTCGTTTTCTCTCCTGTGGACATTTGGCAATGGTTAGAAACATTTTTGGTTGTCACAATCGGGGGAAGGGATGCTGCTAAACATCCTACAATGGACAAGACAGTCTCCCACAACAAAGAATTATCCAGTCCCCAATGTCAGTAGTATCAAAGTTGAGGATTACTGACCTAGAACATTCTTCCCATAGGTCTCTAAGTGATTGCTATAGCAATGTGCCTTGTCATTGAAAGTAGCTGGTCTGAACAAATAAGGCAGAGATGAGGTGGGAAGGAGAAAGAGTTCCTGAGGATCCTCTATCCTCTTCCAAGGAATTCTGGACTTGAGTGTTTAGTGGACTCCTCAAAGCTCTGCAGCATGACATTTTGTTAAACACTGGAAGTTCAAATTAAATATCCATGATATCTTAGCTAGCTCTTCCTTGGCTGAAACTTTTCTGGCCATCCATCCCAAACCTTCTAAGGCTCTGCCTTAGAAGGTCAACATTTGCTAGTAAATCACTGCTAGTGGTTTAACTAGTGGCCTCTTTAATTTTTGCTGACTTAGTGTCCACGTAGGCAATTTCATTGCCTTGAACAGCATGAGATGTTGTTGCAGAGGTAGGAACAGATCATTCAGAGGTCTATAGGCCTTGGCAAGAATTCTGGATTTTATTCTATGTGAATGGAAAGTCACTGAACAATTTAAGTTGCGGAGTAACATGTCAATATTTTTAATACTTAATTTTTCATTTATTTTTTTCTTTTATAAATGATAGGAAACTAGGTTTCCCAAATCTTAATGCCATTATTCTTTTTTGGATACAAATTTTTATGCTGTCTCAGAGCACAAGCAACCCATCATCCGTCTTCTTCATTTCTTTCAAGTGTCTTATTTTGCTTTGAAGTTTCATGCCATATCTCATAAGATTCACTGTTCTTTCTCTATTTTTGTATTGCAAAATGTTATTTTTTGCATGTTATTTCACGTTGTATGTTATTTCACGTTGAAACTTTCTAATTTTCTTATTAGTAAAATTGGGGTGAGAAGAAATACTTATACAAATATCTTTTTATAAGGCCCTAGATGAAAGCAACTGTAAAGTCCCACACTAGGTTATTATGGCCATTAGTGCCATTCTTGTGATTACTAACACTGATTGCTTAAAAAAAAAAAAAGGTTCTTACAGAATCCCATTATCATTGATGGCATTGATATGTATTTAATTAAAATCCCAAAAATACAGAAAGCTTTAGATTTCATCTGGTCCAGCCTCCCACTCAATGGAGGATCATCCTCACCAGTGGACTATCAGCTTCTGTTCAAATATGGTAACAGTGATAGAAAACAATGCTTTGCGGGGCAGCCTATTATAGCCCTTTTAAGACTTCTCTAACTGTTAAAAACTGTTCATCACAATGAGTTGGAATCTATCTCCTAGTAATTTCCACATACTAGCCTTGTTTTTGTCCTTTGAAACAACAGAAATCTATATTCTCCTTTTTCATAAGACACTATTTAACACTGAAAGTATCTTTTGTGTTTTTAAGCTAAAATATTCCACTCTATCAACAATTTTTGAAAGCCTAGTAAATGTTATACTAATCCACATATTCATTCATTTATTATACAGTACTTCACCTCATCCTACAAATGATTTAAATGATTTTAAGCGAATTGTAGCATATAATAAAAAAAGTGGAGGTCAAATATAAATAAGAAAAAACAATCAGCTATCAGGAATTAAAATAAGAGTAGAAGGTAAAGAATGAGAGCAAAAGAACAGAAATATGCAAGAGTCTGTAACTTAAACTTCAGTTTGGCTATGTTCTAAAACCAAAAGTGAATAAGATATTTAAGTTATCAGTAACAGGAAAACACTTTTCTGTCATCGTTTAAAATGCTTTTCTCCCCGATGTGAGCCTGTATCTAAGGAGACTCTTATCTATGTTCACTGACAATGGCTTCATCAACATGTTCCTGGCAAACGCAGTAACAAGCCTCACATACCATCCATGTGACTGAATTCAAGATGCACTCTTGTCAACTTCAGAAAAATATGTGCTGCCCAAAAATAAAAACAGATTTTTGCAATTACCCCAATTGTGGTTTGGAGAAATTATTTCCTCCCATAGTTCAGACACTATTTTCTTATCAGGATAGTTTAAATAAGATTGTTTTGCAACTGTGTCACTTTGTTAACCAATATTAGTTTATGTTCAAAATACTTAATTTTTCATTTATTTTTTTCTTTTATAAATGATAGGAAACTAGGTTTCCCAAATCTTAATGCCATTATTCTTTTTTGGATACAAATTTTTATGCTGTCTCAGAGCACAAGCAACCCATCATCCGTTTTCTTCATTTCTTTCAAGTGTCTTATTTTGCTTTGAAGTTTCATGCCATATCTCATAAGATTCACTGTTCTTTCTCTATTTTTGTATTGCAAAAATTAGTAATATCTTCTTTGTCTTCAGCTGTGTCATTAAGGAAAATGTTGACGAAGGCTGGATGCCTGACATTCTGCTGTAGCTGGAGCCTAAATTAATCCTAATGGCAGAATTAAAACTGTTAGAAAGCCAAGAAGATAAATATTTAAGGGCAACATGGTGTCATAAAATAGTATGGTTTTTGTACCTGGACAGAAATAGATTTAATTCCTGACATTGCTATTTAGTGTTTGTGTGATCTTGAAAAGTTATTAACTTCCATGAATCTCAGTTTTTTCATCTGTGTGTATCGGGGTATCCTAGCTAACTGGATGGCTGTTAACAGGATTAAGTAGGACTGCCAGCCCCTCTGGACATTTATTTGCCTAGTTTTGTAATTTTTTTTCTGGCAATGTTTTGTAATCTGAGCAAAAGAATGGAAAAAAACAAATTGTGGAATTGTTTGTGGTCAGAAGCAACGTGGATATGATAGAAACAACACTGAATGTTCTTTGCTCTCAACAGGTAGTTGTGTGACTATGGGTAGGACAGTTTTAACCTCTTTTAACCTCTCTTTCCTCATGCTTGAATGAAAGAATTAGAGTACATTGTTCGAAATGCGTGAAAGTGCCTTTTCTCAATTGTTATTTAATCCCTAAATATGTGTTAGAAACTAACTGCTTTATGCAGCCTATTTTATTTAACTTTTTCAATGATCCTAAATATTAATATTTAGATATTACTAATATCCTTATTTTAGAAATAATGAAAATGAGGTACCTAGCGTAGTGTCTAGAACATAGGAGGCACTCAATAAAAGAAGATGAATGACTAAATAAAAGACCATATCAGTTAAATATGCTGTCAAGTTACAGCCATGGAAATACAGTAGAGTAAGTAGAAATGAACAAAGCCAGTATGTATTGTACTAATAATAGGTCCAGAAGTAATGGCCAAAAATATCTGGAGGTTTAATTGTCATAAAGTTATTCACTAGGATTCTTTTCTATAAACATCATTTCTCTTCAACTTTTTATAAAACTAGTTTTATAAAATTATTTTATATATAAGATTACTTAGAATCTTAGAGATGGAAAGGACCTCAGAGATTAGTTTGTTAAAAATCCCTCACTTGTAAATATGAGAAAACTTAAGCCCAGGAAAGAAAAGTTACCCAAGGTCGTCCTAGACTCTGGCAGAACCAGGGTTGAAATCCAATTCCTTAACATTTGGAATTTGCCTAGTGTGAACAATTTTCCATGAAGTATTCTGAAGTTTCATGGAAGATGGAACTCTTTTCTTTCTTAAAGTGCAGTAAAATTTCTTTTATATTCAAATATTGGAATATTGATAAACATACTTGGTACTTTTGTACCCTTTTATAAGACAAAGGAAAGAGAACAAAAGGAGGTCAAGAGTATTTCAAAAGCAAATATTTTCTTTTTTCTGAATTGTGATATCTATGATAGTTCTCTGACTGTACGAAAAACAACCATCGTGTTTGCAAATTTATCAAACTTATTTTCCCACTCCTTGGAAATATAACAAATCCAAGTCTCTGTGACTTGCACATGCACACAAACACACACACTCACTCACTTTACACCTTGGACTGACTTGTTTTTAAAGTAATTCTTTAAGAAATGCAATAGTAAAGTAACACAGTGTCTTTTGCTCATAGCATATTGGCTGAAATACTAGACCCAAAGGAAGTTGCCCTGGAGAGCACTTTTCTTTATAAAGATGGCAAAAATATTCAGGGCACCAGTGTTTTCAAGTTGAATTTCCTTGTTAAAATTCACTTCACAGTCAAAAGGAAAAAGTAAAATAACACTTAATTTTAAATAATGTAATAAGATTATTGGAAAATATTCAGTGGCAAAAATATTTTCCAGATTTATAAGTATATATGAAGGCAGAAATACTAAGATACTGAATTTTTTACCAATTCTTAACTGTTTATGTTCTTGAATCTTTCATTTTCTTATCAGTGAAACAAGCCCTAAACCTGAAATTGTGCTGAGGAAAAACACAAACCAACTCTGGGCAAGTAAAATCCCTTGTATGTGTGTTAAAGCCTTTTTAGACATTGTTAAATCAAAGTGTTTTCATTAAATTGCTTCCTACAAGTTTTATTCCGCTAATGTTTCAAATACTTTTAACTCTAAAGAACTCTTTATCAAGTTTTGATAGTGTTAATGTGATAGAAGGAAGCTATTTCAGTTGCTAAAAACAGTGCTGACATTTAAATTGCAAGCAACAACTAGCACAAGAAAGAACAATAGCTTGCTTTCTTTTTTTTTTTTTTTTTTTTCAGACACTTGTTGCCCAGGGTGGAGTGCAATGGACCTCCGCCTCCCGGATTCAAGCGATTCTCCTACCTCAGCCTCCCGAGTAGCTGTGAGTATAGACACATGCCACCAAGCCCGGCTAATTTTTTTGTAGTTTTAGTAGAGAAGGGCTTTTGCCATGTTGGCGAGGCTGGTCTCCAACACCCGACCTCAGGTGATCCACCCACCTCGGCCTCCCAAAGTGCTGGGATTATAGGCGTGAGCCACCACGCCTGGCCTTCATCATGCTGTTAATATAGTACCAGTTGGTTTTACATAGCAAAAGAATAACTTGTTCTTGTTTATTCCTTTTTTTTTTCACACTTTAAGTTCTAGAGTACACGTGCACATCATGCAGGTTTGATACATAGGTATGCATGTGCCATGTTGGTTTGCTGTACACATTAACTTGTCATTTACATTTGGCATTTCTCCTAATGCTATTCCCCCCCCAGCCCCCTACCCCCAACAGACCCCAGTGTGTGATATTCCCTGCCCTGTGTCCAAGTGATCTCATTGTTCAGTTCCCACCTATGAGTGAGAACATGCAGTGTTTGGTTTTCTGTCCTTGTGATAGTTTGCTGAGAATGATGGTTTTCAGATTCATCCATGTGCCTGCAAAGGACATTAACTCATCCTTTTTTTATGGCTGCATTGTATTCCATGGTGTATATGTGCCACATTTTCTTAATCCAGTCTATCATTGATGGACATTTGGGTTAGTTCCAAGTCTTTACTATTGTGAATAATGCCACAATAAACATATGTGTGCATGTGTCTTTGTACTAGCATGATTTATAATCCTTTGGGTATATACCCAGTAATGGAATTGCTGGGTCAAATAGTGCTTCAAGTTCTAGATCCTTGAGGAATTGCCACACTGTCTTCCACAGTGGTTAAACTAATTTACACTCCTACCAACAGTGTAAAAGCGTTCCTATTTCTCCACATCCTCTCCGGCATCTGTTTCCTGAATTTTTTTTTTTTTTTTTTGAGACAGAATCTTACTCTGTTGCCCAGGTTGGAGTGCAGTGGTGTGATCTCGACTCACTGCAAGCTACACCTCCTGGGTTCACGTCATTCTCCTGCCTCAGCCTCCCAAGTGGCTGGGACTACAAGTGCCCGCCACCACACCGGGCTAATTTTTTTTTTTCCATTTTTAGTAGAGATGGGGTTTTACCGTGTTAGCCAGGATGGTCTCGATCTTCTGACCTCATGATTTGCCCGCCTCAGCCTCCCGAAGTACTGGGATTACAGGTGTGAGCCACCACACCCACCCATTTCCTGACTTTTTAATGATTGCCATTCTAACTGGCTTGAAATGGTATCCGATTGTGGTTTTGCTTTGCATTTCTCTGATGACCAGTGATGATGAGCATTTTTTCATGTGTCTGCTGGCTACATAGATATCTTTATTTCAGAAGTGTCTGTTCATATCCTTTGCCCACTTTGTTCATATCCTTTGCCCACTTTGCCCACTTTTTGATGGGGCTGTTTGTTTTCTTCTTGTAAATTTGTTTAAGTTCTTTGTAGCTTCTGGATATTACCCTTTGTCAGATGGATAGGTTGCAAAAATTTTCTCACATTCTGTGGGTTGCCTGTTCAGTCTGATGGTGATTACTTTTGCCGTGCAGAAGCTCTTTAGTTTAATTAGATCCCATTTGTCTATTTCAGCTTTTGTTGCCATTGCTTTTAGTGTTTTAGACATGAAGTCCTTGCCCATGCCTATGTCCTGAATGGTATTGCCTAGGTTTTCTTCTAGGGTTTTTATGGTTTTAGATCTAACATTTAAATCTTTAATCCATCTCAAATTAATATTTGTATAAGGTGTAAGGAAGGGATCCAGTTTCAGCTTTCTACATATGACTAGCCAGTTTTCCCAGCACCATGTATTAAATAAGGAATCCTTTCCCCATTTCTTGTTTTTGTCATGTTTGTCAAAGATAAGATAGTTGTAGATGTGTGATATTATTTCTGAGGGCTCTGTTCTGTTCCATTGGTCTATATCTCTGTTTTGGTACCAGTACCATGTTGTTTTGGTTACTGTAGCCTTGTAATATAGTTTGAAGTCAGGTAGTATGATGCCTCCAGCTTTGTTCTTTTCGCTTAGGGTTGTCTTGGCAATGCAGGCTTTTTTTGGGTTCCATATTAACTTTAAAGTAGTTTTTTTTTCCAATTCTGTGAAGAACGTCATTGGTAGATTGATGGGGATAGCATTGAATCTATATATTACCTTGGGCAGTATGGCCGTTTTCACAATATTGATTCTTCCTATCCATGAGTATGGAATATTCTTCCATTTGTTTGTGTCCTCTTTTATTTCGTTCAGCAGTGGTTTGTAGTTCTCCTTGAAGACATCCTTCACATCCCTTGTAAGTTGGATTCCTAGGTATTTTATTCTCTTTGTAGCAATTGTGAATGGGAGTTCACTCATGATTTGGCTCTCTGTTTGTCTGTTAATGGTGTATAGGAATGCTTGTGATTTTTGCACATTGATTTTGTATCGATTTTGTATTGATTTTGCTGAATTTACTTATCAGCTTAAGGAGATTTAGGCGGAGATGATGGGGTTTTCTAAATATACAATCATGTCATCTGCAAACAGGGACAATTTGACTTCCTCTTTTCCTAGTTGAATACACTTTCTTTCTTTCTCTTGCCTGATTGCCCTGAAATTCCAACACTGTGTTGAATAGGAGTGGTGAGAGAGGGCATTCCTATCTTGTGCCAGTTTTCAAAGAGAATGCTTCCAGTTTTTGCCCATTCAGTACGATATTGGCTGTGTGTTTGTCATAAATAGCTCTTATTATTTTGAAATACATTCCATCAATACCAAGTTTATTGAGAGTTTTTAGCATGAAGGGCTGTTGAATTTTGTCAAACGCCTTTTCTGCATCTATTGAGATAATCGTGGTTTTTGTCATTGGTTCTGTTTATGTGATGGATTACATTTATTGATTTGTATATGTTGAACCAGCTTTGCATCCCAGCATTGAAGCCAACTTGATCATGGTAGATAAGCTTTTTGATGTGCTGCTGGATCCGGTTTGCCAGTATTTTATTGAGGATTTTCACTTTAATGTTCATCAGGGATATTGGCGTAAAACTCTCTTTTTTTGTTGTGTCTCTGCCAGGCTTTGGTATCAGCATGATGTTGGCCTCATAAAATGAGTTCGGGAGGATTCCCTCTTTTTCTATTGATTGAAATACTTTCAGAAGGAATGGTACCAGCTCCTCCTTGTACCTCTGGTAGAATTTGGCTGTGAATCTGTCTGGTCCTGGACTTCTTTTGGTTGGTAGGCTATTGATTATTGCCTCAATTTCAGAGTCTGTTATTGGTCTATTCAGAGATTCCACTTCTTCCTGGTTTAGTCTTGGG
The DNA here is from genome assembly GCF_007565055.1 of Rhinopithecus roxellana. NCBI lineage: Eukaryota > Metazoa > Chordata > Mammalia > Primates > Cercopithecidae > Rhinopithecus > Rhinopithecus roxellana. Next base: position 31,532,202 of record NC_044550.1, on the reverse strand, counting down.
AGGTTGTATGTGTCCAGGAATTTATCCATTTCTTCTAGATTTTCTAGTTTATTTGCATAGAGATGTTTATAGTATTCTGTGATGCTAGTTTGTATTTCTGTGGGATCGGTGATATCCCCTTTGTCACTTTTTATTGTGTCTTTTTTATTCTTCTCACTTTTCTTTTTTATTAGTCTTGCTAGCAGTCTATCAATTTTGTTGATCTTTTCAAAAAAACAGCTCCTGGATTCATTGATTTTCTTCAAGGCTTCTATGTGTCTCTGTCTCTTTCAGTTCTGCTTTAATCTTAGTTATTTCTTGCCTTCTGCTAGCTTTTGAATGTGTTTGCTATTGCTTCTCTAGTTCTTTTAATTGTGATGTTAGGGTGCCAATTTTAGATCTTTCCTGCTTTCTCTTGTGGGCATTTAGTGCTATAAATTTCCCTCTACACACTGCTTTAAATGTGTCCCAGAGATTCTGGTACATTGTGTCTTTGTTCTCATTGGTTTCAAAGAATATCTTTATTTCTGCCTTCATTTCATTATGTACCCAGTAGTCATTAAGGAGAAAATTGTTCAGTTTCCATGTAGTTGTGCAGTTTTGAGTGAGTTTCTTAATCCTGAGTTCTAACTTGATTGCACTGTGGTCTGAGAGACAGTTTGTTGTGATTTTTGTTATTTTACATTTGCTGAAGAGTGTTTTACTTCCAATTATGTGTTCAATTTTAGAATAAGTGTGATGTGGTACTGAGAAGAATGTATATTCTGTTGATTTGGGGTGGAGAGTTCTGTAGATGTTTCTGAAGTCTGCTTGTTGCAGAGCTGAGTTCAAGTCCTGAATATCCTTGTTAACTTTCTGTCTCACTGATCTGTCTAATATTGACAGTGGGATGTTAGGTCTCCCGTTATTATTGTGTGGGAATCTTAAGTCTCTTTGTAGGTCTCTAAGTACTTGCTTTATGAATCTGGGTGCTCCTGTATTGGGTGCATATATATTTAGGATAGTTAGCTCTTCTTGTTGAATTGATCCCTTTACCATTATGTAATGGCCTTCTTTGTCTCTTTTCGTCTTTGTTGGTTTAAAGTCTGTTTTATCAGAGACTAGGATTGCAACCCCTCCCTTTTTTTGTTTTCCATTTGCTTGGTAGATCTTCCTCCATCTCTTTTTTTTTTTGAGCCTATGTGTGTCTCTGCACTTGAGAGCCTATGTGTGTCTCTGCACATGAGATGGGTCTTCTGAATACAGCACACTGATGGGTCTTGACTCTTTATCCAATTAGCCAGTCTGTGTCTTTTAATTGGAGTAGTTAACCCATTTACACTTAAGGTTAATATTGTTATGTGTTAATTTGAATCTGTCATTATGATGTTACCTGGTTATTTTGCTCGTTAGTTGATGCAGTTTCTTCCTAGCATTGATGGTCTTTACATTTTGGCATGTTTTTGCAGTGGCTGGTACCGGTTGTTCCTTTCCATGTTTAGTGCTTCCTTCAGGAGCTCTTGTAAGGCAGGCCTGGTGGTGACAAAATCTCTCAGCATTTGCTTGTCTGTAAAGGATTTTATTTCTTCTTCAGTTATGAAGCTTAGTTTGGCTGTATATGAAATTCTGGATTGAAAATTCTTTTCTTTAAGAATGTTGAATATTGGCCCCCACTCTCTTCTGGCTTGTAGAGTTTCTGCCGAGAGATCTGATGTTAGTCTGATGGGCTTCCCTCTGTGGGAAACCTGACCTATCTCTCTGGCTGCCCTTAACATTTTTTCCTTAATTTCAAACTTGGTGAATCTGACAATTATGTGTCTTGTAGTTTCTCTTCTCGAGGAGTATCTTTGTGGTGTTGTCTGTATTTCCTGAATTTGAATGTTGGCCTGCCTTGCTAGGTTGAAGAAATTCTCCTGACTAATATCCTGAAGAGTGTTTTGCAACTTGGTTCCATTCTCCCCATTACTTTCAGGTACACCAATCAAATGTAGATTTGGTATTTTCACATAGTGCCATTATTTCTTGGAGGCTTTGTCCGTTTCTTTTTACTCTGTTTTCTCTGACCTTATCTTCTCACTTTATTTCATTAATTTGATCTTCAATCACTGATACCCTTTCTTCCACTTTTTGAATCGGCTACTGAAGCTTGTGCATGCATCACAAAGTTCTCATGCCATGGTTTTCAGCTCTATCAGGTTATTTAATGTCTTCTCTACACTGTTTATTCTAGTTAGCTATTCGTCTAATCTTTTTTCAAAGTTTTTTTGCTTCCTTGTGATGGGTTCGAACATCCTCTTTTAGCTTGGAGAAGTTTGTTATTGCTGAGCTTCTGAAGCCTACTTCCATCAGCTTGTTAAAGCCATTCTCTGTCCAGCTTTGTTCTGTTGCTGGCAAGGAGCTGTGATCGTTTGGAGGAGAAGAGGTGCTCTGATTTTTAATTTTCAGCTTTTCTGCTCTGATTTCTCCCTCTCTTTGTAGTTTTATCTACCTTTGGTCTTTGATTCTGGTGACCTACAGATGGGGTTTTGGTGTAGATGACCTTTTTGTTGATGTTGATGTTATTCTTTCCTGTTTGTTAGTTTTCCTTCTGATAGTCCGGTCCCTCAGCTGCAGGTCTGTTGGAGTTTGCTAGAGGTCCACTCCAGACCCTGTTTGCCTGGGTATCACCAGGCAATATTTGCTGCACAACAGCAAATATTGCAGAACAGCAAATATTTCTGCCTGATCCTTCCTCTGGAAGCTTCATCCCAGAGGGACAGTTGCCTATATGAGGTATCTGTTGGCTCCTACTGGGAGATTTCTCCCAGTTAGGCTACAGTCAGGGACCCACTTGAAGAGGCAGTCTGTCCATTCTCGGAGCTCAAACACCATGCTGGGAGAACCACTACTGTCTTCAGAGCTGTCACACAGGGACATGTAAGTCTGCAGAAGATGTCTGCTGCCTTTTGTTCAGCTATGCCCTGCCCACAGAGGTGAAGTCTAGAGGCAGTAGGCCTTGATGAGCTGCAGTGGGCTTTGCCCAGTTCAAGCTTCCAGGCCACTTTATTTACCTACTCAAACCTCAGCGATGGCAGACGCCCCTCCCCCAGCCAGGCTGCCACCTCGCAGTTCGATCTGAGACTGCTGTGCTACCAGTGAGCAAGGCTCCCTGGGCATGGGACCTACCAAGCCAGTCATGGGAGCGAGTCTCCTTGTCTGCTGGTTGCTAACCAGCAACATCATCAAAATAACCAGCTAACATCATAATGACAGGAGCAAATTCACACATAACAATATTAACCTTAAATGTAAACTCCTCGGGAAAAGTGCAGTATTTGGGTGAAACTGTCCCGTTTTACCAGGTAGTCTGTCACAGCTTCCCTTGGCTAGGAAAGGGATATCCCCTGACCCCTTGCACTTCCTGGGTGAGGTGACACCCCACCCTCCTTCAGCTCACCTTCCATGGGCTGCACCCACTGTCCAACCAGTCCCAATGAGATGAACCAGGTACCTCTGTTGGAAATGCAGAAATCACCCATCTTCATCAGTCACACCGGGAGCTGCAGATCAGAGCTGTTCCTGTTCGGCCATCTTGGAACTCTGTACTTTGTTTATTCTTATTACTATTTCTAAAGTATTAATGCCTTTTTACTGTGCTAGCAAGAGGACACTTAAGTAAACAATGTATGGAGTTGTACAAGTAGCATAGCCTAATATATTCTGAAAATTGTGGTCATTAACTGTAATATATACATTTATACATGTCTTCATCTGAAAACATATTTTTTCTGTGTAACTATAATGACCAGTACATTAATACAAAGTTAAAAGTTTTGAGTTTTTAAGAATTTTTAATAGGTTTCAATGAGTTTTTGAGGAAATATATTGTGATTAATCATATACTATCTTCACATCTCTTTCTGTATTTCGAAAGTAAAGAATATATTTCTTGAAACAAGATGGTGATCTCACAGTGAGGAGCTGTCAAGGAATGCAAATTGGTATGCCTAGAAGCAGATTTTATTTTGTTATATTTTTTAAATTTTTATTTTAAGTTCTGGGGTACATGTGCAGGATGTGCAGGTTTGTTACATAGGTAAATGTGTGCCATGGTGGTTTGCTGCACAGATCATTCCATCACCTAGTACTACCATGAGATAGTTATCTCATTGTGGTTTTGATTTGCATTTCTCTAATGATAAGTGACGTTGAGCTATTTTTCATATGATTGTTGGCTGGATGTATGTCTTCTTTTGAAAAGTGTCTGTTCGTGTCCTTTGCCCACTTTTTAATGGAGTTGTCTGTTTTTGTGTTCTTGTAAATTTAAGTTCCTTATAGATGTTGGATATTAGACCTTTGTCAGTAGGATGAATTGCAAAAATTTTCTCCCATTTTGTAGGTTGTCTATTTGATCTGATAATAGTTTCTTTTGCTGTGTAGAAGCTCTTTAGTTTAATTAGATCCCATTCGTCAATTTTTGCTTTTGTTGCATTTGCTTTTGGTGTTTTCGTCATGAAATCCTTGCCCGTGCATATGTCCTGAATGGTATTGCTTAGATTTTCTTCTAAGGTTCTTATAGTTTTGGGTTTTACATTTAAATCTTTAATTCGTCTTGAGTTTTGATTTTTGTTTATGGTGTAAGGAAGGGGTTCAGTTTCAGTTTTCTGCATATGGCTAGCCAGTTCTCCTAGAACCAATTTTTAAGTAGGAAATTCTTTCCCCATTGCTTATTTTTGTCAGGTTTGTCAAAGATCAGATGGTTGTAGGTGTGTGGTCTTATTTCTAGGTTCTCTATTCTGTTCCATTGGTCTACGTGTCTGTTCTTGTACCAGTACCATGCTCTTTTGGTAACTGTAGCCTTGTGGTATAGTTTGAAGTCAGGTAGCATGATACCTCCAGCTTTGTTCTTTATGCTTACGATTGTCTTGGCTATTTGTGTTCTTTTTCAGTTCCATATGAATTTTAAAATAGTTTTTTTCTAATTCTGAGAAGAATGTCAATGGTAGGTAGTGTAATGGGAATAGCATTGAATCTGTAAATTCCTTTGGGCTGTATGGCCATTTTCATGACATTGATGCTTCCTATCCATTAACATGGAATGTTTTTCCATCTGCTTGTGTCCTCTTTGATTTCCTTGAGCAGTGGTTTATAGATCTCCTTGAAGAGATCTTTCACTTCTGTTGTTAGCTGTATTCTTAATAATTTTATTCTCTTTGTGGCAATTGTGAATGGGAGTTCATTCATGATATGGGTTTCTGCTTGTCTGTTGTTGGTGAATATGAATGCTAATGATTTTTGCACATTGATTTTGTATTCTGAGACTTTGCTGAAGATGCTTGTCAGCTTAAGAAGCTTTGGAGCTGAAATGATGGGGTGTTCTAGATATAGGATCATGTCATCCACAAACACAGTTTGACTTCCTTTGTTATTATTCGAATATACTTTCTTTTTTTCTCTTGCCTGATTGCCCTGGCCAGAACTTCCAATACTATATTGATTTGGAATGGAGAGAGAGAGCATCCTTGTCTTGTGCTGGTTTTCAAAGGAAATATAGAAGCAGATTTTAAAAGCAGTTTCTCTTCAGAACATTTTTTTCATACCACTTGATAAGCGTCTTGAAACACCAGCAAAATGGGTGATGTCAAAAAGAACTATCTTGAAACATTTATTACCAATCCAAAACAGAGTTTTATACTGTTTGTCATAAATCTCCATATTCTTCTCTACCAGATGACTATAATTGCCAGGAAGAGCTTGCTGTGACATCTGATGGTATTGTTTTGATGGCAGAACAATACTGTGCTACCACCATTCTGTGGACATTTCATATGAGCATACAAAACAAACCCTTGAACAGATTCTGTGCGTAATAATGAAGAAACATATGCTCAAGTGCTGAAAACTAGATTGGAAGATAAAGGTAAGCATCTTGAGAAACCCATGATAGAACAACTTGGCAAAATGTTTTTTCCTACTAAACACTGCTGCTATCCTCATGGACAGTATCACAGATGTCTTAAGAAACTAGATCCTCCAGGGGCAGTTCCAAGATGGCCAAATAGGAACAGCTCCAGTCTACAGCTCCCAGTGTGAGTGACACAGAAGACAGGTGATTTCTGCATTTCCAACTGAGCTACCGGGTTCATCTCACTGAGGCGTGTCGGACAGTGGGTGCAAGACAGTGGGTGCAGCCCACCGAGGGAGAACTGAAGCAGGGTGAGGCATCGCCTCACCCGGGAAGCACAAGGGGTAAGGGAATTCCCTTCCTAGCCAAGGGAAACCATGACAGGCAACACCTGGAAAATCAGGTCACTCCCACCCTAATGCTGCGCTTTTCCAAGGGTCTTAGCAAATGACACACCAGGAGATTACATCCCGTGCCTGGCTTGGAGGGTCCCACGCCCACGGAGACTCGCTCATTGCTAGCACAGCATGCTGAGATCTAGCTGCAAGGTGGCAGGGAGGCTGGGGGAGGGGTTAGGGTTAGGGCTTGAGTAGGTAAACAAAACGGCCAGGAAGCTTGAAGTGGGTGGAGCCCACTGCAGCTCAAGGAGGCCTGCCTGCCTCTGTAGACTCTACATCTGGGGGCAAGGCATAGCCAAACAAAAGGCAGCAGAAACCTCTGCAGATTTAAATGTCCCTGTCTGACAGCTTTGAAGAGACTAGTGGTTCTCCCAGCACGGAGTTTGAGACCTGAGAATGGACAGACTGCCTCCTCAAGTGGGTCCCTGACCCCTGAGTAGCCTAACTGGGAGGCACCTCCAAGTAGGGGCAGACTAATACCTCACACGGCCAGTTACTCCTCTGAGATGAAGCTTTCAGAGGAAAAATCAGGCAGCAACATTTGCTGTTCAGCAATATTCACTATTCTGCAGCCTCCACTGCTGATACCCAGGCAAACAGGGTCTGGAGTGGACCTCCAGCAACCCCCAACAGACCTGTAGCTGAGGGTCCTGACTGTTAGAAGGAAAACTAACAAACAGAAAGGACATCCACGTCAAAACCCCATCTGTACTTCACCATCATCGAAGACCAAAGGTAGATAAAACCACAAAGATGGGGAAAAAACAGAGCGGTGAAAATTCTAAAAATCAGAGCGCCTCTCCCCCTCCAAAGGAATGAAGCTCCTCGCCAGCAATGGAACAAAGCTGGACAGAGAATGACTTTGACGACTTGAGAGAAGAAGGCTTCAGATGATCAGACTTCTCCAAGCTAAAGGAGGAAGTTTGAACCCATCGCAAAGAAGCTAACAACCTTGAAAAAAGATTAGACAAATGGCTAACTAGAATAACCAATGTAGAGAAGTCCTTAAATGACCTGATGGAGCTAAAAACCATGGCATGAGAACTACGTGATGCATGCCCAAACTTCAGTAACCGATTCAATCATCTGGAAGAAAGGGTATCAGTGATTGAAGATCAAATGAATGAAATGAAGCAAGAAGAGAAGTTTAGGGAAAAAAGAGTAAAAAGAAACAAACAAAACCTCCAAGAAATATGGGATTATGTGAAAAGACCAAATCTACGTCCGATTGGTGTACCTGAAAGTGACGGGGAGAATGGAACCAAATTGGAAAACACTCTGCAGGGTATTATCCAGGAGAACTTCTCCAACCTAGCAAGGCAGGTCATTCAAATTCAGGAAATACAGAGAATGCCACAAAGATACTCCTCGAGAAGAGAAACTACAAGACACATAATTGCCAGATTCACCAAAGTTTAAATGAAGGAAAAAATGTTAAGGGAGCCATAGAGAAAGTAGAGATACCCACAAAGGGAAGCCTATCAGACTAACAGCAGATCTCTTGGCAGAAACTCTACAAGCCAGAAGAGAGTGGGGGCCAATATTCAACATTCTTAAAGGAAACAATTTTCAACCCAGAATTTCATATCCAGCCAAACTAAGCTTCATAACTGAAGAAGAAATAAAATCCTTTACAGACAAGCAAACGCTGAGAAATTTTATCGCCACCAGGCCTGCCCTACAAGAGCTCCTGAAGGAAGCACTAAACATGGAAAGGAACAACCAGTACCAGCCACTGCAAAAACATGCCAAAATGTAAAGACCATCAATGCTAGGAAGAAACTGCATCAACTAACGAGCAAAATAACCAGGTAACATCATAACGACAGATTCAAATTAACACATAACAATATTAACCTTAAGTGTAAATGGGCTAACTACTCCAATTAAAAGACACAGACTGGCCGGGCGCGGTGGCTCAAGCCTGTAATCCCAGCACTTTGGGAGGCCAAGACAGGCGGATCACGAGGTCAGGAGATCGAGACCATCCTGGCTAACACAGTGAAACCCTGTCTCTACTAAAAAAATACAAAAAATTAGCCAGGCGAGATGGTGGGCGCCTGTAGTCCCAGCTACTCGGGAGGCTGAGGCGAGAGAATGGCGTAAACCCGGGAGGCGGAGCTTGCAGTGAGCTGAGATCCGGCCACTGCACTCCAGCCTGGGCGACAGAGCGAGACTCCGTCTCAGAAAAAAAAAAAAAAAAAAAAAAGACACAGACTGGCTAATTGGATAAAGAGTCAAGACCCATCAGTGTGCTGTATTCAGAAGACCCATCTCACGTGCAGAGACACACATAGGCTCAAAATAAAGGGATGGAGGAAGATCTACCAAGCAAATGGAAAACAAAAAAAGGGAGGGGTTGCAATCCTAGTCTCTGATAAAACAGACTTTAAACCAACAAAGACGAAAAGAGACAAAGAAGGCCATTACATAATGGTAAAGGGATCAATTCAACAAGAAGAGCTAACTATCCTAAATATATATGCACCCAATACAGGAGCACCCAGATTCATAAAGCAAGTACTTAGAGACCTACAAAGAGACTTAGATTCCCACACAATAATAACGGGAGACTTAACATCCCACTGTCAATATTAGACAGATCAGTGAGACAGAAAGTTAACAAGGATATTCAGGACTTGAACTCAGCTCTGCAACAAGCAGACTTCAGAAACATCTACAGAACTCTCCACCCCAAATCAACAGAGTATACATTCTTCTCAGCACCATATCACACTTGTTCTAAAATTGAACACATAATTGGAAGTAAAACACTCCTCAGCAAATGTAAAATAACAAAAATCACAACAAACTGTCTCTCAGACCACAGTGCAGTCAAGTTAGAACTCAGGATTAAGAAACTCACTCAAAACTGCACAACTACATGGAAACTGAACAATTTTCTCCTTAATGACTACTGGGTACATAATGAAATGAAGGCAGAAATAAAGATATTCTTTGAAACCAATGAGAACAAAGACACAAAGTACCAGAATCTCTGACACATTTAAAGCAGTGTGTAGAGGGAAATTTATAGCACTAAATGCCCACAAGAGAAAGCAGGAAAGATCTAAAATTGGCACCCTAACATCACAATTAAAAGAACTAGAGAAGCAATAGCAAACACATTCAAAAGCTAGCAGAAGGCAAGAAATAACTAAGATCAAAGCAGAACTGAAGGAGATAGAGACACAAAAACCCCTTCAAAAATCTAGGAGCTGTTTTTTTGCAAAGATCAACAAAATTGATAGACCGCTAGCAAGACTAATAAAAAAGAAAAGAGCGAAGAATCAAATAGACGCAATAAAAAATGCTAAGGGGGTATCACCATTGATCCCACAGAAATACAAATTACCATCAGAGTATACTATAAACACCTCTATGCAAATAAACTAGAAAATCTAGAAGAAATGGGTAAATTCCTGGACACAGACAACCTCCCAAGACTAAACCAGGAAGAAGTGGAATTCATGAATAGACCAATAACAAGCTCTGAAATTGAGGCAAAAATCAATAGCCTACCAACCAAAAAAAGTCCAGGAACAGATGGATTCACAGCTGAATTCTACCAGAGGTACAAGGAGGAGCTGGTACCATTCCTTCTGAAAGTATTTCAATCAATAGAAAAAGAGGGAATCCTCCCTAACTCATTTTATGAGGCCAACATCATCCTGATACCAAAGCCTGGGGCGCAACAAAAAAAAAGAGAATTTTAGACCAATAACCCCAATGAACATCAATGCAAAACTCCTCAATAAAATACTGGCAAACCGAATCCAGCAGCACATCAAAAAGCTTATCCACCATGATCAAGTGGGCTTCATCCCTGGGATGCAAGGCTCATTCAACCTAAATACCATAAAAATCCTAGAAGAAAACTTAGGCAATACCATTCAGGACATAGGAATGGGCAAGGACTTCATGTCTAAAACACCAAAAGCAATGGCAACAAAAGCTAAAATTGACAAATGGGGTCTAATTAAACTAAAGAGCTTCACAGCAGAAGAAACTACCATTAGAGTGAACAGGCAACCTACAGAATGGGAGACAATTTTTGCATTCTACTCATCTGACAAAGGGCTAATATCCAGAATCTACAAAGAACTCAAACAAATTTACAAGAAAAAAACAACCCCATCAAAAAGTGGGCAAAGGATATGGACAGACACTTCTCAAAAGAAGACATTTATGCAGCCAACAGACACATGAAGAAATGCTCACCATCACTGCTCATCACAGAAATGCAAATCAAAACCACAATGAGATACTATCTCACACCAGTTAGAATGGCAATCATTAAAAAGTCAGGAAACAACAGGTGCTGGAGAGGATGTGGAGAAATAGGAACACTTTTACACTGTTGGTGTGGTTGTAAACTAGTTCAACCATTATGGAAGACACTGTGGCGATTCCTCAAGGATCTAGAACTAGAAATACCATTTGACCCAGCCATCCCATTACTGGGTATATACCCAAAGGATTATAAATCATGCTGCTATAAAGACACATGCACATGTATGTTTATTGTGGCACTCTTCACAATAGCAAAGACTTGGAACCAACCCAAATGTCCATCAATGATAGACTGGATTAAGAAAATGTGGCACATGTATACCATGGAATACTATGCAGCCATAAAAAGGATGAGTTCATGTCCTTTGTAGGGACATGGATGAAGCTGGAAACCATCATTCTCAACATACTGTCGCAAGAACAGAAAACCAAACACCACATGTTCTCACTCATAGGTGGGAATTGAACAGTGAGAACCCTTGGACACAGGAAGGGAACATCACACACTGGGGCCTGTCATGGGGTGGGGGAAGCAGGGAGGGACGGCATTAAGAAATATACCTAATGTAAATGATGAGTTAATGTGTGCAGCACACCAACATGGCACATTTATACATATGTAACAAACCTGCACATTGTGCACATGTACCCTAGAACTTAAAGTATAATAATAATAAAAAAAAAGAAACTAGATCCTCCAAATGACAGATTTTTAAATTGCCTTTGAGGATAAATTCATGAGATCTACGCAGAAAATAAATGCTACAGTGTTTCTATTGGCTTCCTGGAAATAATTAAATTAGTTATATTTTAATTAGTTTCTACTATCTGTTTGGCTGCTTTCATCCATTCTATTTTTTTTTCTTTTCTCTGTTTTTGGTGAGACGGTATCTCACTCTGTCTCCCAGACTGGAGAGTAGTGGTGTGTGATTTCGGTTCACTGCAACCGCCACTTGCCAGGCTCAGGTGATTCTCCTGTTTCAATCTCCTGAGAAGCTGGGACTACAGTTGCACCACTACTATCTTATATATGATCCTTAATAGCATTGTTGGCCGGGCGTGGTGTCTCACGCCTGTAATCCCAGCACTTTGGGAGGCCGAGATGGGCGGATCACGAGGTCGGGAGATCGAGACCATCCAGGCTAACACGGTGAAACTCCGTCTCTACTAAAATACAAAAAAACTAGCCGGGCGTGGTGGCAGGCGCCTGTAGTCCCAGCTGCTCGAGAGACTGAGGCAAGAGAATGGCGTGAACCTGGGAGGCGGAGCTTGCAGTGAGCCAAGATCGCACCACTGTACTCCGGCCTGGGTGACAAGGCGAGACTCCGTCTCAAAAAAAAAAAAAAAAATAGCATTGTTTCCCCTGCGATTTCTATTTAGGAACTGAGGAATCTTTTAAGAAGGTGGAAAGGTACTTTATTTAAACTTGTAAAATATATTTGTGTTACAGTATTTGTAAAATTAATGTGAAAAATAATTTCATATTCAAAGTCCATTGTTTGATCTAGTTTTTTTGATAGGGGAACTCTAAGTTTCAAATGGCCAGTAAAGTGTGAGGAATCGAGACTAGGAGAGAGTAAGGAAATTATTAATAATGGTGACCCTCTGTTGCCAAAAGGAAAAGTGGTTTGCTTTTGTCATTAATGTAAATTTCATTTGGGAAGATCAAAGGAAAAACAAGTTGATTGAACTTGATAAACCAGAAATATTTACCAGCTTTGTTGATAATATATCCTTGAAAAACGGTTAGTTTTCTTTCAGGTTGATTTATAGCCAATATTTTACAAATTTTTAGGTATGTTAAAAATGTAGACAGAATAAGAAAACAAATCAAAATATTATATATGTGTATTTCTTAAATAAATGTGGTCCATGTTCATATTTGACTTTATGTTTTAAAATAGATACTCTTGGCTGGGCGTGGTGGCTCACGCCTGTAATCCCAGCACTTTGGGAGGCCGAGGCGGGTAGATCACGAGGTCAGGAGATTGAGACCATCCTGGCAAACACGGTGAAACCCCATCTCTACTAAAAATGCAAAAAATTAGCCGGGCGTGGCGGCAGGCACCTGTAGTCCCAGCTACTTGGGAGGCTGAGGCAGGAGAATGGCGTGAGCCCGGGAGGCAGAGCTTGCAGTGAGCCGAGATCAAAAAAAAAAAAAAAATACTCTTCCTGGAGTGCTACAGGACCTAGAAGAAGTCTTTTCCAGGAGGCCTGGGACCTGAGGCCAGTTAGCTATGTTGTAGAACGTTCATGAACCCTTATATTTTACATAGGTAGGATTAAGGAAAGATGGATGTTAGAAACTGAGTTTAAAAATTAAGTTTGAGAGTAGAATGTATGTAGAAATTGGTCAGTATTCCTGCTTGCTTTTTCATGGTAAATGGGGAAGGAAAAAAAGATTATTTCATGGATTTGCCATTATTTCAGCTGACAGAGGAGTCACCTTCTTGCATTGGTTATAGCTTCCAAGTGCCTACTTTCCTTAAGCAAGGTGGAAACACCCCAAAGCAAGGGACTTGGAGATGTTTGTTTTTATTCACTATACTCTTGTTTTGTTGTGTCAAGGAATCAGAATCCAGATGCAATATTTTTCTTGATTCAAAACATTGCAAACAGGTATTTACATGAAAAACCATTTTAGGTATTAAAAAAAGAGACAGTACTGTACTACGTGTCAATCCCATGGGAACACCCTTCTGATTATATAATACACTTTCCACAAAAGTACAGTATACTGATCAAGAAAAGTATCCACCATATTGATTTTTTAAAATTCTTACATAATATACAAAATGTGAATGCTCACAAGAAATAAGACCATTTTAGCAAGCTCCTAAATAGGCTACCTTTTTTTTGTTTTCGAGACATGGTCTCACTCTGTCACCCAGGCTGGACTGCTGTGGTACAATCTCGGCTCTGCAACCTCCACCTCCCAGGTTTGAGGGAATCTTGTGCCTCAGCCACCCAAGTAGTTGGGATTACAGGTACACCCCACCACACCCAGCTAATTTTTGTATTTTTAGTAGAGACTGGGTTTCACCATGTTGGCCAGGGTGGTCTGGAACCCCTGGCCTCATGTGATCCATCTGCCTCAGTCTCCCAAAGTGCTGGGATTACAGGCATGAGCCACCATGCCTGATCTGTAAATAGGCTATCTTAATGACAGTTTTGAGTCTGGAGAATGGAGCTAATGCTAATGCTTATCCTAAAATACAGGCTACTTTAGTGTTTCTGATTCTCTGTGTATGTTTAATATACTAATTGTTCCAACATATATGCTAAATCCAGGCTAAGTATATGTATTAGTTCGTTCTCACGCTGCTATAAAGATACTACCTGAGACTGGGTAATTTATAAAGAAAGGAGAGTTAATAGAGACTCACAGTTCCACATGGCTGGGAGGCCTCAGGAAACTTACAATCATGGCAGAAGGCAAAGGGGAAGCAAGTACCTTGTTCACAAAGTGGCAGGAGAGTGAGAGCAAAGAGAGAACTGGGAAACACGTTTAAACCATCAGATTTTGTGAGAGCTCCCTGACTATCATGAGAACAGCATGGGATAAACCATTCCTTTGATCCAATTACCTCCCACCAGGTCCCTCCCTTGATTTGGGTGGGAACACAGAGCCAAATCATATCGGTATATTTATCCCAAAGTAATTCCAGTGTCATCTCTGATCTAATTTAGTTCTGAATACCATTGCTTTTTTACTGTGTGATCTTAATAATTTTTCATTTTTTAAATACAAATCGCTTCCATTTATTGAGCACTTACCAATTATTGGATAATGTGTTTTATAATGCATTTTTAAAATATAGATACTTATGTTATTGCCATAATTCAGATATGTTTATTTCACAAATAGATATTGTTCTTTTTTTTTTTTTTTTTTGAGATGGAATCTCACTCTGTCACTCAGGCTGGAGTACAGTGGCACCGTGTCAGCTCATTGCAACCTCCGTCTCCTGGGTTCAAGCAATTCTCCTGCCTCAGCCTCCTGAGTAGCTGGGATTACAGGCGCCCACCACTGCACCAGCTAATTTTTGTATTTTTTAGTAGAGAAGGGGCTTCACCATGTTGGCTAGGCTGGTCTCGAACTCCTGATCTCAGGTGATCTGCCTGCCTCGGCCTCCCAAAGTGCTGGGATTACAGGCATGAGCCACCGCGCCCAGCCAATATTATTCTTTAGAATGGACCGGGCATACAGGATACAGCAGTTAATAAAAGTGATCTCACTTATATGCAGAATCTAAAAAAGTTGAACTCATAGAAGTAGAGAGTAGAATGGTAGTTACCAGGTGCTGGGAAGGGGGCAGTGGTTGGGAAGATATTGATCAAATGATTCAAAATTTCAGTTACATAGGAGGAAGTTCAAAAAATCTGGTGTACAACATGATGACTATAGTTAATAATAACATTGTATTTTGAAAATCATGAAGAGAGATTTTCAATGTTCTCACCACAAAAAAATGATCAGTATATGAGGTAATGCCTGTGTTTCACAATGTATTCATATTTCAAAGCATCATGTTATACATGATTAACATACAATTTTGTATTTGTCAATTAAATAAATAAATAAGGCAAATCCCTGCCCTCAGACAGCATTCATTCTGGTGAAAGAATTAAACAATAAAGAAATAAATATATGTAAAAATATGTGTGGCAGTCATTGGAATGCTCCTTGTAGAACACCAGCAACATAATTGGCCAGGGGCCCCAGTGATGCTGTATTCTGAACTCCACGATGCATTGGTGCAGAGGCTGCCTTCACAGGCCACTCCTAGCTAGTCATGACTGACTATGACAGTGCCACTAAGATAGGCGGTTTCTGGGAAACACAGGAACCCTCTGAGTATGGCTGACTGGCTCAGGATCTCCCAACAGCCTTGCTGAATCTTCCTGAGATTGCATGACAGCCTAGAACACTTGCACGCATTTCCATTTTAGGCCTGCTGGCTCTCCCAGACTTTGTTTTTCTAGTTTTTAATTTTTGTGGGTACATAGTGGGTATATATCTCCAAGACATTCTTGACTCCCTCCCCATTTTGTTCCACACATGCATTTCTCCTAATAAAATGCTTGCACATTTAATCTCATCTTCACATCTGCTTCTCAGAGGATCTGGACTAACACATGTTGGGGAGTGATAAGTGCTGTAAAGAAAAATAAAAGCCCAATAAGGGATTAGAAGTGTGCTCTTTTAAATAAAGGTAGTCAGGAAAGGTCTTAGGAGGAGGTGATGTTTGAGCCATATAAATACTTGGAGAAAACTGTGATTTACAGTGTGAAGTAAATTGCTTGAAATTACTCATTGATTTGTGGTAAATCAGCATGTAAATTTGTTACTGTGAAGCTGGAACCTTTAAATAAAATTGCTTTAATATATTATTTGTGAGAGATGATAAATGTAATGAGAGTATCTATTTAGATGACAATCCACATCAAACAATTGTGTCTATGTAGACCAAAAATGCTTTAAAAGAGGTGAATAAAAAGCTTCAGAAATCATAATATAATGCAGTTAGCTTTTGTATAGCCGGAATTGTATTTCCTTCCAGCCTACTTCACTCTGGCCGTCCTTTCCCTCCATACACACCCCTTCTTTTATATTTATTTTGTTAGTGATGCAGTTTCTTTAATGAGCAATTTCAAAATAGGGAATGACATTTACTTTATCTTTTTTTTCCTTATAACTTTCCAGTCCTGTTTCCTGAAACATCTGCACTGCCCTGAGTTGTCATAAAAATGTTTTTCAAAATGTTACACAATCCAGGCTGGACTTGGTGGTGCCTGCCTGTAACCCTAATGCTTTGGAAAGCCTAGGTGGGAGGATCACTTTACCAGGCTGTGCAACATAGCAAGACCCTGTCTTTAAAAAAATTTTTTAAATTAGCCAGATGTGGTAGTGCATGCCTATAGTCCCAATTACTCAAGAGGCTGAGACAGAAGGGTCACTTGAGCCTAGGAGTTTGAGCCTACAGTGGTAAGCTATAACCAGGCCAGTGCACTGCATTCCAGCCTGAGTGACAGAATGAGAAACTGTCTCTTAAAAAAAAAATTACACAATACAAAATAACAAGCACATTCTTATTTTGATCTGAACTATAAGCACTTTCAAATAGCTTTTTTTTCTCTCTTTGCCCGTATGTACCAAATCTTCCCACTGAAATCACATTACATTGAGAAGGCAGGGTAAATTTATATCCTGGGTTGCAATCTAGCTCCTCCATTTAAGAAATTCAAATAACCCGTGCTTTTAGTTAATAACATTTTAGTTTAAGCCGTTAAAACTCTTAGACACTTTTACTTCCTTTTTTGTTAGTTCAGGAAAGTTTAACTTGTAAAAGGCATTATAATTTTTTTAAAAATTATTTTATATATTTGCAATGTGCTTTGATCAGTTAGTTTGAAATGGATTGCCTTTGCTTGTCTTTTGGTAAAAGCATGGCACTTTTCCGCCTTTCATAGAAAGTGAACGGCCTGTCTTGCTACAGAATAGAGTGTGGAGGGCAAAATTATTTTTCATAAGAAAAGGGACAAAGTAATACTTTTCTAAGCTTAATAAAAGACAGTTGTGGCTGAAAAACTGCAATCATGCCATGTAAGTTTTATCTTGCATAAGCAGCATAGTGAAGAAATTCCAGAATTAATAAATGTGCTGGTACAGCTGTGTCCTTAGTTGAAAAGTTTAGGCTGTTCTTTTCATACTCACGACTGGACATTTTGCTTGATATTAGCCTTTGCGAGGTTAATTGGATCCCTCCACTTCCAAGCTGCTAAAATATTTATAAATGGGTCTATTTAGAAGATGTAAAATTTAAGGTAGATGCAATAAATGATCATTTTGACTAAAAATTATTGTCTATATTTGGCTTGATTTTGTAATAACCAATAATTAGTTATTTTTAATTGTCAAGTCCTCTTAAAAATTGAGTTATGAGGTAAAAAATAAAATGTTTGAGAAATGATGAAAGGAAGTGGAGAGTTAAAAGCCAAAGATAGTCTTTCTAACCATAGCTTTGGTTATTAATGTAGCTGTAGTTATCATCCAGGGGACAGTTGGTAAGTTGATCATCAGTCCTGCCAATGATATTAGAAGAAATTGGCTTAAAATAGAAGATATAATTTCATGACCCAGAAGTCTATTTAACAGTATAATGAAATCTGAGATAATTTCCTCTAACATTTTAAAAAGTAGAAAATGTTTTATTTTGAAGGAGTGGTTTTGGTATGTTATTAACTAGATGATTTCTTTCAGCCTGTCATGCATTTCTTAACTCTTTCTTTCTTCTGCTTTCCCACTCTTTCTCCTTAGAAAAGGAAGATTACATAGATCAAACAGGTGTACAATACTGAGCAGAAATGAGCAGGTTTAATCAGTGTGCACTTTTGTGTTTCTCCAATTTCAAAATTAAATGTGCATACTGCTGTTTAATTTAGTTTGCTTTCAACACAGTCTGAAAGTTCAGTTTTTTTATGAATGCCTGTAAAACTTTGGATAATGACTCTAAAACTCTTCAGTGTATAGATGTATTTGCTCAAAATTAAGATAATAGAGAATTTTTATTGTTTTGTCTAAATACTTTAAGGCTGAACTTTATTCTTAGAGAAAAGTTATGAACCATGTGTTCTTAGAGCATGTACTTTAGAGCCAGACTCACCAAGTTCTTCCAATTATGAGCTAGGCTTATTTCAAGTCATGTTGGTTCTCTGAGGCTCAATCTTTTCAATATAAAATTGAGATTATTTGTAATGCCATCCTTACAGAATAATTATGAAAACACAATATTAAATATATTAAATTGTCTTTATAAGGAAATGACTAGTGTCTGACATTTAGTACTCCAGCAACAAATTTTCATTTTTACCTTTTTAAAAAATATTTTTTCTCCTTTTTTCCGTATCTTATTTATACAAAAGCAGGTGGAAAAAATGTCACAGTCTTTCTGTTGTTGTAAAGAGACTATCATATTTTTGTTACTTTGAAATGTTTAGCTATTTTTCAGGTTAATCAAATCCCATTCGAAATTCCTTTTGAATTCTGAATTGTGTAACAACCAGAGTGAAATGTTGGCCTTTCTTTTTTTTTTTTTTTTTTTTTTTTTTGAGACAGAGTCTCGCTCTGTCACCCAGGCTGGAGTGCAGTGGCTGGATCTCAGCTCACTGCAAGCTCCGCCTCCCGGGTTCACTCCATTCTCCTGCCTCAGCCTCCCAAGTAGCTGGGACTACAGGCGCCCGCCACCTCGCCTGGCTAGTTTTTTTTTTTTTTTTTTTTTTTTTGTATTTTTTAGTAGAAACGGGGTTTCACCGTGTTAGCCAGGATGGTCTCGATCTCCTGACCTCGTGATCCGCCCGTCTCGGCCTCCCAAAGTGCTGGGATTACAGGCTTGAGCCACCGCGCCTGGCCAAATGTTGGCCTTTCTAAAGGTGTCAGCTGAGATAGAATTAATAGATACTTTCAAGAAAGAAAGAAATAAAATAGTGAACAGACAGTTATTTTTCCTTTTTCTACCCAATCTTTTTAAAACAATGAATATCACTTAGGATTTTCCTTTTTTTTCTTTTGAGACGGAGTCTCGCTCTGTCACCCAGGCTGGAGTGCAGTGATGCGATCTCGGCTCACTGCAAGCTCCGCCTCCCGAGTTCATGCCATTCTCCTGCCTCAGCCTCCCGAGTAGCTGGGACTACAGGCACCTGCCACCACGCCTGGCTAATTTTTTGTATTTTTAGTAGAGACAGGGTTTCACCGTGTTATCCAGGATGGTCTCGATCTCCTGACCTCGTGATCCACCCGCCTTGGCCTCCAAAAGTGCTGGGACTGTCATATTTCTTTAGACTTTGAAAGATTTAGCTATTTTTCAGGTTAATCAAAACCCATTCAAAATTCCTTTTGAATTCTGAATTGTGTAATAACCAGAGTGAAATGTTGGCCTTTCTAAAGGTGTCAGCTGAGATAGAATTAATAGACACTTCCAAAAAATAAAGAAATACAATAGGGAACAGAAGATTATTTTTTCTTTTCCTACTCAATCTTTTTAAAACAATGAGTATCACTTAGGATTTTCCTTTTTTTTCTTTTGAGACGGAGTCTTGCTCTGTCGCCCAGGCTGGAGTGCGGTGGCACGATCTCGACTCACTGCAAGCGCTGCTTCCTAAGTTCATGCCATTCTCCTGCCTCAGCCTCCAGA
This sequence comes from Rhinopithecus roxellana, assembly GCF_007565055.1. Lineage (NCBI taxonomy): Eukaryota > Metazoa > Chordata > Mammalia > Primates > Cercopithecidae > Rhinopithecus > Rhinopithecus roxellana. Next base: position 31,512,475 of record NC_044550.1, on the reverse strand, counting down.
GTAGCTGGGACTACAGGCACCTGCCACCATGCCTGGCTAATTTTTTGTATTTTTAGTAGAGACAGGGTTTCACCATGTTATCCAGGATGGTCTCAATCTCCTGACCTCATGATCCACCTGCCTTGGCCTCCCAAAGTGCTGGGATTACAGGCATGAGCCACCACACCCAGCTAGGATTTTTCTTTTTAAGTTATCTTTTATGATACTGGGGAGTACTGTTCTGTAGCTAACATACTTTATTGCTGTCCTCTACTTTCAGTGGTTGGCAGAATAGGGACAGTAATCATACAGTTTATATTTGGAAATGGTTGAAATAATGCAAAAGATTTCATTTTCATTAAAAATAATGACTCATTTCATGATATTAATAAAGAACTAAACCATTTCATCAAAATACATAATGAATATGCCTAATTTTTATTTTTTAAAGATTAAAATGAACAAAAAATGGCATAATGGGAGCCTCAATGATAATTTATCACAGATGCCAACATGATCATTTTAAAACAGGTAAACACCAAAACTTACAAATAAAATTAAGATATCTTAAGACATATTTAAAAATATACAAATTCTCTACAATAGTATGTATAAATATAATACTTTGTCATTGTTACTTTCTAGGGGTTATATTTTCATAAGCAAATTTTTAAAATTTTTCTACTTACAAGTCTAGACGATGATTAAAACAGTCACCGATTTCCACACTACAAACAGAGATTTGTTTTGTAAATATGTAATGTTGCAACTTGGTATTTTCATTACTATACACAGTCCTTCTTCCTATCTCCTAAACTTTATCTGATAGACAGTTTTCTATTGATGAGACATTTCCTCTCTGCTATAAACATCTATCACAGAACTCTTAACTGAATTGAAATGGGAGAAATTGATACTGATTTCTATAAGTTATATGTCATATACTTCCTTAATCATATTTTAAGATATAGCTATAACTATATTAGTTTAGTTTGAGTCTTCTATGTCAGTATATTACATATATTATGATAGATGTGTGCTACATTGCTTTCAGTTACTTTCATGCCCTTTGTTTTTGTTTGTGTCTTAAAGCATGTACTCCCCAGTTACTTGAGGATTTTAACAGAATTTAAAGATTTAGCAAAAAAAGCTGCCAATTCAAATTACTTACTCTTTCCTTCTCTCACATACATGTATGTATTTATATGTATATTAGTGTGTACTTTATTTGTTCTTACTCTTCTAAAAATGCACACATAAAGTTGAACATAATCAATGCACAGCATTGGAATTTGTGAAACTTGAATTTTGGGCACACCTTGGTCCTTAAAATTATAGTACTATGACGTGCCTTGAGTCATTGTCTCTCAGTATCCTTGACTTAATGCTAAATGAATATAATAACTGAATTGAACTTAGGAGACTATCATCCAGAATAATTACCTAATGATTCAAAACATTGAAAAGTGCAAAGCACTTTAGAATTCTAAGAGTGACTAATGAAAAGACTTCATCAAGACATATTATTTTCTCATGGTCACCAGAAAGGACACACCCAAGCCTTTTCTCCATCAATAACATTTGTACATCATCTTCCATAGCTTTCATCCCTTAGATGAAACTCTGAATAAGTCTTCATATCTCTCCCTGTATTTTAATTCTAGATTCCACTTGAAAAACTTACCCTGCAATAAATCATATAAAATGAGACAAAGGTGAAACTGTTTGTCAATTATTTTTCCAACTGAACTTTTGCAATAAAATGTCTAGATTCTTTAAACCAGGTGAAAACAAAATTATGAATGAAGACAAGTAAGTAATAAGTTTTTTAAAGTAAGATTTCTAAATGTTTATTAGTATTTGATCTGAGATTGAAATTGAATGTCACAAAAGGAAAATCACTAAATTGCTATTATTGCTACTAATGAAAAATGCAAGTGGCTTTGCCAGTAATTAAAATAGTAAAACAGCAACTTTTATATTCAGAGTTTTATGTGGCACATACAACTTTCTTTTCATAGGTCTTCTGATTCTGGTATGGTGGTATCATCTGTAGGTTCAGTTGTTATCACTATAGGAATATTCTCAGATATCCATCCCTTAGGAGTCCTATTAAAGGACCGTCTGCCAGAAAGGGGATTGACAAAGGACATAAACCTGGGATCTGTTAGCAATAGTAGCTCAAAATCTGGAACTTTAAATTTAACCATTTTTGATGCTTTTTCAAAACCTCCAAATGGGGTGGCAACTCTGTGGGAAATAAAAAAAGAAAACAGATCTTAATTAATATTCAAATTTATTTGTCAAAATAGAAAACAATTTCATGATTTTATGGGTTTGTTTAATTCATGATTTTATGGGCTTACTTACACTCTATGAATGATTGCCATTTTCTGACCTCTGAGGCAAGCATTTCTACTTTAAAGACCATGCTTTTATGAAAAACCAAACATTGATAACAAATTCTTTGACGTTCCTTTGTATATACTGTTAGTTTTGGACTAATCTATTCCCTGTACACTGAGTTCATTACAGACATGTCTTGCCTTTATACTTTTACCAACAATATTTCCCCTATTCAAGATATTTCTAGGTCAGGTGTGGTGGCTTACTTTGGGAGGCCGAGGCAGGAGGATCACCTGAGGTCAGGAGTTTGAGACCAGCCTGGCCAACATGGCAAAATCCTGTCTCTACTAAAAATACAAAAATTAGCTGGGCATGGTGGCAGGCAACTGAAATCCCAGCTACTCAGGAGGCTGAGGCAGGAGAATTACTTGAACCCAGGAGGCAGAGGTTGCAGTGAGCCAAGATCACGCCACTGCATTCCAGCCTGGGTGACAGAGTAAAACCTGTCTCAAAAAAAAAAAAAAAAAAAAAAAAGATATTCCCTTCTGGGTGCAGTGGCTCACACCTGTAATCCCAAGTACCTGGGATGCTGAAGCAGGAGAATCACTTGAGCCCAGGTGTTTGAGACCAGCCTGGATGACATAGCAAGACCTCGTCTCAGAAAAAAAGAAAGAAAGAAGGAAAAGAGAAGGGAAAGGAAAGGAAAGGAAAAAAAAAAAGGAAAGGGAAGGGGAGGGGAGGAGAGGGGAGGGAAGAGGGGAGAAGAGGAAAGAAAAGGAAAATAAAAGACAGGCAATTTCCTCCCTGACTTCTCCACTTATGAATGTCCTATAGCCTTGCAGTTCTAACTTTCTTCAAACTATCCCCGCCCACATTCTTAGCCACATTCCTGTAGCATCAATTGTTCTGTGTCAGTCATTTGCTACTAATGAAATGGTACTTTGTATTGAGCTTCTCCTTTTAAGAATATGGATTATCTGTTTGGGTTATCTGTGAATTCTAAACTCTTTTAGGGCAAGAAGTATGTCTGTTGCATCTTTCTACCTCAAAAACTTTAGCATTCTTCCATTTGTTTTCTGAATAAAGCCCAACTTCTTTATCTTGTCATTCAAGAGCCCATATAACTTTTTCTCTTTGTTTGATTTAAGCATTTGATTACTCATTCAGTGCCAGACACAGCTTCAAGTGAGCAGTATAATGAAAGTCTTAGTTCTTACATTCTAGTGAAAGAGAACCTAAACATAACTATATGCAAAAATATCTAATGGTGATAGCAGCTATGCATGAAGTTAAAATAGGGTGTTGTAATACTGAACAACTGAAATACTAAAACGTTACTTCAGATTGAATCACCAGGGAAGACTTCTCTGAAGAGGTGACATTTAAATAGCCATCTGAAGGACAGAAGTTAAACATGTACAATATAGCTAAAGTACATCAGCATTTCCAGTAGACAGGATAGCTAATGCCAAGAACCCTAAGGCAGAAATAATGTTGGCATGTTCAAGGAAACAAAGAAGGCTTATGTTCCTAGACTAGTGGGTGAGGGTAGGGCAGAGGGAAGAGGGGACAGAGATGTAAAGTTGTGTGGGACTTTTTCTAAATAAGGAATATGGATTTCCTTCTAAATGTGAAGGGCAACCATTGTAGGATGGTAAGCAGGAGATTATATAACCTAATTACATTTCATAAGGATCATTCTGGCTGCTATTGCTGTGTGAACAGATTATAAGAAGACAACAGTGCCAGTGGTTCACACCTGTAATCCTAGCACTTTGGGAGGCCAAGGCAAATGAATCACCTGAGGTCAGGAGTTCGAGATCAGCCTGACCAACATGGAGAAACCCATCTCTACTAAAAATACAAGAAAATGAGCTGAGCATGGTGACGCATTCCTGTAATCCCAGCTACTCGGGAGGCTGAGGCAGGAGAATCCCTTGAACCCAGGAGGTGGAGGTTTCAGTGAGCCGAGATCGTGCCATTGCACTCCAGCTTGGACAACAAGAGTGAAACTCAGTCTAAAAAAAAAAAAGAAAAAAAAACAAAAAACAACAACAACAACAAAAAGACAACAGTGGAAGGAGGGAAGCTATTGCAATAACTCAAGCAAGAAATGATGACTTGTATTTCATGTATTTTATGGAAAGATGGAAAGAAGTGGGTGGGTTCAGGATGTGCTTTACAGGTAGAGTCAAGAGGATTTGCTGATAAATTGGATTAAAACCATGAGGAAAATAGAAAAATAAACGAAAACTCCTATGTTTAGAGTTTTAGCAACTGGCTGGTGGAAGACAGAAAAGAACAGAGTTGGTGTGTGCATGGAAAACATGATTAGCCATCCCAGTGGAGAGGTCAGTCATGCAGGTTTTGCCCTATTCACTTTCACGCATCCTTTAACTGCTTGCTCTTTGCATTTATGCTGTGTTACCTCACTGCCTCTACTCATACTCTTTTTTTCCCTCTCTTTCTCTGCTTGGAGTACTCTAATTTACAACTATGTTTCTAAATCCCCTGTAATCCCTAATTCACATTTAACTTTCTTCTTGAAGCTTTCCCAATTTCCCACAGCCAGAAGTAAGCTTTCCACTCTGAAGTTTCCATGACTTCTATTTTCACCTCCCCTGTGATCCTATTTTATATGCAAGTGGCTTTCATTATATCCATTGGTATGTCTGCCTTTTTTCTTACCAGATTGTACTCTAAGAAGATTGGAATTCTCTTTGATGTATCTTTGTAATTCATTACAATATACTTACATAATGCATTGTACCATAGGACCTGGCAAGACTATATAGATTCTCTAATATTGTGAAGATTATTTAAAACATGGAAGAGATCTTATTTTCTTTGTAGCTCAATCACTCTGCTATCTTTCTTGACTACCTTAATTTCTGAGTGTTTTTTTTAAGAATTAATAAAAACATAAATATGGCCGGGCGCGGTGGCTCAAGCCTGTAATCCCAGCACTTTGGGAGGCCGAGACGGGCGGATCACGAAGTCAGGAGATCGAGACCATCCTGGCTAACACGGTGAAACCCCGTCTCTACTAAAAGATACAAAAAACTAGCCAGGCGACGTGGCGGGCGCCTGTAGTCCCAGCTACTTGGGAGGCTGAGGCAGGAGAATGGCGTGAACCCGGGAGGCGGAGCTTGCAGTGAGCTGAGATCCGGCCACAGTACTCCAGCCCGGGCGACAGAGCGAGACTCCGCCTCAAAAAAATAAATAAATAAATAAATAAATAAATATGTAGACTATGCTACAAATTTGATTCTGTTACTTTCATTTCAATTAAATTTTCCCTCCCCAGTAGATTTTAGTCTGTAAAAAGGAAAGTCATATTCAATTTCTTTTGTATATTTCCATTGCATCTGTTACAGTAAGGGTCCCCAACCCTCAGGCCGCAGACCAACCACCTATGGCCTGTTAGGAACCAGGCCACACAGCCGGAGGTGAGTGGAGAGTGAGTGAGCATTTCCACCTGAGCTCCACCTCCTGTCAGGTCAGCAGGGGCATTAGATTCTCATAGGAGTGCAAACCGTATTGTGAACTTTGCATGTGAGGGATGTAGGTTGCAGGTTCCTTATGAGAATCTAACTAATGCCTGATGATCTGAAGTGGAATAGTTTTATCCCAAAACCATCTCCCCCCTACCCCGCCACCCCTACACCACTTCCCCCATTCTCAGAAACATTGTCTTCCACGAACACATTGTCTTCCACGGAAACATTGTTTTCCACTGGTCCCTGGTGCCAAAAATGTTGCGGACCATTGTATTACAGTGTCATGCAAATTCCTTATTAGAAGTTGCCTTTTTGTGACTGAGAACTACTCTGTCCTTCCTGAAGTACCATGATACAGGTTGGGGATGCAGAAGGAGACTTAATTCACTATAAAGGCCTGTGTAAGAAGCACTCAGACTGCTGGAAGTAGAGAGTAAAGCAAACAATACTTCAAGCATCAGGCATTACATCCTTTATCCAACCAATTTGCTAGGAGTTAAAGATGTTTGTTGCTGACAATAGTTACCATAGACTGTGAGAACTGCAGGTGAACTGTGTCACATTTTGTTCCAAAATTATTTCAGTGTCATGAGAAATGTTTTCTGTTGCTTTTAACTTGCAATATAATTTGACACTTTCCTCTTTTAAAAAGTTTTTATTATGCACAGTGGAGAAAATAATCCCAAAAGCTTATGAATACTGTATTAGGTTAGGTCAGAAGCCTAAAACTTGAAATTTTGTATGTTGATTTGAAAATCTACTATCAAACTTCTAAAACAATAAAATCTTGTTTTATAATATTTACCGGATACTCTGTTCTTCAGTGTACTTTTTGAACCCTGCAATATTTACAGTTTTATTATAATAATACTTTCCTAAAATTCAGTTTATATAAATTAAATCAGATTCCAAATTTGCTAAATTTATGTTCTTTTTTTCATGTATGTAACTTATAGTTGTTCGTTCTCTTCTGTATGTATTAAGTTCTGGGCTCTTGGCCTGCAGAATGTTTACTACATATATACTCCTCAAAATACCCTTCAAATTCCACCTTTTCAGTACTATGCCATAGTTTTTGTAGTAAGTTAATGTGCCTCCATCACAGATATTTTATCCATCTAAGGAAACCAAATGGCTGTTTTGAATAGCCACTATTTTCCAGGAATATGCTGGAAGCAAGTAAATGGAAATGAAAGTCATGGTTTTTACTCTCAAAGAACTTTCAATCTATTGAGAAAATAATAAAATTTTATGTTATTTTTCATAAGAAAGGTATACTAAATTATGTAGAACAACTCTCCCAGAATGCACAGGGAACAGACAATGTGATTAAAAGTAAAATAAACTGGAATCCAGATGAGGATATTCAAGCTTCCAGCAGAAGAAAACAGAACATTATGATCACAATCATGAACCAAAGATATGGAAGACAACTCTCCTGAGTTGAAGGAAGAAGAGATTATAGAGGAAAAGGAGTTACCAAGTACTAGACAAAGTTAACAAGAAAAAAAAAAAAAAAGATGCTACCTGGACATTCTTTGTCAGAATTTTAATTTTTTTAATATAATGAGCCATACAGGGAGGGAAGCGGGAAGGAATGCATAAAAGGAACGAATATAAGGCTATCCATAATCTTTTCCAAAACATTGCATACCAAAAGATAGTATCGAATAGGTGTTGTGGAGAAAAGACTGTGACCAGGTAATTATTCATATACCAAGGTAAAAAATATATATGTATTATAGATATGCATGGACTCAGATTGGTGTTCCCTTCCTAAGAGAATTACTTGAAGACATATTCCAGATAACTTTTGGATAAATAACTCAAGAAGCATAATATAAAAAGTACTGGCAATGAGAATAAAAGCCACTTTAAAAATGTGGTCATAGGCCGGGCACAATGGCTCATGCCTATAATCCTAGCACTTTGGGAGGCCGAGGCGAGTGGATCACCTGAGGTCAGTAGTTCAAAACCAGCCTGGCCAACATAGTGAAACCCATCTCTACTAAAAAAAAATATAAAAATTAGCTGGGTGTGGGGACAGGAGCCTGTAATCCCAGCTACTCAGGGGGCTGAGGCAAGATGAATCGCTTGAACCCAGGAAGCAGAGGTTGCAGTGAGCTGAAATCGTGCCACCACACTCTAGCCTGGGTGACAAGAGCAAAACTCCATCTCAAAAAAAATATATGATCATGAAAATTAAATACCAATGCAAGCTGCTATTCTTGGAAAAGAATATCTAGTTTAAAATATTTATATGACAGAAAGGCAAATAGTAGTTTGCAGATTAAATTAACAAGTATTAGCTGGCAGGCAGGGGATGAGGGTAGAGTAGAGGGCATATTTCTCATCCTCCCATGCATAGGTGGGAATCAGAAGCTATTGCTTTGTTCTTGAATTTAATTATTAGGGATATCGTTCATATATACAATCTAACAAGAATGATGGGTAGAAGTTAAGACAGGATTTCTTCTCTCCAGATCACCACAGGCAATAAAAGTAAACAAGGTAGAATTTATAGAGCATTGAATAAAAAATAAAATAGAACAGTCTAAGAGATGGGATTCAGGAGTCAGACTAGCTATCCTGAAATACCACCTTGATCAAAGGTAAATTACTTGACATACACAGCACAGGTTTCCCCAATCATTATGTAAAATCCATTCACCTTTTAATATACATATTTAATGTGTGCCTACTATGTGCCAGCTACAGTTTTAGATGTTGCTATGATCTGAATGTCTCCCAACAATTATGTGTTGAAACTTAATCCTTACTGTGGTGGTATTAAGAGGTGGAGCCCTTTGGGAAATTACTGAGTCATGAGAGTGCTGCCCTCATGAATGGATTAGTGCCTTATAAAGAGGCTAGAAGGAACTAGCTTAAGCCTTTCTTTGCCCTTCTCCTGTCCATGATGTGAGAACACAGTGTTCACTTCTTTTGCCATGTGAGGACACAGCAAGAAGACCCTCACCAGACACCAAATGCTGGCATTTTTATCTTGGACTTCTCAAGCTCCAGAACTGTGAGGAAATAAATTTCTGTTCTTTATAAATTATCCAATCTAAGGTATTTTGTTACAGCAGCACAAACTAAGACTTACACTAAGATCATAATGTTGAATAAAACAGATAAAAGTTGCAGCTCTCTGTGGGTGCCTACCCTGTAGATAGGGACACTCACTTTTAGGAAAGGAATAGATAAATTCATAATATTATAAGGTAATGAAAAAAAGAGCTATGAAGAAAAATAAAGGAGAATGAGTAGATGAGAGTTTGTTCTATGTATCCGTATCACTGTTGAATTTTAGTCCAAGAGAAAGAGTACTATTTAAATAAATTTTCAGGAAGTGCTCTGTGAGATGACATTTTAACAAAACTCTGAAAGATGTAAAGGAATGATTTACTGAAAATCTGAGGAAAACATTTCAGGCCTAAGGAAACAAGCGCAAAGGCCTCAAGATGAGAAGGAGTCTATTATGTAAGAAACAGTAGAAGCCCAGTGTGGATACAGCCGGGTGAGCTTGAGGAAAACCATACAAGATGTAGCCGGAGACAGATAGGGGCCAGGACTGTGAGGTCTTCCAGGTCATGATAACAAGTTTGGATTGTATTTTATGTGTAACAGTTACAAAGTTTTTAGTTGGAAGGGGACATGACCTGATTTTCATTTCTAAATGCCTTCTTTCTGGCTGTTCTATGGAGAACAGCTTAAAGGAGGGCAAGAGTGAAAGCACCAAGTCCAACCTGAAAGTTTTTGCAGTAATCAAAATAAGAAATGATGGCAGTTTGTACTAGGATGAATGTAATTTGAAAATAGACCGAAGAGCCAGGCGCAGTGGCTCATGCCTGTAATCCCAACACTTTGGGAGGCCGAGGCAGGTGGATCACCTGAGGTCTGAAGTTTGAGACCAGCCTGACCAACATGACAAAACTCCGTTTCTACTAAAAATACAAAAATTAGCCAGACGAGATGGTGGATGCTTATGGTCCCACCTACTCGGGAGGCTGAGGCAGCAGAATCACTTGAATCCAGGAGACAGAGATTGCGGCGAGCTGAGATCGCACCATGGCACTCCAGCCTGGGTGATAGAGCGAGACTCTGTCTTAAATAAATAAATAAATAGACCTAATAGGATTTTGCTGATGGTATAGAGTATAAGGTGAAAATGGAATTAAGGATAGGTCCTAGATTGTTTATGTGAGCAACAAGGAATATAAATATGCAATTTACTGAGATGAGGCAGATTGGGAAAGGAGCCGATTTAGAGCTAGAGATCGAGTTTCATTTGACATGTTAATTTTTGTATGTTTGTTACCCATCCTATCGGTGATGTCCAGTGGCAGAGTGAAGCTCTGCCTTTTTCTGAAGATCATTCCTTCACATCTTTCAGAGTTTTGCTAAAATGTCATCTCACAGAGCACTTCCTGAAAATTTATTTAAATAGTACTCTTTCTCCTGGACTAAAATTCAACAGTGATATGAATACATAGAACAAACTCTCATCTACTCATTCTCCTTTATTTTTCTTCATAGCTCTTTTTTTCATTACCTTATAATATTATGAATTTATCTATTCCTTTCCTAAAAGCAGAAAAAGACTAGCTAGCCTGAAATTATCAGCACGTAGGTGACATTTAGAACCTCGGAACTGCATACCATCACAGCCCGGAATGGGTGTAAATAAAGAGAAGTTGGTGCCTAACATGGAGTTTGGAAAGGAAGGAGCCAGCAATGAAGACTGAGAAGGAAAAAGATCTGGGAAGTTTGATGATCAAAAAGCCAAGGAACAAAATTATTTCTTGGAAGGGGGAATGATCAACCATTTCACTACTGCTGTGAAGCTGAGGAAATTGATCACTGAGAATTCACCATTGGATGTGACAACATGGGGATTAGCTCTTTAAATGGAATGGTGGGATGCAGTCCTGATTAAAATGAATTTAAGAGAGAATGTGACATTAGGAAATAGAGACAATAAATATAGACAATCTTTGAGGACTTGTTACTGTCAAGAAAAAGCATAGAAATTTGAGGTAATTGGAAGGAGCCTGGGGAAAAAAGATTTTTATTAAAGATGAGAGGCATTTTAATGTTTGTATGCTGATAGGAATAACCCAATAGAAAGAAAAATAAATGATGCAGCAAGAGAAGGAATTATTGCAGGATAAACCCTAGAGTGGATGAGAGGGATTGGGAATCAGTATGCAATTAGAGGGGCTGACTTTAGGAACAAGGCAGGCAACTCATCAGCTCTTTTAAGAGAAAAGGCAGACTGTGTGGGTCCGAATGCACTCAACTGGCAAATTTGATAATGAGAAGGTAAGGTAGGTCTCTTCCAATTTGCTTCCACTTTCTTTTGAAAAATAAAAAGTGATCCCATCGGTTGACAGTGAGAAGTAGGGTGAGGTATAGGATGTTTGTTGACGGGAGAGAAAGTGTGAATTGTCTTCTAGGAGGTTGACAAACTGAATTTGCTAGATAATGTTGTTGGATTGTCTGGCAGTGCTGAGATTTGTGGCAATCACTTTAAGGGGAGACAGCAAAACTATGTGTTTTTATTCAGCCACATTCAGCTGCTTAAATATGAGTGCAAAGTAGATGGATTCTGGACTTAATCAGAATTGGAACTTTAGCAGTTGGGTACAACATTTGGAGAGAGACGAGAGGAAGATGAGATGTGTGTAAAATGGAATGATCATAATGGCGAACTACAAAATCCGTCTAGGTAGAAATTGTGAGCAAAGGGATTGATGTAATTTAAAAAATGGCATCATTTTGGTATGTGTAACTGAAGCATTATTGAAATAAAGAACAAATTTTTTTGTTTTTTTTTTTGAGACAGTCTCACTCTTGTCACCAGACTGGAGTGCAGTGGCATGATCGCGGCTCACTGCAACCTCTGTCTCCCGGTACTCAGTGTGTGGTCACAGTTAGCAGCACTGGCTTCATCTGGGAACTGGTTAGAGCTACAGAATCTTAGACACAACCTAAACTTACTAAACCTAACTTACACAACCTAAACTTACTAAAATGGCGTCTGCACTTTGACAAGAGCTCAAGGTAATTCCCATACTGATAGAGTTTGAAAAGTACTTAAAACCGTGCCTGATACATAGTACCCACTCAGTAAAGTAGCTTTCATCATTACTATGCCTTATGAAGTTTAATAATCACAAAGTACCTGAATGATAATCTAAGTTCTTAAAGTTCTTTTTCAAATTAATCTCTCTTACAAACTAGATGATTCAAGATCTCACATTTTGTTATCTGGTTTAGTAACTGAGGAGTCTCTATGACTCAAATTTGATTCAGTACAAAAGAACACTTCTTATCCCAGATGTTCAAGATGATATTTTATCATTTTAAAATCTTGCCATTGTATATCAATAGTTTGTTCAGGGCCAGGCACGGTGGCTCACGCCTGTAATCCCAGTACTTTTGGAGGCCGAGGTGGGCAGATCACCCAAGGTAGGGAGCTTGAGACCAGCTTGGCCAACATGGTGAAACCCTGTCTATACTAAAAATACAAACAATTAGCTGGGTGTGGTGGCAGGCGCCTGTAATCCCAGCTACTCCGGAGGCTGAAGCAGGAGAATCATTTGAATCCAGGAGGTGGAGGTTGCAGTGAGCCAAGATTGTGCCACTGCACTCCAGCCTGAGCGACAAGAGTGAGACTCTGTCTTAAAAAAAAAAAAAAAAGTTTGTTCAATGGTTGATTCACCCATTTATTCATGCAACAAATTACTGATTTCTTAGCACGTCTAGATACAATGCTGCATGCTAGGGAATCAAACACGAAAAAATTGTAGATCTTAACCTCAATGAACTCAAAGATGGTGAAACAGGAGGAAAAATACAACATGGAATAAGCTAGTTACTCTTAGTTACTCTAAGAGAAGAATGTCCTGAGTGCAGAGGAGCCTAGGGTAAAAAACACCTTAGCCTACCTGACGGGTCAGAGCACACTGCTTCACTTTTGAGCTCAAGATCCAGACCAGCTACCTAATTTTTAGAACCCAGTGCAAAATGAAAACACAATGCCCCTTGTTCAGAAATTATTAAGAATTTGAAGAAAGAAACAGCAGAGCATCAAACCAAACATGGCCCTTTGAGATAAATCAACGTGGGGCCCCGTGCAATTGCATAGGTCACATAACCATTACTTGGATTTTTTTTTTTTTTTTTTTTTTTTTTTTTTTTTTGAGATGGAGCCTCACTCTGTCACCCAGGCTGGAGTGCAGTGGGACAATCTCGACTCACAGCAACCTCTGTCTCCTGGGTTCAAATGAGTCTCCTGCCTCAGCCTCCCAAGTAGCTGGGATTACAGATGCCTGGCTAATTTTTGTATTTTTAGTAGAAACAGAGTTTCACCATGTTGGCCAGAGTGGTCTCGAACTCCTAACACCACCTGCCCCAGCCTCCCAAAGTGCTGGGATTATAGGTGTGACCCACTGTACCTGGCCCATTATTTGGATTTTAAGAATGAATAGTTATCCATTAGATGCAAGAGACTGCAACTGAACATTTCTAGATTTAAGCAAAAATTGATCAATTAATCTTGTATTTATTTATTCCAGAAATGAATTTATTCAGTTATTTTGTTTTCTGAATTACATCAAAGAAGATACATCCCTCTGCACTAAAATACCATATTTGGGTTGGCATTTAGTGGATTGCTTTTCCCCTTTTTATCCAGTTCTATTTTGTTTTTTTCCTGCAAATTTGTAGGTCATTTTCTTCTCATAAATGAAAACATTTCCTTCCGTTTTATCACCCACCTCCCATCTCCTACCACAGATACAGTGAAGAGCTGCTGTTTGGAAAGCAGTTTTCTTTGGCACCACTGAGGCTACATCCTGTTTGTTTGAATTTCATTGCCCTCAACACACAAATTAAAAGAGAGTACATTAACAGAGATGTTAAGTTTTCAAAGTAAGAGACTACTCATAAGATTTTTAAGATCCCTGAAAATAGTTTCAAGTTTAAGTCAAAGTTAGTGAAGCAAACATTTCCAATGAAAGATTTAAAATAGTCTACTGAAAACTACCTGTGCATCTACCTACCCAATTCCCATATCACAGAAATTCTTTAAACCTAGGTCTGACTTAAAATGATTTTTCTATTTTGTCATCTATGTAGTGAAAAATAAGCCTGTTTCATTCAGATTCACAGTTAATAGATACTTTCTTGTTTATTTTGATGGGTCAGCGATGGATTACATTTGTGAAAATTAATAGTACTGGATATATAATACATCTATAATAATTGCTAATTATTCTATAAGGTAAAGTAGGTAAAATGATTGTATAAAAGTTAAAATAAATGATTCTACTAAATAGCTAATGAATGTACTATATTTAAAGGTACTTAATCATATCATTATATAATTTATTTTGCAGATGAAGAAATTAAGATAAGAGGTTAAGTGACATACCCGAGGTCATACAACTTTTTGAAGCAGAACTGGGAATCGGGAACTGCCTTCGCAAAATTATAACAGTGAAAGAGATCTTACCTGACTCCATCTTGCTTCTAACCTCCAAGCTGTTCCTCGTCCATTCCTGGGAATAGGCCAAACTAACTTTGGGAGAAACTTATGGTTTAACTCTGAAACAGTGACAGTAACAGCCCTTTCCCAAAACAAATCCCCTTCCTACCTGGGGACTAGATTGCTCTTGCAGAACTAACAAATCAGCCACAAGATCAGAATTTATGGCTTAGGAGTCTTGCAGCTGGAGACTGCAAGATTCTGACCCTCCCCAAATTGCTCCTTGGGGGTAACATCACTACGGTAAAACGCTAGAACAGTGCTTGAGATATTTTGTAAACCCTGTACTCGATGTCGATGGATCAGCTGGCACCACTCAGATCAATAAACTGGCTCATCTGGTCTTGTGGCCCCCAGGAATTGATTCAGCCTGAGAGGACAGCTTCGGCTCACTATGATTTCATCTCCCACCTGACCAATCAGCACTCCTGACTCAATATCCCCACTACCGACCAAAGTTTCCTTAAAAAGCCTGATCCCCAGGGAGACTGGTTTCAGTAATAATAAAACTCTGGTCTCCCATCATGCAGCCAGCTCTGTGTGAATTAAACTCTATTGCAATTCTCCTGTCTTGATAAATCAGCTCTGTCTAGGCAGGGGGAAAGGAGAACACTTTGCGAGTTTACAAGCCTCCTTGCTCCTGGTTTACTTTTTCTCATGGGTTTAATATAATATTTGAATGTAACATAAAATTTGAATACACTCAGAGGCACTACAAAAATTCAAAGTTGAATTAAACTCTAGGTCATTTTGAAAATGTGATTAGACTTAGGAGCCAATTTTCATCCAATCATTATCATTGCTGAATGTCATTTGACTGTATCTTACCTCTCTAGGCTTTATCAGCAATATCTAATAAATATGTATCATAATGTAAACTACCACACTGTTATTTTACTCTTTGCAAGGACTTTGGAAATAAATGGAAATTGCTTGCTTCTTTCTCTTTGTCTCTTTCTTCTTCTTTTTTTTTTTTTTGAGACGGAGTCTCGCTCTGCCGCCCAGGCTGGAGTGCTGTGGCCGGATCTCAGCTCACTGCAAGC
Source organism: Rhinopithecus roxellana (assembly GCF_007565055.1). NCBI lineage: Eukaryota > Metazoa > Chordata > Mammalia > Primates > Cercopithecidae > Rhinopithecus > Rhinopithecus roxellana. The sequence goes on along the minus strand of NC_044550.1, from coordinate 31,497,053 downwards.
TCCGCCTCCCGGGTTCACGCCATTCTCCTGCCTCAGCCTCCGGAGTAGCTGGGACTACAGGCGTCCGCCACCTCGCCCGGCTAGTTTTTTGTATTTTAGTAGAGACGGGGTTTCACCGTGTTAGCCAGGATGGTCTCGATCTCCTGACCTCGTGATCCACCTGTCTCGGCCTCCCAAAGTGCTGGGATTACAGGCTTGAGCCACCGCGCCCGGCCTGTTTTTTTTTATTTTGTGTGTATGTGTGTGTGTGTGTGTTTAAAAAATATGAAAAATAGATATATCAGAATAAAGTCTTCATGTAATATTATGTTAAATTATTTAATAATCAGTTTAATAATCGGAAAATAAAATATGTTATTAACAATATATATGTATAATAGTTGTATGACCAATTAAATCTTTGGCCAAATGGCTTTCTTATAATTTTGAGTGGTTTGATAAAATAAAATCATGTTAACCTACAACAGGGAAAATAATAAATTGAAAATAATAACTTGAAAATTATTTTATACCTGAAAATCATTTTAGCCTCTATTTTAAATGACTAGATTTTGTTCTGGACTAATTCAAAGAATGGCTTTTGTCACATTTAGTTTATAAAGACCCAGATACCTATTGAGATTATTTTGCCTATGTGATTTTTTTGAAATAAAAATTTTATTGAAGTGTAAGTACAAAAAGTGCACAAATCATAAGGTAAAAGTTAATTAATACTATTTATTTTCTAATTATTGCTAGTATATAAAAATAACTGTTAATTATGACCTTTTATTCTGTGCTCTCCCTAAATTCACTTATTAATCCTAATGATTTACTGGTAGCTTCTCTTAAATTTTCTATTGACATAATCATGTCATTTGTGAATAATGACATCTTTATTTTTCTTTTCCTATACTTACCCATTTTATTTATTATTCTTGTATTATTGTTTGGCAGGGGTAAACAGCATCTTTCTCTGAAAATGTTTATGTAAGTATGTTTTAACTTTTACCTTTAAATAATATTTTCACTGGATATAGAACTACAGGTCAGCTGTTATTTATTTCATTATTTTAAAAGTGTTAATCTACTCTCTCCCATCATTTCAGTTGGAAAATCAACTGTCTTATTTTTACTCATTTTAAGATAATGTGTCTATTATTCCTTTGCTTTAAGATTTTCTTAATTGTCTTTATTTTACAATCACGTGCCTTTTGTGTGGTTTACTTTGCATTTACTCTTCTTGGGTGGTGTAGTGCTTCTTGAACTTGAAGCTTGATGTCTTTTGTCAACTTTGAAAAAATCCTATGCTATTAATTCTTTCAATATTGCTTCTCTCTCTCATTCCCTTCTGAGGTTCCAACGACACACATATATTGGCATTTTTATTACTGATCCAAGTATATCTTCTGCTGTTTTTCTGCTTCTTAAATCCTATTTTCTCCATGTTGCAGCTTGAACACTTTCTGCCTCAATTTGGCAATTCTCTCTTCAGCTATGTCTAATCTGCTATTAATTCCATTTATGGACTTTTAAAAACGTTTCTATTATTTAACATAACACAAGTACAGAAAACTTAAGAAAGTATATATAATGTCTATGCAATGAATAATCTTGGAAAGGACTACGCATATCAAGAGCTACTCCAGAGCTCTCTCCATGGTCCCTGCCCAATCACAATACCCTCTAGCCCCTAGAGGTAGTCAATATTTTGACTTTTATAGTAATATAAGCTTATGAATTTTTTTTTAACATGAGGGCATTATACTAAGTGAAATAAGCCAGCCACAAAAAACAGATACCATAGGATTCTATTTATACAAGGCCCTTAAAGTGGTAAAAATCATAGAGACAGAAAGTAGAATTGTGGTTGTCAGGAATTGATGGTGGCAGAGAAGGAATGGGGAGTTATTGTTTAATGGGTACTGAGTTTCAGTTTTACCAGATGAAGAGTTATGGAGAGGATGACGGTGATGGTGGCATGTTGTTATGAAGTATTGTACTGAATACCACTGAACTGTATGCTTAAAGTGATTAAGATAGTTAATTTTATGTTATGTGTGTATCACCACCACCATGACAACAACAACAAAAAATATTTTTTAAAAAACCTATAGGGTGATTTAAGTCTTTAAGTGGTGTCATCTTCTTTCTAGAAGGGATTCATTTTTGTCAGAGCAGGCAGTTTGATTTAGGGGAGATAGCCTTTATCCAATCTAAGATTTTGTTGATTGAGAGCAATATTTAGTTTTATGAAGGCTGATGTATTACTTGTTCACGTTTATTCCAATGGTATAGCCCTTTAGGACTCCCAGCTGAAAGTATGGAGTATTTACCAAGAGCCCTCCTCCTTGGAAGACCCTATACTCCTATTTGGTCTTCCCAGACTTGGGCTGCCAAAAGGTTTACTCAGCTTTTTAGACTTTTAACGTTGCTGATGAATCAACAAGTGCCTCAAGGAGAAAAGTGGTACCACATGTTGGGTTAAAATATCGAAATTTCCCTCATCTCCAGAACCTTGGCCCTCAAGTACTCACTTCCTTGGTAGCTTTTAAACCATTTTTAAAACTCCTTTTTAAAACCAGTTTTTCTGGTTATTTTTATGAAGTTGTTCTAATATAAAGTAGTCTGCCATAGCTGGATGTGAAAATCTTACCTATGTAATTCCTTTGGGCTTATTCATTTAGCAAGCATTTAAGCCAAAGATATAATTACAGGCATACTTTGGAGATATTGTAGGTTTGGTTCCAGACTACTGCAAGAGAGTATCACAATAGAGGAAGTCGCATGAAATTTTTTATTTCCCAGCGTATATAAAAGTTATGTTTACACTGTATTGTAGTCCATTAAGTATCTAATATCATTGTGTCCTTAAGAACAATATGTCTAAGAAACAAAGTACATACCTTAATTTCAAATACTTTACTGCTAATAAATGCTAATGGTCATCTGAGCCTTCAGTAAGTTGAAATTTTTTGCTGGTGGAGTGTTTGCCTTATTGTTGATAGCTGCCAACTGATCAGGGTGGTGATTGCTGAATGTTGGATTGATTGTGGCAATTTATTAAAATAAGACAACAATGATGTTTGCTGCATCAATTGATTCTTCCTTTCATGAAAAATTTCTTTGTAGCATATGATACTGTTTGGTAGCATTTTACCCACAGTAGAACTTATTTCAAAATTGGAGTCAATCTTCTCCAATCCTGCTACTGCCTTATCAACTAAGTTTAGGGAATATTCTCAATATTTTGTTGTCATGTCAACAATATTCACAGCATCTCCAGCAGGGGTAGATACCATCTCAAAAAACCACTTTCTTGGCTTATTCATAAGAAGCAACTCCTGATTTGCTCAGGTGTTGTTTGTTTTGTTGTTGTTGTTTGTTTGTTTGTTTGTTTGTAATGATATTGCAGCAATTCAGTCACATCTTTACACTCCACTTCTAACTTTAGTTGTCTTACTATTACCACCAGATCTGTATTTACTTCCTCCATTGAAGTCTTGAACCCCTTTAAGTCAACCATGATTTTAAGGTTGGAATTAACTTTTTCCAAACTCCCATTAATGTTAATATTTTGCCTTCCTTCCATGGTCACAAATAATCTTCATGGCGTCTAGAATGGAAGTTCTTTTCAGAAGGTTTCCAATTTACTTTGCCCAGATCAATCAGAGGAATTCCTTTCTATAGCAGCTATAGCCTTATGAAATGTGTTTCTTAAATACTAAGGCTTGACAGTCAAAATTACTCCTTGATCCATGGGCTACCAAATGAATGTCATGTCAACAGGCATAAAAAACATTAGGCCAGGCACAGTGGCTCAGGCCTATAATCCCAGCACTTTGGGAGATTGAGGTGGGTGGATCATGAGGTCAGGAGATTGAGACCATCCTGGCTAACATGGTGAAACCCCGTCTTTACTAAAAATACAAAAAATTAGCCGAGCGTGGTGGCGGGCGCCTGTAGTCCCAGCTACTCAGGAGCCTGAGGCAGGAGAATGGCATGAACCTGGGAGGCGGAGCTTCCAGTGAGCCAAGATCGTGCCACTGCACTCCAGCCTGGGCAACAGAGTGAGACTCCATCTCAAAAAAAAACAAAAAAAAAAAAACAAAAAAAAACATTAATCTCCTTGTACATTACCATCAGAGCTCTTGGGTGACCAGGTTCATTGTCAATAAACAGTAATAAATTGAAAAGAATATTGTTTTCTGAACAATAGGTCTCAACAGTAGGCTTAAAATATTCAGTAAGCCATGCGGCAAACAGATGTGCTGTCATTTAGGCTTTGTTGTTCCATTTATAAAGCACAGACAGAGATTTAGCATGATTCTTAAGGGCCCTGGAATTTTTAGAATGGTAAATGAACATTGGCTTCAACTCAACTCAAATTCACCAGCTACATTAGTTTCCAGCGAGAGAGTTAGCTTGTTCTTTGAAGCTTTGAAGCCAAGCATTGACTTTTCTCTAGCTATGGAAGTCATAGATGTTATCTCCTTCCAATAGAAGGTTGTTTCATCTACATTAAAAATCTGTTATTTAGTGTAGCCACTTTCATCAATGATCTTAGCTAGATCTTCTGGATAACTTGCTGCAGCTTCTACATCTGCACTTACTGCTTCACCTTGCACTAGAAAAGTTAAGAAGATGGCTTCTTTCCTCAGCCTTCATGAACCAACCACTACTAGCTTCCAGCTTTTCTTCTGCAACTCCCTTGCCTCTCTTAGTCTTCATAAAGTTGAAGAAACTTATGGCCTTGCTCTGGATTGCGTTTTGGCTAAATTATGGAAACGTCGTTCCTGGTTTGATCTTCCATCCAGACTACTCAAACTTTCTTGATATCAGTAATAAGGCTGTTTTACTATCTTATCATTCATGTGTTCACTGGAGTAACACTCATCATTTTCTTCCTGAATTTTTCCTTTGCATTCACACCTTGGCTAACTGGCACAAGAGGCCTAGCTTTCAGCTTATCTCTGCTTTTGACATGTCTTCCTCACTAAGTTTAATCATTTCTAGCTTTTGATTTAAAATGAGAGACTTGTGACTCTTCCTTTCACTTGAACACTTAGAGGCTATTGTAGGGTTATTAATTGGCTTAATTTCAATATTGTTGTGTCTCAGGGAATAGAGAGGCCCAGGAAAGGGAGAGAAATGGGGGAGCGACTGGTGATTGAAGCACTCAGAACACACACCACATGTATTGATTAAGTTTGCCTTTTTACATGGGTATGGTTCATGATACCCCAAAACAGTTACAATAGTGACATCAAAGATTGTTGATCACAGGTCACCATAATAGATATAATAATAATGAAACTGGAATATTGTGAGAATTACCAAAGTGAGCACATGATGTTGGAAAAATGGCATCAATAGACTTGCTTGACACAGGGTTGCCACAAACCTTCAATTTGTGAGAAAATGCAATATCTGCAGAGAAGGATAAAGTGAAGCGCAATAAAACGAAGTATGCCTGTACACTGTTTAGTTGTTTTTTAAGTGGACTTCTAAAGCAATGCATGTACTAGACAATGTCTTAAACTTTGTGTATCCCTATGCATATACTTTTTTTTTTTTTGAGACAGGGTCTCACTCCCATTGCCCAGGTGGGAGTACAGTGGTGTGATTATAGCTCATTGCAGCCTCAACGTCCTGGGCGCAAACGACCCTCTCACCTCACTTTTTGAGTTCTCACTATGTTGTGCAGGCTGGTTTCAAACTCCTGGGCTCAGCTCACCTTGGCTTCTCAAAGTGCTGGGATTATAGGCATGAGCCACCGCACATGGCCTACATACGCTTCAAGGTCAGAAAAGACCTTACAGTTACCTGTTTGGGCTGTCTATGTGTCACATCATGTTTTTGTTTCATCTGTTAATGTTATTTAATGATAATAGGAAGTCTAAGAATATACTGTCATGTTGGAAGAACTTAATTCCTAAGTTTTTATTTCTATGTTGATGTATATATGCAAAGGAATAAAGTGTTCTAAAGTAAAAGAGAAGTATTAGCAGGTTAAGTTCTCTGTCTCACACACACACGCACACACACAACATGTAATATTTACAAAAGCTTTGATTAACACAGGGAGCTACATTTCCTATTGAATGGTATTGTGCTCACTGATACAGCACTCACACTCAATAGGCATCTCTTTATAACTAACCCAAATATTACTACACCAGTATGTGTAGAACTACAGGCAAGCTGCTCAGCAGGTACAGGGCACCAAGGCCTCAAGATACAGAGAAGTCTTACAGCATGTTTTAAGCACTTAATCTCAAAAACAAATCCGAGTTATTCCATTAATTTCCATTTTCCCCTGATGTTTTACTTTTATAATTTTCTACACTCTCATTTTGAAAAAAATATTATAACATTGATCAGAATGGGCCTCCAAATTTTTTTCCCTGCCACTCCTCAATCCCTCTTCACATTCTATGGTACACCTCTTTCATGCAAGGGATGTATTACTAATAATGGTAGTGCGTAAAAACTAAAATCTTAATAGTACAATATTTATTTTATTTTATTTATTTATTATGTTTTGAGGCAAGGTCTCCCTATGTCGCCCAGGCTAGAGTGAATTTGCATGATTTCTGCTCACTGCAACTTCCACCTCCTGGGTTCAAGTGATCCTCCCACCTCAGCCTCCCAAGTAGCTGGGACTACAGGTACATGCCACCACTCTTGGCTAGCTTTTGTATTTTTTGTAGAGACAGGGTTCTTGCTATGTTGCCTAGGGTAGTCTTGAAGTCCTGGGTTCAAGTGATACACCCACCTCAGCCTCCCGAAGTGCTGGGATGGCAGGCACGAGCCACCACATCCGATCACAATATTTAAAAATACTCAAGAAGATCACTATTTAAATGCAGTTTATTTGGCATTCTTTTTTGAAATAAAAAATTTACTCATTCATCTATTCATTTTGTAATGAATAGTTATTAAGCAGCCTATAAATTGAGTCTAACTTTTTTTGAGTGCGAGACAGCATACTAGATATTAGATATTTTACTCTAAAATGAAGGTCAAGTGATCAAATAATGGATTAGGAGACTATTAAAAATTCAAAATATCCATGGAAATTATAAAAAACTGAATAACAGAGAAAAATAGATGCCCATTCTATAAACTATACTACAGATATCATTTGGTGATATTTTTGATAGCATAAGTTTTGGGTTGTACTTCTGGAATCTTGAGCCATTAAGTCTAAATTATTTTTAATCTGTCCTAAAGCCTGCAAAAATATAAGATGGACTCTGGAGTTACACAGTAATTCTCGTAGCCTTGCATGTTAATTATGTATTAAATTCTTGAACAGTATTGCCATTTCTTTTTTTTTTTTTTTTTTTTTTTTTTTTTTTTTGAGATGGAGTCTTGCTGTGTCGCCCAGGCTGGAGTGCAGTGGCCGGATCTCAGCTCACTGCAAGCTCCGCCTCCCGGGTTCATGCCATTCTCCCGCCTCAGCCTCCGAGTAGCTGGGACTACAGGCACCCGCCACCATGCCCGGCTAGTTTTTTGTATTTTTAGTAGAGACGGGGTTTCACCTTGTTAGCCAGGATGGTCTTGATCTCCTGACCTCGTGATCCACCCGCCTCGGCCTCCCAAAGTGCTGGGGTTATAGGCTTGAGCCACCGCGCCCGGCCCAGTATTGCCATTTCAAACAATGCATAAACCCAGATCAATCTTTGGATTTGAAACTATTATTAAAATAACATTTTTAAAGTATGAGGGGATAATCTTGATGTTATACCCATGATAGTTTCTGAATCATTTCCTTCATTCTTATACTAAAAATGACCAAGTTTGAAAATAGTAGTAATATTACAAAAATGAGTCTTTGCCTAGGCTTAGAAGATATCCTATATTGCTATTTAGATTCTTTTCTCAAAAGAAAAAATTGTTTTCACCCAAGGAATTCAGTTATATATACCATTATGGAAAAATCTTGGTATTACACGCCAACAGTGTCACCCAGGATCATTGAATTACCTGTTAAAGCTCCTGTAATCAGGCAGTTCTGCCTTTCCTTCAGGCTTGAAAAGTTTAGGATATAAAGCCTCTAAAAGCTCCGGATCATTACTAATGGCTTGTTCCCAGGGAGATTGATAGTACTTAGGGACAGCTGTGGTGTTGAATTTTTCAGGAGGAATTTCCTTCAGTGGTCCAGAATATCCTTTGGAAAAATATAGCAAAAATAAGTAAACACTGTGCCCGAGAGTTACTAACCTCCAGCCAACATTTTACCATGTTTGATTTTTAATGCTGGGATAAATTTATGAAGCATGCATCCTTTTTATGATCCCTTAGAAAACAGCAGTCTGCAAGTGTTAGACATTTCAGAGCTCCTGTAAGCTTATGGAACTTTAAAAATAAACCATTTTTCTTAATGTTTAATTTTTCCAAATTACACAGTTTTTTCTTGACTGTCTTAGTATATATATATTTCTAGTAAAACCGTTCATTTCATTTTCTAAAAATTGTGCTCCTTACATTAATTCACACTAGACTTTAGATACCACAATTAATTAATTTAAAAATGTTAATATTGAGTGCCTATTGTAGTCTAAGCTAGGGGAAATCACAATGAAGACAAAATCTCCCTCCCCCTAGAGCTGATTCTTTAGAGGTGATGTTTGGGTCTTGTCTATCTTCAATTGCTGAGTGCTCTGTAAAATGTTTAAGCTTCAAGAAGATGAAGTAACTTGTTTCCACTTCCTTATTCAGGTCCAGCTCTTCTTATCTCCTGATGTATCCATCCCCTGTTTATTTTGTTCCTCAAGATTTCTTACCTAACTTTTCTGCTTCTGATCTCATCTCCCCAGTTTATTCTTCCCACCCACAACAGCTGGGAATTTTCTGTAAATACTGTTTAAAAGTCATGGAAATTCTTGGCATAGATCTTTAAACCTTTTTCACATGCATAGAGTGACACTGTTCCAGTCTTCTAAGGCACAGTTATCTACTTTCTGTTTACACTGCCATATTACCTAATTATATCCCTGCAATTCTCTCTTCCACCATGTCAAATCCCTTTACCATTTGATGACTTCTACTTTTAGATTTCTCTGATGCTCTTTCCCATCTCTGCAATAATTTTGATTTTCTTCTGTCAAAGCATGCCTATCTTCTCTTTACACTACAATGTTTGTCTCCTCAAAAAAAAAAAAAAAAAAAAAAAAGCCCCTTCCTGATAATTCCATGTCTAAACAGTTATTTGTGATTATTTAATTTTCTTCAGATTGTCTCCAGTATCTAATAGAAATGTTTTTTGGTAGGCTCCTTTTCTCTGCTTACCACTTAAATACTGTTGTTCCTCAAAGCTCTTTTCTTACACAATGCACTCTACCTAGAAAATTCCATTTATATTCATAGCTTCGATTGTGACCTATGTATTGATAATTCTTTTTTTAAAAAAACATCAAGCCCTCTAGTCAATTATTCACTATATTTATCAAAATAAATGATCCAGTGGCACCATTTATAACTTGTCTAGACCTAAATGCAGCCATTTTCTAATATATTCTACTTCTTTTTCTATTTTGGTTATTTTAGCAAATGTTATCACTTTACTCTCAGATGCCCAAGACAGAGCATTATCTGAAAAATCTCCCTCATCCCCACAAGAAATCACAAAGTGTAACCAACTATACTTCCTAAGGATTTCTAAAACAGTGGCTCTCATATTATTGTGTGTCTGAATTATCTTGGATACGTATTTAAAATGTAGATAATAGGATCCTCCCTCCAGAAGTTTGGCTTCCGTAAGTCTCAGGTATGACCTAAAACTCCAATGTTTAACAAACTCTCATACAAATCTTATGCAGGTGGTCTACAAACAGAACAACAAGGAACATTGCTCTAAAAAATTCTCTTTACATTTCTGTTACTCCTGCCCTGGGTCAGGCCCAGGTGTCTCTTGCCTGGGTGTTCACCACAGCTTCAAAACTAATCCTTTAGCTCTAACCCTCTCCCAGCCACCCTCCACACTGCTGCCCCAGGAGACCTTCCTAACTGGCTACGCTCTTTCCCTGCTCAGGGGGCCCTAATGCCTCCCAGGACAAAATCGCAACCACTCAGCATGACCCATGTGGCCCTTCCACCCATCCAGCCTCACCACATGCTTTCTCCTTTCACACTCTTTGCTCCAGGATTATGGATCCAGTTACTTGTTGCTTGGGGTGCCCCTTATGCCCCACTACTGGGTCTGTTTATTTTCTGTGCCTGGAATGTTCTCCCTACTTCTTGTCATGTGCAAATTTCTATTATAAACCTTGGCTTCAGATCACCCTTCTATGAAGCCATTTCTGCCTCCCCAAGGAAAAGAGTTCTCTCTTCTGTGTTTTGTCTTTGTATATTATATGTAACTGTATCACCGTAACTACCACATTTCATTACCTATTCCTTTCCTGGAGTTGAACAGAGGTCAGACCTTTAAAAACCAGAAAATTTTAAGTTTTATAAAATTTTTAAAAATTCCTCAAAATCCCTCAAAATCCCACCACCCTAACACAAGTATTTAGTTTTGTGTATTTTCTTCCAGTTTTTCTTTACGCATAAACATAATGATCACACAACTAGAACATCTAGTGTAGTATTACGTTTTTCCCAAAAATTTGTTGAAAATACTTTTAAATGTTACTATATCATGTTCATAATTATTTTAAGGGTTTCACAATAATCTATTAAATTAAATAACCATAGTTATGTAATCTTTTCCCAATTTTGAACATTCAGGGTTTTCTAATTTCTTTTTATAGATGTCATTAAATAACAACTTTTTTCTTTTTTGATACGCTGAGTTATTTATAGAAAAGAATGTGCTTATGTTTAACCACACAGAAATATTACAATTCAGCAATGCCATATGTCTACATTTATTTGATTTTTAAATGTTTTAATATAACTGAAATTTAGATAAATTTTATTTTTACAGTATTATGGCATTTTCATACTATTATTTATTCATGTATGAAAAAAGTTGGCTTTTGGATACATAGTTGGTTAATCACTAACAAATTAATTTGCTAAATTTGAATAATTATAGTTTGTTTACTGAGCTTATTGTACTTTTCAACTTATCTACTCAGAAGGAAGAATCCATTTGTACTCTTGCTTCATAGTAAACTACCTAATAACACCCAAACTCCCCCTTTTCATACTCTATATTGCATAGACATTCTCTAATATTTAATAATTGGATACTAGCTCTAAATAGCTACATAAATTAGTGCTTTAAAAATTTCTCTTAAGTTAAACATTGCAAGTCCTCATTCATATGTGGAAGCTAAAAAAGGTTGATCTCCCAGGGGTAAAAAATAGGACAGAGGATACTAGAGGCTGGGAACAGTAGAGAGAAGTGGAGACAAAGAGAGATTTGTTAAAGAATGCAAAATTATAGCAGGAGGAATAAGTTCTAGTCTTCTATAACACTGTAGGGTGTTGTAAGAATAATATATAATTATTTATATAAAAATTTATATATAAATAAGAATATATAGTTCAGATAGCTAGAAGGAGGATACTGAATACTTCCAACACAAAGAAATAATAAATATTTGAGATGATGGATATGTATCAAAACATCACTATGTACCCCAAGAATATGTACAATTATTACATGTCAATTTAAACAATATTAATTAGGGCTATAACAGTTGAGTTGGAGGTACATCTTTGAGGTTCCATTACATGAGAAAATTAAGATACAGAAAAGTGTGTTGAATATACCATTTAATAAAGTATGCAGTTTTCCCCCCACAAAGTCTCTCTCTGGATATATATAAACATACGTACACAACCACACACATATTTATTCCTGATGGTCAGCAAAATGCGCATATGATGTTGAATTATATACACAGAAGGTGAAAATATAAATATACTTTGGACATTTGCTCCATCTCTCTATGTCTATTAATTCCTTGAGGATAGAGATTAATTATTCTATTCATTTTGTAACTCCATAGTATACAGTAATGACTACATAATAAAAGTTCCAAGTGATGAGAGCACTAAATTGTATCAACATTCACTTTTCCATATGTCCTCGCTCTTTCCTATTTAATTAAAAAAACACTGCAAAAAGTAAGCAGGGGTTGTAGTACAGTGGTTGGAGCTCAGATAGTATCTGTGTATTCTATTGTGTAAGAAGGATGTAAAGGTGGATGGGGAAAGAATTAACTTTAACTGAGTGCTTAATACATGTTAGGGGCTACACTCATACCATCACACTTACTTTGCACAGTGAGATATCTTTTCTGTGCAGTGAGACTTCTTTTCTCTGTTTTACAGATTGAGGAAACTAAGGCCCAAAGAGATGTATTTCCTTTCCCAGTACAGCAGTAAAACGGGAAGAGCCATAGGGTTGAACCTGGATCTGTCTGAGAGTTGAACCCGGATCTATCTGTCTGATTCTAAACCTTGTTTCTTTTCTTATGTGGTTGATGATGTAGATACAGACTCTGTTACCTGCTTTTTCTGCCATAACTTTTGTTGACAGCTACCAGAGAACTTTATTAAAATAATCCATTTCAGAATGGTATGCATTTTAATTGTGCCTAATTGGTTTCCTTCAAGGTTTTTTTGTTTTGTTTTGTTTTTGTTTTTTGTTTGTTTTGTTTTGTTTTTTTGAGATGGAGTCTGGCTCTGTCACCTGGGCTGGAGTGCAGTGGCCAGATCTCAGCTCACTGCAAGCTCCGTCCCCCGGGTTTACGCCATTCTCCTGCCTCAGCCTCCCGAGTAGCTGGGACTACAGGCACGCGCCACCTCGACCGACTCGTTTTTTGTATTTTTTAGTAGAGACGGGGTTTCACCGTGTTAGCCAGGATGGTCTTGATCTCCTGACCTCGTGATCCGCCCGGCTCGGCCTCCCAAAGTGCTGGGATTACAGGCTTGAGCCACCGCGCCCGGCCAATGTTATTTTGCTAAGTCTATCCATAGTTTTTCTCACCGTGCTCATTAAGAATGCTCTAATACCTTATTTTTAAATAATATTTAATGTTTTACAGGTGCTGTACCTGTATAACATCTCAAAATATTTACATAATTTCAAAAATAGTATTACATTTGAGAAGAATGCTAGGAGTAATTTTGCTAAATTTACTGTTTATTTTACAAAAAAAGACATATATCTTTAGTTTCAAGACATAACTATTTTAAATTTTTGAAATCTATACATTACTCTTGAGGAAATGCTTGAATTTTCAAAGACACTATAGGTTACTTTGAAAAGTTGTCTAATTAGATAATGTAATTTTTTGAAAGATGTCTTATTTTAATACCTAACATTATTTATAAAGACTATAAACTGACTGAAAAAGGAGTTGATTCTCTTCTAAAATGATAAACAAGTGTATACTGTTTAGGAGCTGCACTGAAAGTCCTCTGAGGGAACAGAGAATAACAAAAACAATCTCCATAAGGTCTGTTGACATGAGGCACTTGAAATTTGGCACCAGATCTGGGCTTAATTCTTTTTTGTTATATTTATTTATTTTTTGTAGAGATAGGGTCTTGTTATGTTGACCAGGCTGGTCTCGAGCTCCTGGCCTAAAGTGATCCTCCTCAGCCTCCTCCTCAGCCTCCCAAAGTGCTGGTATTATAGGTGTGAGCCACTGTGCCTGGCCCTAATTCTTTTTTTCTTGTAATTTTAACTTAAAAGATTTTTATTTTTAACTTTTGTGGGTACATAATAGGTGTATGTGTTTATGGGGTTCATTAGATATTTTGAAAATAGCATGCAATGTGCAATAACCACATCAGGATAAATGGGGTATCCATCATCTTAAGCATTTATTCTTTATGTTATAAACAATCCAGTTATACTCTTCTAGTTATTGTAAAATGTACAATTAAGTTACTATTGACTATGGTCACCCTGTTGTGCTGTCAAATACTAGGTCTTATTCATTCTTTGCTGCTTCATAGACATTCATAACCTCAACGTCTTAATTTATAAAATGAGGATTGCGATTAGTATGTGATAGAGTTACTGTGAAATTCAAGAAGAAAATATATATCGCAGTACTTTATAAATTATGCAATCCTATACAAATAGGATTTCAATATAATTATAAATTACTTATTATAATTTTCAATATAGCAGGTGATTAACAGACCATCTAAAACAAAGAATATATGGCTACTATAAATGTTTTATGTGATTCCTTTAGGTCTGAATTTTTGCATTTGTCTTGTATTTAGCCAAAATTTTTTTTTTTTTTTTTTTTTTTTTTTGAGTCAGGATCTCACTTTCTTTGTTGCCCAGGCTGGAGTGCAGTGGTGTGATCATGACTCACTGCAGCCCCCACCTCCTGGACTCAAATGATCCTCCTACCCCAGCCCCCCAAGCAGCTGGGACTACAGGTGTGCACAACCACACCCAGCTAAATTTTGTATTTATTGTAGAAACTAGGTTTCACCATGTAGTCCAGGCTGGTCTCAAACTTGCGGGCTCAGGTGATCCACCCACCTCAGTCTCCCAAAGTGCTGGGATTACAGGTGTGAGCCACTGTGCCTGGGGCCCAAAAAACATATTTAATGAGAAAACATATATTATTTAAATACTATTTAACAAAGGCTTTAAATACCTTGAGTTATATCATTAGGTACATAGAAATTTTATTGTTCTATTGGCAAGGGAATTGGTTACCTGGTGCAATGTTTTCTGGATTTGGAGGGCTTCGTGGATCTGGGGTGTTGGGAGGAGTCAAGGGGGCTTGCTGCGAACCACCTTCCAAGTTACTTCCATCCACTTTCCCATTCTGCATAGCAATACTGTGCTGTATTTAATCAAAAGTAAACTCTGCTGAAAACTCAAAAATGTAAGCACAATAATAGGAGCTATATATGCAAAACTTCATTTGTGTATTTATAATTTAAATGCAATGTCGCTTCATTACTTCCTGGGACCTCAATAAGTATTTCATAGTAAGATGGTTGCACACTTGAATGAGAAGATTTACTGATATCAGTCTAAGATCTGTTGTATGATGACAATCCACTTAATAATAATAAAAGCTGAAATTAATTGAGCCTTACTGTGTGCCAGGCACTGTGTCTAGTGGTTCATACCAATCATTTCATTTTTTATTCAGAACATCCCTATGAGAAAAATGTATTTAATTTTTGAATCCTTACTAATCTAATAATGTAGAGCATATTGGCCAGGCATTTGGTCTAATAATTCTTATGTTCCATTGTATTTATATTTGGGCTTTAATTAGATTCTTTAGTGGATAGAAAGTTTAAAAATCTAATCTGAAATTTGAACGGCAATCATATGTATGCCCAAAAAAACCAAAAATCATTTATATTTTAGGTTGTACAGATTTGCAAAAGGAAAAATTTGTGATTTTTAGAAAATAAAATGCTGAAAAAAATACATTTGTCTTTTAAATTTCGATAAATGTGTTTTACTATTACAGGATTTGTTCTATGGCAATAATATAGCACCTTAAAAATGTTCAGTGTGCATTTTAAGAAAACAAATAGTCATTGTAGTAGGTAATGTCCTCAAAAGTATAGCTAAGTTATATTCTTACAAGAAATCATTGTTTTAATTGCATATAGGAAATATGTGTATTTTAAAATAAGGGATTAGGTCAAATTATCTTTTAACTTCAAAAATAAAAATTTAGTAAAAAGCATAGCAATTAGACACTGATTTTGACTCTTTTGTGTGTGACAGAAAATCTTTAATTTTTTAATTTATATATTTGTTTGTAAGATTTTGTGATGAAATATACCTTTACATTTTAACACTTTTTTAACTTTATAGCAATTTCAGGATAGAATACAATTTTGTTTTAAAACTTAAATACTTACCATAACTAAAGGCCATAAATTAAGATCCTCACCTAATACAATTATGAAGAAAATAAAGTTTATCTCCATTTTTATGCTTCACCCACACAGTCCCTCCCCAAGTGCTTTTGCATTCATGTTAATCTCTGCAGCATCCCAAAAAAGTCTACTTTCAAAGCAGTAGTCCAAATTTGAGCCTACCTTCTTTCGTCTGCTTCATCAAAGCCCGCATTTGGACAGGGCAGAAAATGCCAATGATAAAATAAAATCTTCATGAATAAATTATACTTATAAAATATCGGTAATCTGATGATATACTGACTTCCCAGGAACATATATATCTTTTCAACTAACAGCTTTTTAAACAGAAATACTTAATCTCTATTAGAATTTTAAAAGATCTACTTTGGGAAGGAATTCTCTTACAGCTGTCTCTGCCCGAGGTTAAAATTTATAGCAAAAATATTACCACTTTAAACATTTTTAAAACTTTAAACATCGCATGCCTAATTGCAAACTCATCATCACGTTCACACTTTATTGCGTACTGAATAAGCCTAAATGCTTTAGGCTTGCACTGAGACCTGCCTACCTAGTCTCATCGGTTTTTAAAGATGTACCCTAAGCTTAAAACCAAACCATTTATGATCCCCCCGTTATCTTGTATGCTTTTCTACCTTTGATCATAGATCAAGGTTCCCCCATTATCTTGTATGCTTTTCCACCTTTCTACCTTAGATCTTTGATCATAGGAGTTCCCCTAGCAAGATACCCCCTCTCCATCATTACCATGATCAGATCTGTCCTAATTTAAAAAACACCCCTTCTGTTATTCTTCCTCCCCTTCCAATAAAAAGTTTTTTTTGTCTTTTTTCTGGCTGCTCCCATATCATTTGCTATAATTCACCTTTAAAATAATATGTTTTGTCCTGTTTCGTTTACTAGCTTGTTAGCTACTTGAGAACAGGGAATTTCAGTTTGCCCATATGTCTTTTACAAAGCCTAAGATGGTGCCTTATACAGCACAAGCAGTCAGTGAACATTAGCTGAATTTTTAGTGAATGAATAGCCAAACCCAGCTGATTCTTTTTCACTATGACAAATGTCATCTTCCTTTTTCACGTTAGTCTTCATGCGCCTGTTATCCTCATTGCTCATACTTTATCATATCATCATCTGCCTTCTGTTCATTTTCCACCCAGCATTTTCCTTCCAGTCAGACCGAATACAAATGCTGGTGTGGCATTACTACAATCTTTGGAAATTGTTCCTAATTGCCTAGTGAATAAAATACAAACTCTTTTGCCTGGTAATGAAGATGTCGTACTCACCTCACAAACATTTCCTTTCATTCCTTGCAAACTTCTACAAGCCAGTTCTCCACTGCTACCCTCTGCCCTCCTCAGCCCCACAGGCTGTTTCACCTGCTTGGAATACCCTCCTTTCTGTTCTTTACTAAACCAAATCCCAGGTTTCCTCTAAGACCCATCTTAGAATTTACCTCTTCTTTCTGACTAACTTAATCTACTGGAAATGTCTCCATATTCTGTATTATCTCAATACTTCAATAAAACCTATGCCACCTTCTCATGCTCTTTCTTTACTTGTTCCTGTTACCTGGATTTTGGTATTGCATTTATGTCATTTGGAGTCCCCACCCTATTTATAATCTGGTTGAAGTCTAGTTGGCCACTGATATGATTTGGATATTTGTCCCCTCTAAATCTCATGTTGAAATTTCATTTCCAGTGTTGGAGTTGGGGCCTAGTGCGAGGTGTTTGGTCATGGAGGTGGATTCCTCATGAATGACTTGGTGCCATCCTTGCAGTAATTAGTTCCTATGAGAACTGATTGTTAAAAGGAACTTGGCACCTCCTCCCTCCTCTCCCTTCCTTCTTCTCTCACCACGTGATGCCAACTCCCCTTTCCCTTCTGCCATGGGTGGAAGTTTCCTGGGGCCCTTACCAGAAGCAGGTGCTGATGCCATGCTTCTTGTACAGCCCACAGAACCATCAGCCAAATAAACTTCTTTTCTTTATAAAGTACCTGGTCTCAGCTATTTATTTATAACTACATGAATGGACTAAGACAGGCATTGTGTGTGTGTGTGTGTGTGTAATATAACATTTTGCATTTTGAACTCAGCTCCTATCTTGGGTGTTGGACTTAATAATTGACTAGATTAGTATCTTTTTGTTTTTACTTCTAAATCTATACTACCTCTTTAAAAAGTGTAGAGTTCCTGATAACTGTAATTGTAAATAAAAAGGCATTTGAGATAAATTTAGGAAGTTTAAATGCATAATGCACAAAGAATAACATTTTCTAAGTTCCTAGAATGTGTTCATGAAATGAATTTCACCTAAACTTACAAATAATTCCACCTACATTAATTTCTAGGAATTGTAATACTAACATTCTGTAACCTCTTCCTGGGAATTAATGATGAGCCAGAAAATCAACTCTTTCTAGTTAGTCATTAATTATCAGGAGACACCGAATACCTCTACATCATCATTAAGAAAACAAGCAAAGCCATATAATAGCTAGACAGTAACCTATATAATTATAAGCCTTACACCACAGCATTCCATCACCTGCAATTCCTTTCAGAAAAGTTGGAAAGACAAATGAAAATATGTCTCTCTTTACCTCAGTTAAGTTGACTCTAAAGAAAACAAAACTAGAGCCATATCCTATAGATTATGACTATGTAAATTAAAAACACATATAGAAGATGATTTACATGATTTCTGTTAAAATATCAATAGAAATAAAAAAGAAGGCTTCTTTGTCTGTTCCATGCTTTGTGCCAAATACATGGTAGAAGTTATTTTTTGAACAAAGCAAACATATATTTAGAGTTCCAATTATTTAGTGTGGTCTTATTTCAGAATTACTTTTAATAGTATACTTCCCCTTTTCCCAGTAGTATTTAAGATTTTTAGTGATTCAAAAAATATAGTATCTTATATAGTATCTATATAAAAAATATAGAATCTTTTTAGTGATTCAAAAAATATAGTAACTTATAAGAAGAGAATTTTAATTATCATGAAGCATTATTCCATTTTACTTTATTTCTGGTGGCCTATTTTCTTCATCCATCTCCATTTTGCCATTTTGGTTAAGAAATAGTTTATGAACTAGGGCTTCAAAATTGGCTCATGTAGCAAGCAATGTTCATTTCTTTTTAGGAACACATATTTACTATTATTGCTGTTTATGTCATAGAAAGTATATGTAGCTTGAATTTGCCAGTGTCCCTCACCAGTAGAATTCAAAGCTACACTTATTTTTTCTATTTTTAAAATGGTAATGTTTGAACAAATGGCATTAATTACCAGGAGGGTGGTTTATATTTTCATTCATATGAGGTCTTCAACATTATACTAGAATACGAAATATATAAAGCTGAGTTAAATTATTACTTTGACAACATCTATTGCTCAAGGGAAGCAGTAAAAGTAAAAACTTGTTCCAGAAAATGTAGTCAATAAATTAGATTAATGTGGTATAAATCACACAAGGATCATTCAAGAACTAGATTGTAAGTAATAAAAGCTCTCTTATCTTTCAATGTTGTTTGGTCTCTATATCACTAGATAAAGCCTGTATTTATTTATCTTTGAGCTTGCAGCATAGTATCTAGAACATAATAGGCACCCAATAAATATTTGCCAAAAGTATAAATGAATATGAATGGAAATAGACCTGAGTCTAATATTATTTTTGAATTCCTGTCATATTAACGTTTCAAGCTGCAATCTACAGCCTTGACAAAGTAAGTGTATCATTGTACAATGTGGCTCACTATCTTCCTTAATGATTTATTGTGCAGGTAATTTTTTGAATTAAGATCAGGCAACACACAGATCATTAAAGACAGAAGGCACCTGAGAGAGTATTGGAGTGCATATCTTTATTTTTAAAATGAAGGGAGAAATTCAGAAAGGCAAAAAACAAAAAACAAAACAAAACAAAACAAAAACCCTTTTTGAGTTAACGCTAAATCACATGGCTGGTGGGAGAGCCAGGACCAAACCTTGGTCTCCTGATTCCCAGGCCAGAGTTTCCTTTAATTACACCATGAAAGGAGTTGGTGCCAAGAACTCTAGAGTTCTGACAGCTGAGTTTCAATCTTCTTTATTATGGTGTTGCTTAAGTCAAATGAACATACTTCCTTGAATACTACTTTACTTATTTTGAAAGAAGAGTAAAATTCATCACACTTCAGAGTATGTTATGTAACTCAATAAAATATGACTTTATTGCATACATTATTATTGCTTATTGCTCTGAGTTATTTATCAATATTTAATTATTTATTTCAATAAACCTGTTTGGGGCCATTTTATTTATTCAGTGCCCAGTCTTCTGGGAATAGTGAAAAATTGTCAAGACATGTTCTTTTTTTTTTTTTTTTGAAACGGAGTCGGGCTCTGTGGCCCAGACTGGGGTGTGGAGTGCAGTGGCGTGATCTTGGCTCACTGCAAGCTCCGCCTCTCAGGTTCACGTCATTCTCCTGCGTCAGCCTCCCGAGCACCTGGGACTACAGGCGCCGGCCAGCGCACCTGGCTAATTTTTTTTTGTATTTTTTAGTAGAGACGGAGGTTTCACCATGTTAGCCAGGATGGTCTCGATCTCCTGACCTCGTGGATCCGCCCACCTCGGCCTCCCAAAGTGCTGGGATTACAGGCGTGAGCCACCGTGCCCAGCCAAGACATGGTCTTATATGTATTATGTGTAACCAGCACACATTCAACCACAGGTATATAAAATTATAGTCAATAATTTGAAATACTGGTGGTAAGATAATATGTTGTGTTCACAGGGACATTTTAAATCTTATTGTACCTTTCTTCAGAATTGTAGTTAAAGCATTATTCCTAGAGATGTAAGTGGAAGTTATAAAAACTGACATTATTCGTTTATTCAAATATCTAAACTTGCAGATGACTTTTCAAAGACTTCCTTAAGCCACCTTATTTTGTACTACTCCATAGAGTCTTCTCTATTGTCATTATTGAAAGAATATGATTACATAGACTCCAGCAGATGCGGTAGGGATTATTTTTGACTCATACTTAGAAGATGTTTTTGGTAAGAGGATACTGGGAATACTTATAGGGTACACTGACTTCAACTAAAAAATCATTTCTCACAAGTGTAAATACTATAGTTGAGTAAGATTTGATGGCTAACTGAATTCACAATTAAAACTAGATTTAATCAATGGATGGCTGAAGAATGTTCACAAATATGAAAATAAATTTGTTAAATGTCCTCTCAACATTTTCTGTTAACAAAAAACGTTACAAGGAAAATAGAAATATGGGAAACAAAATGTTGGTGTTTGTGGATGTAGATATTAGTTTCTATAATGTGTTTTAGTAATTATGGTAAAATAAATCAGGGAAATTAGTCTGTTTGCTGTAAAGAAGTGAGCTGTCCATTCAAAACAACTTATTAGTGATGGGAGCTGGTGAGTTTTCAGGCTTAAATTTGTAAGTAAATCTTTAATAGCTCTAGGAAGAAACTCTCAGTAAATAAAACGTATTTGTTGAAGTCATCATGATCTTTTCAAATTTAAGACAATTGCACTGTTCCTTTTTGATTCTTCACACCAGCCATTTGAATTTTAAAGCCATCTTCCCAAAGCTGGTTGCCTTTCTACTATCAACTATTTCCTCTACAATCTTTTTCATTGACAGTTTAAGTGAATATAATATTAATACAATAAAGTAAAATGTAGTTTAATTTTTGTTTGTTTACTAGCTTTGAGTTGAGGAAATCTCTGTCCAAAGAGTTATATCCAAACTAGTTTTTGTCGTTAGTGAGTACCAGACTTCCCTACACAATGCGGAATAAATGCTTTGAAAGGACGTTGAATGTGTCTGTAGTTCCTAGGCATGTTTTCAGTGCCAAGATTTACTCAGTGAATAAAATGCTTATCCTCGCTTGTGGAGCGCTATGTGCTTTGGAAGTGTTTCCATCTCAAACATGTAACTGGTTGTGATAAGACCATGGAAACTTTTAGTACCACTTCTCTCCATTCCCTGTCCCTCCTCTTAGTGGAACAGACAAGTTCCTCAGTGCCAAATCTACAAGCTTACAATGTCCCTATTGAACTAAAAGCATATTCATATCATACATAATACTTCTTTTGTTTACCCACCTAAACTATTCATTATGATAAAAAAAAATAGCCTAACAGAATAAATTGAAAAAAGATATATAGAATATTTGCTTGAGAAACTAGTCATACATACAAATTTAGAAATACTGCTCATTCATTTGGATACCACATGTTCAAGTTATACCTACATTAATTTGTGCTCTAGATTCATACTGGAAATTTTCAAATGTGTATTTGTCAGATCTTCTTTGACGCATCTTAAATAGCCTGGCACCGCGGTTACTGAGATGGGATAATTCTTCCAACATGATGTCTCTGGGGATGCTGACCTTTTTGCCCAGGTCCATGCCATCAACATCTGTAAAACAATATTCATAGGAGTAAAAATCCCAAAGTAAGCATTTTCAATGCTATTCTAAATTTCTTAATTCTAAAATTCCACGACTTTCTAATTGCATGATCATAAGTATGTTACTTATTTTCTCTAAACTCAGTTCCTTCATCTCTAAAATGGAGCTAATAATACTAATACCTGTTGCAAAGCATTAATATGAGAATGAAATAAAAATGCTTCGTGTAAAGCATGTAGCCTGGTACCTGGCACATAGTGTGAATAAAAGTTACCTGTAATTACTACTAGTACAATTTAGTCTTTCCGTATAGAATGAGCTTTCAAATAGCATGGCTTCATAGTTATATTCATAAACTCTGTTTTGCTCCCCACATTTTTATGTGTCAGCTTTAGCTATCCCCCTACTGAAATGCCTGCCCACCCACTCCACCCCACCCCATTTCCCAGACTCAGTCAAAATACTATTTGTTCTGCATCTAGCACTGACTAGCCTCCATAAAGTAGGCAGATGATAAGTATTGAGTGAACTTTTCCCCCAATACAGCTCACATGCCATTTATATTAATTTCTTACCTAAAATTTTTATTCATAATTACTCATTCATTCTCTATATTCCCATAACACTGAATCGCATATATTTGATTTTGCTTTATTTGTTTTATGGTTTGCATTTTCTTTAGGTTTTACTCTCTGTGTCTCCCATACCTTAAATATGCCAGACATTCAGTAAATGAGTGTTATTTTCTATTTCTATTACTAAACAGTTTTTCCAAAATCCAAAAGAGATACACGCTTCCACTTGCTTCTGTAATCACTAATATATTTCTGCAATATCCACACAGTCTTTTTGCCACTGTTGACTACCATTAAGTGCATAGGAAGAAAAACTGGGCCATTAGGAAAATAAATAATTATTTTGATTGAGGCAACATTCTTTGATGATATGAAATATTAACCATAACAATTAAGCTTTTGGGAATGTTTAGAATAAAACAACAGAACTACTTGTGTAATTTTCTCCTCACTTTTCTTTTGAAAGAAAAATTAGTTTACCTATTTTATTTTTTCATGGAGAGGAGTCCACTAATTATAAAAGTCACAATATCAAGATTTTTGCTTCTGGGAAGATGAAGTAGATGCATTTTTTCTTATAAAGCTATTAAGTACAATCTCACATGTTGAACATTATAAATAAATAAATAAATAACTCTGAAAGTGTAAAGAAATAGGCAGACAAGCTAGGGACCCCAAGACCCAAGGAACAACATGGTGGTTAATACTCTGGGTTTTCTTTTAGCCCCTAAATCTCAGACTTAAAGCTGAAGATGATGGCAACCCAAAAACACCAAGAGGTGCAGACAAACAAAGCACCAATGAAAGGCTGTTCTCTCCAGCTAAAGGACCAGGAAAGGGGCTGCCTTTGCAAGACAGAAAATGTTTAGACAATGGCCACGCTACTTTAGCCAAGCACCACAGAAAACACTTTGACCTCACTCTCACCCACATTAAGATCTTGTGGGGAGCCCAGAATTTCACCCTGTGAGGCTGTAACAAGTTTCTCCAATACTCCCACTAGGGTGGTGTCAGAGAGACCGAGTGGGAAGTTGGGACTTTCATTCCTGTTGGCCAGTAACTAGCTCCTTGTCTCCGCAGTCTTAGTGAAGACTATGTGGGAGTCTGAACTCCTGTCCTCTTCTAGCAATAACAAAGAGGCTCCCCTCAAGTTTCAGTGGAGCCAAATAGGGAACCCAGACTTCTACATTCACTTGGCAGCAATGAGTTGGCACTCCCCTTTCTCTGCTGGAGCAGTGTCAGATAAGAACAGATGAAAAAGAAGGTTTATTTAAAGAGCAAGCGTCTCAGAACATAATGTGAAAATGTCCAGGCTTAAATTTGAAAACCACTTATCATACAAGGAACTAGAAAAATCTCAAACTGAATGAAAAAAAAAAAAAAACAATCAAATGCTAACACTGGGATGCCTGAGATATTAAAACTATCTGACAAAGATTTTGAAGTACCCATAATTTAAAACAATGCTTCAGAAAGCAGTTAGGAAACCACTTGAAACAAATTCTTTTTTTTTTTTTTTTATTATACTTTAAGTTCTAGGGTACATGTGCATAACGTGCAGGTTTGTTACATATGTATACTTGTGCCATGTTGGTGTGCTGCACCCATCAATTCGTCATTTATATCAGGTATAACTCCCAATGCAATCCCTCCTCCCTCGCCCCTCCCCATGATAGGCCCTGATGTGTGATGTTCCCCTTCCCGAGTCCAAGTGATGTCATTGTTCAGTTCCCACCTATGAGTGAGAACATGCGGTGTTTGGCTTTCTGTTCTTGTGATAGTTTGCTAAGAATGATGGTTTCCAGCTGCATCCATGCTATAAAGACACATGCACACGTATGTTTATTGCGGCACTATTCACAATAGCAAAGACTTGGAATCAACCCAAATGTCCATCTGTGACAGACTGGATTAAGAAAATGTGGCACATATACACCATGGAATATTATGCAGCCATAAAAAAGGATGAGTTGAAACAAATTCTTTAAATGGAAAGGTTTTTTTGCCGATGACTCCATCAGCAGCAGAAAAAAAAAAAAAAAAAAAAAAAATTTTAGAACTGAAAATATAATAACCTGAGTAAAAAGCTCAGTGAATGGGCTCAACAGTAAAATAGAGGGGGCAAATGAGAAGAATCACTTAGCTGTTTGAATAATAGAAGTTCCCCAATAAGACCAACACAGAGAAAAATAGACTTGAAAACAAATGAACGAGGTATTCTTAGGGATTCATGGGACTCTAATAAAAGATATAGCATTCATGTCATTGAAGTTCCAGGAGAGGAAAAATAAGGGGAGGCTAGAAAACTACTTAAAGAAATCATGGCTGAAAAATGTCCTAAAGTTGACAGAAAATATAAACATACAGATTCAAGAAGCTAAGAGAACCCTAAACATAATAAACACATATAACTCACAACAAGACTTATAATTAAGCTTCTGAAAACTAAAGACAAAGAAAAAATATTGAAAGCCACCAGAGGAAAACAACTTACTTATAAGGGGAAAATAACTAAAATAATAGTGGATTTCTCATTAGAAATCATGGAGGCCAAAAGGAAGTTGTGCCATATTTTTCTAGGTGCTGCAAGAAAAGAATTGTCAACCCAGAATCCCATACTCAGTGAAAAATATCCTGCAAGAAATAAAGGGGAACTTGAGACATTCTCAGATGAAGGAAAACTGACAGAATTTGTTGCCTGAAAGCCTACCCTAAAAGAATGGCTAAATGAAGTTTTTTTTAAAACAGAAAGGAAACAATAAAAGAAGGAAGCCTGGAACATCAGAGATAAAGAAGGTATTAGTAAGCAGAAATATAGGTATATACAACAGGCTTTCCTTCTCCTCTTGAGCTTTCTAAATTATATTTTATTGTGGAAGCCAAAATTATAACATTGATTGATGTAAATGAATGTAGAAGAAATACTGAAGACCATTATTTTATAAACAGGAGAGAATAAAAAGACATCAAAGTAGATTTTTTTTTTTTTTTTTTTGGAAACAAAGTCTTATTCTGTCACCCAGGGTAGAGTTCAATGACCTGATCTCGACTCACTGCAACCTTCACCTCCCAGGTTTGATTGATTCTCCTACCTCAACCTCCCCAGTAGATGGAATTAGAGGTGCCTGCCACCACCACGCCCAGCTAATTTTTGTATTTTTAGTAGAGATGGGGTTTCTCTATGTTGGCCAGGCTGATCTCGAACTCCTGACCTCAAGTGATCCGCCCACCTCGGTCTCCCAAAGTGCTGGGATTACAGGCATGAGCCACCGTGTCTGGTCAAAAGTAGATAAATTTTCTGTACTTTGCTTGCACTAGTAAAATGACAACATCAGTAGACTATGATAAGTTATGCATATATAATGCAATACTTAGAACAACTCCTGAAAGTTACATGAACGGATACATTTGAAAACTCTATACCGTGGCTCACGCCTGTAATCCCAGCACTTTGGGAGGCCGAGGCAGGCGGATCACGAGGTCAGGAGATCGAGACCATCCTGGCTAACAGATGAAATACTGTCTCTACTAAAAAATACAAAAAATTAGCCAGGCGTGGTGGTGGGCACCTGTAGTCCCAGCTACTCGGAAGGCTGAGGCAGGAGAATGGTGTGAACCTGGGAGGCAGAGCTTGCAGTGAGCTGAGATCCTGCCACTGCACTCCAGCCTGGGTGACAGAGCAAGACTCTGTCTCAGAAAAAAATAAAAATTACATACTTAAGATCTAATACATTAATAAATTAAATATAAATAATCTAAATACATCAATTGATGTCAGATTGGATTAAAAGTGAACCAACTATGGTTTGTTGAACTATGCTGCCTACATGAAACTCACTGCCTATAGTAACATTATAAGCAAGTGAAAGTAACAGAATGGAAAAATAGGCATCTAGCAACATCAACCAAATATTATCTGATATTAATATCAGATAAAATCAGAGCAACAAAATTTACCAGAGACAGAGAAGGGCATTATATAATGATTAAAGTGCAAATCCACAAAGATTACCTAGAAATCCCAAACGTATATGCACCAAAAACAGAGCTACACAATATTTAAAGTAAAAAATGTAGAACTAAAAGGAGAAATAGACAAATTTACAATTATAGTTGGAAACTTCAATTCCCCCCATCTTTTTTTTTTTTTTTTTTTTTTTGAGACTGAGTCTTGCTCTTTCGCCCAGGCTGGAGTGCAGTGGCCAGATCTCAGCTCACTGCAGGCTCCGCCTCCCAGGTTTAGGCCATTCTCCTGCCTCAGCCTCCCGAGTAGTTGGGACTACAGGAGCCTGCCACCTGGCCCGGCTAGTTTTTTGTGTTTTTTAGTAGAGACGGGTTTCACCCAGTTAGCCAGGATGGTCTCGATCTCCTGACCTCGTGATCCGCCCATCTCGGCCTCCTAAAGTGCTGGGATTACAGGCTTGAGCCACCGCGCTCGGCCAGTTCCCCCCATCTTAACAGATGATGGAACAACTAGGCAGAAGAGCAGTAAGAATATAAAGTTCTACAATATTAGCAACCAATAGGACTTAATTGACATTTATATTTTATTCAACAACAATAGAATACACATTTCTTTCAAGTGCCAATGGAATATATATCAAGATAGATCATATCCTGGGCTATAAAATAAACCTCAACAAATTAAAATGATTAAATTATTCAGAGTGTTAGCACTGATCACAATAAAACTAAACTAGAAATTAGTAACAGAGCAATAACAGGAAAATCTCCAAACACTTGGAAACTGATCAACATACTTCTGAGTAATTCATGGGACAAAAAAGGAAGTCTCAAAGGAAATGAAAAATTCAGTGAACTAAATGAATATGAAAATACAGCATATCAAAATTTATGGGAAACAGCTAACGCTGTGCTGAGAGGAATATTTATAGCACTAAATGTACAGTTAAAAAAGAAAAAAGTATCAAATCAATAAACTAAGTGTCTACCCCAAAAAACGTAAAAAAAGATGAACAAAATAAACCCAAAGCAAGCAGAAGGAAAGAAATAATAAAGATAAGAGCAGAAAACAATGAAATAAAAAACAAAAACAATAGAGAAAATCAATGAAGTATGGAGCTGGTTTTTAAAAGATCAGTAAAATTGATAGATCTCTAGTGAGATTAACACAGAAAAGATAGAGAAGGCACAAAGTAACAATATTAGGAACAAAATAAGAGATATCATTACAGACACTGCAGATAGCAAACAGATAATAAGAATATTAATACTACAAACAATTCTACATATAAATTCACATAAACTTGAAAATTAGAAAAAATCGACCAGTTCCTCAAAAAGCACAAATTACCTCAGTTCACCCAACATGAAACGAGTACTTGATTAACTATATTACTATTCAGACAATTCAGTTTATAGTCTAAAACTCTCCTCACCTCCCAAAAGCCTTCAGACTTAAATGATTTCACTGAAGAATTCTATCAAATATTTAAAGAACAATTATCACCAATGCCACATAATTTCTGCCCCAAAATAGAAGAGAGTTCTTCCTAGTTCATTTTATTAAGGTAATGTTATTCTGATACCAAAGCCAGAGAAAGACAACACGCACAGACAGGCCAGACGGGGTGGCTCACGCCTGTAATCCTAGCACTTTGGGAGGCCTGAGGCAGGTGGATTGCTTGAGCTCAAGAGTTCAAGACCAGCCTGAGCAACATGGTGAAACCACATCTGTACCAAACACACACACACACACACACACACACACACAAATTTAGCTGACATGGTGGTGCGTTGGTCCCAGCTACTTGGGAGGCTGAAGTGGAAGGATCAGTTGAGGCTGAGAGGTGGTTGCAGTGAGCCAAGATCAGGCCCTGCACTACAACCTGGGTGACAGAGTGAGACCCTATCTCAAAAAAACAAAACAAAACAAAAAACACACACAGAAAAAGTTACAAAACAATATACCACATACATATAGAAGCAAAATCTTTAACATATTATTAGCAAATATAATTAAGCAATATATAAAAAGAATTTTATATCATGAGCCAGTGGGGTTTAATTCAGGGAGGCAACGCTGTTTTACTATTCGAAGATCAATCAATGTAATTCACTATGTTAACAGGCTAAGGAAGAAAAATCACATTACTATATCTTTGAGATCGAGAGCGAGGCAAAGATTCACCATGTTAACAGGCTAAGGAAGAAAAATCACATTAGTGTAACTTTGGGACCTAGGGCTAGGCAAAGAGTTGCTAAACAACACCAAAATCACAATCCATAAAAGGAATAATTGATAAACTGGACATCATCAAAATTAAAAACGTTTGCTCTGAGACAGACCCTGGTAAGAGGATGAAAAGACAAGCTACAGGATGGGAAACAATATTTTCAAAACATATAACCTTGAGAACAGTCTAGCATAAATACAGAACAATCAAAATTAACTATTAAAAAAGCAAACAATCCAATTAGAATGTGGACCAAAACATGAAGAGGCATTTCAACTGAAAAAGATATACAGATTGCAAATAAGCATTTGAAAAGATGGTAAACATCATCAGTCACTAGGGAAATGCAAATTAAACTCACAATGATATATCACTGCACACTTATCAGAATGTCTATAATGAAAAATGATGACAGCACCATTTGCTGGTGAGGATGTGGAGAAACTGGGTCACTTGCATATTGCTGCTGAAGATGTAAAATGATACAGACACTCTAGAAAACAATTTCATAAATTCTGTTATAAACTAAATGCAGAACTACCCAGCAATACTGGACATTTATCCCAGTGAAATGAAAACTTGTGTTCTTGGCTGGGTGTGGTGGTTCACGCCTGTAATCCCGGCACTGTGGGAGGCTGAGGCAGGCGGATCACCTGAGGTCAGGACTTTGAGATCAGCCTGACCAACATGGAGAAACGCCATCTCTACTAAAAATACAAAAAATAAGCCGGGCATGGTGGTGCATGCCTGTAATTGCAGCTACTTGGGAGGCTGAGGCAGGAGAATCGTTTGAACCTGGGAAGCAGAGGTTGCAGTGAGCCGAGATTGCGCCATTTGCACTCCAACCTGGGCAACAAGAGCGAAACTCCGTCTCAAAAAAAAAAAAAAAGAAAGAAAGAAAGAAAGAAAACTTGTGTTCTTGCAAAATCATATACACAAATGTTCATAGCATCTTCCTTCTTGATAATCAAAAACCGAAACAACCCAGATGTATTTCAATGGGTAAACTATTAAAAACACTGTGGTCCATCCACAGCATGGTATTCAGCAACAAAAAGGAACAAATCATTGAGAACAAGACCTGGATGAATCTCTAGAGAATTACACTGAATGAAAAAGCCATTCCCAAAAGGTTATATGCTGTATGTATGATTTCATTTGTATATCATTCTTGAAATTACAGAAAATTTATAGAAACGGAGAGCAGAATAGTGATTGGTCAGGGTTTAAGGAGAGATAGGGCCAAGAGAGAAGTGGGGATGGCTATGAAAGGGCAACACAAGAGACCCTTATGGGAATGGAAATGTTACATCTCTTGACTGTATCAATGTCAATATTCTGGTTGTGATATTGTAATATAGTTTTGCCAGATGTTACCACTGGGAAAGGGCACATGGGATAGCCCTATATTATATCTAACAACTGCGTGTGAAACTATGATTATCTAAAAAAAAAATCTCAAGATAAAAAATTTAATTAAGAGCTATCAGGCCATGAAAAGACATGAAGAATCCTTAAATGCATATTTCTAAGTAAAAGAAGCCAGTCAGAAAAATCTGCTTACTGTATGATTCCAGCTATTTGACATTCTGGAAAAGACAAAACTAGAAGGCAGCATAAAGATCCATAATTGCCAAGGAATTGGAAGGAGGTAGAGAGACAGGGATGAATAACTGAAGCATAGGGGATTTTTAGGGCTGAGAAACTATCCTGTGTGATGCTGTAATGGCAGATATACGACACTGCATTTGTGAAAGCCCATAGAACTGCATTAACACAAAGAGTGAATCCTAATGTAAACTACGGACTTTAGTTTGTATGGTTTGAATGTGTGTCCCTTCCAAAGCTCATTTTGAAATTTAATTGCCAGGCCAGGCGCGGCGGGTCACGCCTATAATCCCAGCACTTTGGGAGGCCCAGGTGGGCAGATCATGAGGTCAGGAGTTCGAGACCAGCCTGGCCAATATGGTGAAATCACATCTCTACTAAAAATACAAAAATTAGCCATGCGTGGTGGTGTGTACCTGTAATCCCAGCTACTCGGGAGACTGAGGCAGGAGAATCGCTTGAACCCAGGAGGCAGAGGTTGCAGTGAGCCGAGGTCAGGCCACTGCACTCCAGCCTGGGTGACACAGCAAGACTCCATCTCAAAAAAAAAAAAAAGAAAAAGAAAGGAAGAGAAAAGAAAGAAATTTAATTGCCATTGTGACAGTATTAAGAGCCCAGAGCTTTAAAAGGTAATTAAGCCATGAGT
This sequence comes from Rhinopithecus roxellana, assembly GCF_007565055.1. Lineage (NCBI taxonomy): Eukaryota > Metazoa > Chordata > Mammalia > Primates > Cercopithecidae > Rhinopithecus > Rhinopithecus roxellana. The sequence continues at coordinate 31,465,752 of NC_044550.1, read as the reverse complement.
ACCCCACCCTCATGGGTGGGATTTGTGACCTTATACAAGGATGAATTCAGCCCCCTTTTCTTTCTTGTCCTCTGCCATGTGATGACTCAGCAAAAAGACCCTCCGTTGATGCTGGCACCTTGATATTGGACTACCTGGCCTCTGAAACCATGAACCAATTTCTGTTCAGTGTAGACTACCCAGTCTCAGGTATTCTGTTATAGCAGCACAAAATGGACTGCAACAGTTATCAATATTGGTTCATCAGTTGTTACAAATACACACTGATGCAAGATGCTAATAATACAGGGAACAGCAGCGGGGAAGAAGTTTATATGGGAACTTATTGTACTTTCTCCCTCACTTTCCTGCAAACCTAAAACTGCTCTACAAAATAAAGTCTATTATTAAAAATGTTTTAAAATTTTTATACCTCTTTCTAATGCAATGAAGAACAGCTCTGTTTGGCTCTCTAGCATCCCCAAACAAAACAAAACAAAATGCTGTGCTTCGCAGTTCCCAGGAATGGTAGAAATAGCCTATGGAAAAGGCATAAGAAAAACAGAGCAGAGTATGTGAGGGTATTTTACAACAATTTCCTGAGATTTGCTCATCATCTTTGCTGAGTTCTACAGGGAATATTCACACTTACTTATTTGCAAGTGTTTGGAGTCTCTGTCACTATGTGTTTGGATCATGGAAGGATGAGCAAGTTTATTTTTCAGTGTGTCTATGAATATCCCTCAACATACTAGACAGTGTGATGGGATGTGGTATTTCAACTTTTTCATTCTGGATTCAGACTAGCAAGTTCCGTTTAGATTATAAAAGATAGAAGAGACGTTATGCTCTTGAGGTTATTTATATCCATTGTATCTGTATGGGGAAAATATGTAATGTTCTACTACTGCGTATCTCTTTCCAACTCTGTATTTAGGGCTTCCATGTGGTAGCTTGAATTTGGTCATGGTGGGAGCATTTATATCACAGAAATTGGCAAATTCTACAAATCAAAACATCCCTACTGCTGCCCCATTTGAGAACCAATTGTTAAATATATAATAGCATACTAATGGACACATTCATCAGTGTCAGGGATATTTTGCATAAACAAATAAAACACACAAACAAAATTCTCCAAGGTTTTCTTCCCTTCCTTTCCCTTCTAATAGTTAAATTTATGATGTCACTGGAGCAAGCGTTTCAGAAACATTTGTGAGTTAAGGAATCTATTGCATGCTCACTCTCATTACTTAAACTTTCAGAGTCAAGAACGCTGTCATCTGAGCACACAGATTCCAAGTTCAGCTGTTCCCTGCCCTTCACTGAAAACCCTTGCACGAGTTCTTAATGGTGTGTTTAATCTTGATGCTTGATAAATGATATGTTTTATTTAGAATACATATCCTTGCCTTCATGGCTTAGAAGGTTGTCTTTGTGGCATTAGATCATCTATTGAAAATAAGGCCAGGCATGGTGGCTCACACCTGTAATCCCAGCACTCTGGGAGGCTGAGGCAGGCAGATCACTTGAGGTCAAGAGTTCGAGATCAGCCCTGCCAACATGGCAAAACCCTATCTCTACTAAAAAAATACAAAAATTAGCTGAGCGTAGTGGCAGGCACCTGTAATTCCAGCTACTCAGGAGGCTGAGGCAGGAGAATCACTTGAACTCAGGAAGTGGAGGTTGCAGTGAGACGAGATTGCACCACTGCACTCCAGCCTGGGCAATAGAGCCAGACTCCATCTCAAAAAAAAAAAAAAGAAAAAGAAAAAATAATATGGCTAGGTATACTTTCTTATTGGTGTCATTTATACTGATCCGTAACTTCAGTTAGATGAGTTAATCTAATCCATAGTTTGCAAAGACACTCACTTACAAATAATTGTAGTAAGACAAAACACCTTTTAAAACTGTTCTACCATGATTGGCAACTGCAATTACTAGAGGGTAGCTAGCTGAAGCTTATTTGCTTTAGGGTGGGCTTATTGATTATCTGCATTTGCACAGAACTCTTCCTCCTGTCCCTGGACAGTTGGCCTATGTGATTGAATAATAGTCCACAAAATATGTTCTTCTATAAAGTAATATGTATGTACATATTACATATAACATGTAAGATCATAGTCCAGACTGTGATTTTGGGTAATGCCTTAAAACTCCAATTGTTAAAAAGTTCTGTGATAATTATCTCTACATAAAAATGTTGATTTTGAATACCATCTGTGATTCTTTATTTTCTTATTTCATACGTCTTTATCTTGATTTGAGTTCTAAGGCTATTTTATAAAGTTTTAAAAAATTAGTCATTAATAAAAACATTATTTAAAAACCATAAATCTATAAACATTCAAAAAATGAGATTACCAATGTACTGAATTACACAAACAGAATAATCTAGTACTGTTTATAGGATGTGTATCTAAAACATATTTGAGTGAAAAAGTCTTCAAAGAAAGCTAGGATGATGGAATAATATAGCTAGAATTGAACTCTACAATTTCAACTTCAGTATAAAATACAATTTAGCCTAGTTCTCTTGTACTAGTTTTCTGGAGTGCCTTATTGAGGTTAGATGCTTAGAAAACTTATGAATTCACAAGCTATGACTGCACACTACTTTTCAAAATAAAACGTGCAAACCTTTCTAGCTCTTATTTTTCTTGGGGCTATGAGAATGCTAATGTGAAAGGTTAAAACAAACAACAGAAAATTACCAAACTTGTACACTGAATCATTAAGTTCTTCTTCTATAAACTTTTTATATTTGATAGGAGGTGTGAAAGGCCTTTTTGGCATCTTCATTTTAATTTTGAAGATTTGATTAGTTACAGTTTAAGATACGTTCCTACAAGAGAAGTAAAAGTGGTCTTCATGTAATCGTTCATCTGAAATTCTAGACTTTGTACTTATTTTCAAAGAGTCCTTACAATTTATGTCAATATTATCATTTCCTTTGTTACTGATGGGAGAACTCAAACACACTGATGTTTGGCTTCTGCACATAGCTCAGTAAATTAGAATCATGGAATTTTATAATTAGATGTATCAGCAAATCCAGCCTTCCTCATTTTCTGATGTGAAATCTGATGTCTGGTCTGGAACCCAGGATCCCTGGTACCACATTAACAACAGCACTCCATTTAGAACCTGGGCTTCCTGTTTTCAGACCAAAAGCTAAGCTCTCTTCCTGAAGTTACAGAAACAACCTGCCCAGTTCTCTTCTGTGTGCTGGGAAAAGCTGTTGCCCAATCATGAGGAGAAACAAACAAACAAACAAAATACATACCAAAAAAAGCCCTCCTAGAACCCAGGTGAGAGGACTGTAGGGTGACCGAAGCTTACTTAGGAGGCACTGTGGTCTTCTCTATTTATGAAGCTCTTATTCTAAACTGTCAGCAATATCCATGCTTGAAGTCAGGGAACATCATACTCCCAGTTCTTCTTATGGTTTTTAAAATTCCAATTCCTTTCCCCCAGCATTTCTAAACAGATGCCAGTTCCTCTAGAGTGCCTCTCCTTATTTTATTCTGATTGCCCCATCTCTTTATCAGTTTATTACTTCCTATCCTTTCATTCTTTCCTACCTCTCTCTCTTCCTTCAGTCTTCAAGTTTCAAATGAGTTACTGAACAAGAGAAAAATATGATTAATACTGGAAAATATGTACAGATTTAGGGGTAAATTACGCAGGGCTCATGGGTGGGGACTATTAGAGGCCGTCTCTTCTCGTCTCCATAACTAATTCATGCACAGATAATGCCAAATTATTTTTTGTCTTTTACAATAGCACTTGTTAGATGGTAACAACTGTGGCTGAGATACTTTTATATAAAGCACAGAGGTTTGTCTCACAAAAGTAACCAGGACAGCTTTACCATTAGCTCTGCTTCCTGCCAAGGTGATGATGATGGTAATCATAACTGTGATATGAGGAAGGTAAATCTAAAAGCAGGCAGCCTTCATGTTTGGGATGCTTTTTGTTAGTCATTTGTTGGGAGTGTGGTATATTTGCTTCTAGTATATAATTTGAAACCAAATCATAATGGATTCAAAATGAGCAACAATTTGGGGGTGTGATTAGTAGAGGCTGGGAGTTATCCACTTCTTACTCATTCTGTGCAGTTAGCATTATAATCTATATGAAGAGAATTTTTCAGTAAATCTTTGAGGTTATTTCTCCTTCTGATGGAATGAGGGCTGTGATGTAAAACTCTCCATTTCTGATTCTTATATTTTTCTACTGATTTATCTCAAAGACTCACCCACTGCAATCTCTTTCCCCTACAAGAATGGGATTGAATTTCCACCTCATGTTCAGAGGACAACGACTGATTTAGCCAACTCATTGTCACATTTCATACTCCTCCAAGCTAAATGTTTTTGGAAAGTAGTAATAAAAATTAAATGAGTTATGATGCTGAAAAAAAATTCCGATGCACAAGGGGAGAGGAGGGAATGTAGTAAAAGGGGATTTTGACTGGAACATCCTTTTCCATTTGTCTTTATAAAGGACAATCCAGTCAAAATTTGATTTATTTGTCTTACAATTAAGATCAAAGCAGTTGCATGTTTTATCTTAAATTATCCAGATCTTTACTGCTGCAAAATATTTGAAAGTTTGGAGGATCACTCCCAAAAAAGTTTCTCTGAAGTTCATTTTATTTCTGCATCCTGAGAAAAAATTATACTCCCCTAGCTCCAGATCGCTAAACATCATCAAATAGTGAAGTTCCATATAAAATGTCAGAGGAAATAAGAGAAGAAAAATATTTGAGCTGTTTCATAAAGTACTGAAGTTATTTCATCTGGGATGAGCTTGGAAAGAGTCTGATTATCCCCACGTTATCTGAAATACTTGACATTCCAACAAAGACAGAGCATGTGACTCCTCTTAAGGGAGCTGGAACTCATCCAGTGACATGGGAGGGAGGTTTCAGCTGACTCCGTGGCTAGGATTTACTGGTGGTGAGATAGTGGTTTTGAGGGTTTCCCCCACTTTGATATATAATTGTGCGTTTTTTCCCCAAGTATTTTTCATAAAAACAATAGTTATGTTTATAAAAAAGGAAAAAAAACTTCTTACCTTTATGATCTATGTCAGAGCTAACAGAGTAGACTCCAACACATGACTTAGGCTGGAACACATTAAATGGACTGACTGTTTTATGATTAGGATTCCATTAGAAAACAATAACATAAAAAGTCTTATTTTAAGGTAAACAACTTTGTCACAAACTCTAGTGATCATCTGATTTTTGACACATTGATCAGGGAAGCGATAAAATAATTTCAAGTAAACTACTTGAAGCCGGAAATCCAAAGATGCATGAAATTTTAAAAAGAGGCATGAATTTTGGAACTTTGGATTGGTACGAGTTCAGTTCTGGCATCTGATTCAGAATTATTCTCATTTTATTCCAAGCTAATTTGACATTATAGTAAAACAGGAGAACCAAGTTGAATCCAGTATAGTGGTTTTGTATTGCAGAAAATAGAAAACAACAACAGGACCTCTTAGTTATGACTACATTGTGTGGGGAGCACCTAAAAGTCTTTGATTCTGTTCCTCTTGCTTTATGGAAGGTGCAATATGAAAACATTATGCTCAATACTCTTCCCAGGTCTAAAGCTTCTAGGTCTCAATAATGTAGTGGTGAAAGGCTGCATTCCTTGTCAGTAGAGAGGAAATAAGGAGGCATTCTGAAAATTCCACAAATATATCTGGAATGGCTCAAATCAGCTCCTAAGAGTACCTGAATATTTTTTTCTTAACTTTTAAAATTGATGCTATACCTTGCTTATAAACAAAGTTGAATTTCCTTTATAAGACTCAAAATGCAAGTTATAAAGCATTGGTTTCTCAAGTTATTTGCTGGAATTTAAAGAAAAGGAGAGAGTGAAATAGTACCTTGTATGTAATATATATTTATATTTTTTGAGTCATATGCTTTAAGACTACAATAACTTTATATTTTCTCAGAAGTTACAAATAAAAGTAGACTTTGCACACAAAATATGTTAGTAAATCAATTACCAAATTTGAAGGGTTAAATAAATAAGCAATAGAAATGGAGTTAAATAATAAGCAATAAATATGAATTCTAACTTAATAGCTTTATAAAAAAGATGACAGAACTTATTTTGAGTGATTTATATAATGTAAGGTAAAAGAAATCAAGCTAAACCATGTGGGATGGACAATGAAGAGAAGATTGTATGAGACTTGTCCAGAAAAAAAAAAGAATCTAGAGTGATCTTAACTTATAATGTGGAAGGCAGGCCAAGCAGAATGTACATCAGCTGTCAGATTGCTTCATGCCTTTTACCGCAGTTGTTCCTCTGAAAATAGCTTCCAAATGAGAAAGGATGACTACAAAAGGATTAGTTACCATAGGCTTTTCTACACCCCCTAGAGCTCTAGGTTTGTTATGACAGAACAGCAAGAATTTAAAGGAAGTAAACTATGGAATATTAAACAACGTCAGGTTGGAGCCACATTCATGCTGATCTATATTAATGTTATGAAGGATTTTTATTGATACCATTTCCATGGACTTCCTTCATGATGGCTGTTGCTTGCTGTTTTCTCTGCTTCACCATAGCATTATGTGATAGCATGGTTTGTTTGTTCCCTGTTAAAAACAAAGGGACATTATTGAGGCAATGTGAAGAACTCATTTGGAGTGTCTCATAATCACTGTTGTAAAAGACAACATCTTTGTTCTTTATTAAAAAGTTATTATCACTTGCTACTGAAAGACTTCAATATGCATTCCTTATCTGGTGACAGAGTATGTTATTCACTGACAGGCAATGTCACAGTGAACAGAGACCCAGTCTTATCTGGACATTAATATAATGATCATCAGACAATGAGAAACAATGAAATTGCTGGTCTCCTTTCCCCTCCCTCTCTTTTCTCCATAGTATTTTAATCTATCATTGTCTCCTCACTGGCCTTCATTTGTACCAGCATCACACTCCATCAATTCCAGCAAACTGTAAGAATGAAGAAGACACTAGATTAAACCAGAATTCTTTGGTGGTAGCATTTTAATATTGGCAACAGCTGCGCTTTAAAGCAGAGAACACCCATTTATGAGTCACAACTCTGAATCTTCTTGGACAACTGACTAATAAAACATTTTAGGAAACAACATACTCACCTTGCTGTTAGACTGTGCTTTTTCAGCGGGGATGAATCCCAGTTTGTGGAGGAAGACTCTGGAGATGGACTATGGATGGCACTTGGGCCTGATGGTTTTTATCCTTGAACCTGGGACAGCATGGTCCCTACTCTGACTCAAACTGGGGACTGAGCTTTTCTGAAGAGACTGGCATTCAGCTGACATCAACTGACTATATATAGCACCAAATACTTTAGCTACTCATATCTTCCTGGCGAAAGGGAGGAACAGGGAAAGATTAGGCTCTCTCCATTGTGTTTCTAGTTTGTGAGACGGTTAAATGAAGCATTCATCGGACATGCAGAAAGTTTTTAGTGAGCACTTTTTGTTTGAACAGATAGTAGCCAAAAGGGATTTTAAACACTTTTAAACATCTAGCTCTTATGTTACATCTTAATTGAGGGGGCAAGAGACACACACATGAATCAGAACAGAATGATAGATTATTCATAATTAAAATGAACAATATAGGCAGTAATATCTATGTAGACTCAAGAAGAAAGGAAGGGGTGGATCAATAGAGCCAGTTCTTAAGCTGGAGTAAGAACTCATGCTAGGTTCAGAAAAGTGCGTAGTATTTGAATAGTGAACTCAGGAAGCATTTTGAAATGGACCATTAGAGGGTGAGCCATGAAGCTGGGTAAAAGCTGAGATTCACAACTGGGTCATGCTTTTTGAAGAGGCCTGCAGAGACCAGTCCTTGCAAAGTTGACTAGTCTCTACAATGTCTAGGGTCAAGGATTTTCATTTGCAGGCATGAAAAGATTTGAAAGGTTTGCCTTTCAAAAGGTTTGGCCTCCTTGATGGTCCCTGGACACGAAAGCATGTTCTCATCTCTGGGCTTTTCCTTTTACTACTTCCCCCTTTCCTTTTACTATTTCCCCCTTTCCTTGGTTGAAATGGTATCCTCAACAGATAATCATTATGTTAATTTTGGTTTCCAAAATGAAACTAGATACTGTATTCCTTTTACTATTTCCCCCTTCCATACTTTCTCCCTATTCACATGACATAGTCATGCATTCAGGAGTCTGCTCAGATAACAATCCCTCATAAAATCCTTCCCTAATCACTTTGTCTAAAATATCACACTGTGCCACTCGCTAGTCCCTTACGCTGCTAAATTTTCTTTGTATTTTTCTATTAGTTAAGATAAAAGTCAAAGGGGAGTGACAGAAACTCCTCCAAAACAGAACTGTAAAAAGATGGAAGATGTTTCTCTCACAGGTAAGCTTAGTCTAGAGGTAAGTAATTGAGGGTTTGCATGATTGACATAATTATCAAGGGCTCAGTTACCCTCTAACGTTTTGCTCCACTATCCCTAAAATGCAGGCCCCTTGGGCCTAATTGGCTGCCCCAGCTCCAGTCAGCATGCATATATTTCAACCATCAGGAAAAAGAGCAAATAATGAGAAGGGAACACTGTCTTCTTTTCAGAACATGTCTGATATTGTTCATACTTCCGTTTACATCCCATTGGGCAGATCTTAGCCGTATAGCCGTGCATAACTCAAGAAAGGTTGGGAAGTGTAGCTTCTATTCTAGGTGGTCATGAGCCCAATTAAAATTCATACATAACTTACTAACAAAGGAAATAATTGTTGCTGAGTGACAACTCAGTTTTTTCACTAAGAACATGTCAACATTATTCTATCTATCTAATCTATCTATCTATCTATCTATCTATCTATCTATCTATCTATCTATCTATCTGTCTAGCAAAAGTTTATGTTATGTACCATTCTAAAGGTTGAAATGGTGTCCTCAACAGTTTTACTAGCACCTATAATCCTAGCTACTCCGAAGGCTGGGGTGGGAAGATTGCTTGAGTCCAGGAGGTAGAAGTTGCATCTATCTATGTGATATCTCTTTTTTCCACTAAACTATGAATCCTGTAATGGCTTGGGCTTTGTATCTTCAGCAGTTGGAATTGTATCTGGCATATGGCAAGCACTCAATATTCATTGAATGAATGAATGAATGAATGAGTAGGTTGATGATTAACTGCAGAATGCATTAGAGATTTGGCATGAGTTTGAAATTCAAATGAACAGTTGCTTGAATATACAAAGGTGGTGGCTATTTGTGGGAGGAGTTGTATTTTATAAGATTGAAATAGGTTATACATTTTGGTGCCCGATCATAGGACTGAAAATTTGAGGTTGTAAATCATAGCACTTTGGGAGGCCAAGGTGGGTGGATCGCTTGAGTCCAGGAGTTTGAGACCAGCCTAGGCCAGCTAGCAAAACTCTGTCTCTACCAAAAAACAAAAACAAAAAACCCAAAAATTAGCCAAGTGAGTGGCATGCACCTGTAATCTTAGCTACTCCAAAAGCTGGGGTGGGAAGATTGCTTGAGTCCAGGAGGTAGGAGTTGCGGTAATCCATGATCAAGCCACCATACTCCAGCCCGGGCGAGACGAGACCTTGTTTTAAAAAAAAAAAAAAAAAAAGAGAAAGCTAAAGGTTGTAGATAGCAGGTTTAAGCTAATCTAGTTAACCTATTGCAATTGCTTCTAAGCAAACATTTGCACTGAAATTATAATTAGGTATCAAATGAGAAACTATTTTGCCAAAGAAAATAAATTTAAATTCCCTCTCAAAATCCTTTGAGTGCCCATGTGTTCTTGGCTGTAGCCTTTACCATAGTGTGCTATTAGACAAGTCTTTAAAACTGTTTTCTCATCTATAAAATGGTGATTACAGTATCTATCACATAAAGTCATGGACATTTTACATGGGATAATTTAGAAATTCCTTATACTTAGTAAAAGTTTAATAAATGATTTTTTTCCTTTTGCTATTATTTCTGCAATATGGTAGGATTTAGAATTTTAGAGCAATCAACTGCACTATTCAGTTAAAAAAACATAGATTAAGAGAGTTCTGGTTTTCCTGTTTGATCATCTTCATATGTTCCCAACTTTATGTTATGTACAATTCTAAAGGTTGAAATGCTGTCCTCAACGGATAATCATTGTTATATTAATTTTGGTTTCCAAAATGAAAATAGATACTCTATTTTAAAAGATTGTAAAAGTTTTACTGAATATAAGGTCTTACACCTTTTTATCTATTTTTCAAATATATTCTACTTAAAAGTCTCTTGCCTTGTTTTGTAAGTTCATTTATACATATCTAACTTTCTGGTCTCTGAGTTATCACCTGTTCTGAAAAAGAAGAAAGAACAAATCACTGGTGTTGCAGTCTTAAGACAGGATACGCTATCCATGTGCTTCATGGCACAAATGGTGAACTTTAAGCAGAACTTTAATGGTTACTACAAAGCATTTTCAGGTGGTCCATACTGAAAGCCAATGCCTTCTAAGTTTAAATCAAGCCACATTTAATCGATTTCTGTTTCATCTGCACAGAGATCTGGTACTAGATAAAATTAAAATTCAGCCCAAATTCGTCATACTGAGATCATCTTTTGTCCTCAGCTCACACCCTCCTACCCCATGACCACACACACACACACACTATAGACTAGAAAAGGATGTCTCCTACTCCCAGAGACTCGATTCCTACCCTTGCCCTACTACTCATTTCTTCCCTTGAAGCTTCTCCTTCACCCCAGTTTAAGCAGAGTAGTACTTTATCTTTCTTTCAAGGCCCAAAGTATTTTAAACTAACTGGTACTAAAGATAGACGATACGATCTTTTCTTACAGGCAAAATAATAGGATTTTAATGGTAGAAATTTGTGTCTTGGGAGGCTAGTGAGAAACACGTTTTTGACAGAGATTTTCAACACCTCTGTAATCAAACTATTTCCACTGCTGGGGCTGGCCACAGTTGCATTTCCAACTCCTTCACCAATTGCCAAAAGAGAAAAAAAGATTAAGTAAAGTGACTTTTATTGCTATACCTAACAAAAATCCACACCATGAGGACTCATGAAAGGCAACCTTATTCAGCCAGTGGTAAACATGAGCACTTTAGCCAACTGGTAAACAAAGTCTACATCGACCTGCCTCTAACTGAACACTTGTTTTTTAATTCTGTGTTTCTCTTGTCCCGTTGACAGTCTATATTAGGTGGCTGTGGGCAGTTAGAGATTAGGGGAGGATTGGGGAGGTAGGCAGAATGTGGGAACTCACTGTTTGCTAGGTGGGCAGACAAAACATTGCCATTATTGAGACTCGGCTCTGGACTGAGGCACACATAACCCAAACAGGACAGCTGCCAGACCAGTGTTGAGTGACTAGTCTGAAGGGACAATCGGTTCTTTACCAGCCTTCAGGGCCTCAGTTACAGTGCTAACTCTGGGAGGGAAGAATCTGTTTGAAAATATAACAAAGGTGGCGTAAACAACACACCCTCGGTGAAGTTGTCTATGGAAGCATGGCCTTTGGTTTGTGTAAAATATCCTGTGCTTTCTTCTTGATGCTTAATTGGTCTGCTATGTCTTCCATGGTTTCTATTTTCCTATACTGAGGAGGATCCAGCCTATAACTGACCTCCTGAGAAGGCCATCACAAGGGCAGAATAGGAATAGGCATTGACAGGGTAATCATTCTACCAGCCAATGTGGGACAGCACAAAAAAGATAGATGAGTTTTCAACTAGTCTCATTACAATAAAGGCCTAAGGGTAACGAGAGTGTTAAGAGGAAAAATTCCAACCATTATTCAGTTAATGTTTGCTAGGCACGGTTAGCCCTGTTTTACAGATAAGAAAACTGAAATTCTGAGAGAGTAAGTAAAACCCCCAAAGCGTGGTACCTGTATGTTACAAAGATGGAATTACAAAATCGTTCTGTCTGATCCAAAGGCTTTTGTTTTTTTCTCACCATACTGTGCAGACATCTCTGTTTTCCTCATCTTCTCTAAATACCTCTGCATTGATATCTATGTAACAAAAATGAAGCAGAGTTGAGAGTTTTCAGAAAAATTATTGCAGTGTGCTCCTTACTAATTTCCTCTTGAATTTAACATCCTAATATTAGGTTTATTTGGGGTGAGGTGCTTTTTCCTTATAACATTTGTGGCTGTTTTCCAACTCATGTTTTTCTTGTTTGCAAACTTCTAGAGTTCCTCATGGTGTCTATTCTCAGGGTGCTTTCCTTTCCTTCAGCTGTGCAAATACTAAAGTGATTAAAATGCCTAACATAAACAAATGGAAGCCATTTGCTGTGCAGACCTCTCCTTCCTTTCTTGGCCCATGTACCACACCATCACAAACACACTTACCACCATCACTGCCAATAATGAGAATTAAATCTAACTCCATCCAAATAATTTGTTCATATGGAAGCCCCTTGTTATACCTTCTTTCTTTGTAAATTTATTTCTTTTACCAAAGTGTTTCCTTCTAAGCTCTTAAGCCTTAAGGTAAGCTGGGGAGAAGAAGGGATAAGCAGAGGCTAATGACCAGCTCGTCGAGGACACAAGCTAACCTAATAGGGTTGGGAACTTGGAAAGAAAGTTTCAAATACAGGAATATTAGGAAACAAGTTGCCAAAGCAAACCCGCAAATCACTTTTTTCCTTTGCTTGCGTAATCCCAGCACTTATCCAGAACTTTGTCATATTTCCTTTCACAACTAGAGCCAGACTGTAGTTTTCCTATATAGCACAGATTCAAAATACTGAAACTTTTTGTTTTAAGTTTTCTCACCTGCAAGAAAATCTCCTCCTTCTCCTACATACAAATTTAGCATGACCTAATTAAACTTAAAGTTCAATAAAGAAAACATGAAGCTGTTTGTTCAAAAAAGAGTATATACAGCTGGGTGCAGTGGCTCACGCCTGCAATCCCAACACCTTGGGAGGCTGAGGCGGGTGGATCATTTGAGGTCAGGAGTTCAAGGCCAGCCTGACCAACATGGTGAAACCCTGTCTCTACTAAAATACCAAAATTAGCCAGGCATGGTGGCAGGGGCCATAATCTCAGCTACTCGGGAGTCTGAGGCAGGAGAATCGCTTGAACCCGGGAGTTGGAGGTTGCAGTCAGCCAAGATTGCACCACAGCACTCCAGCCTAGGTGACACAGTGAGACTCCCTCTCAAAAAAATAAAAACAATAAAAAAGAGTATATAGTCAAGAAATTTAGTGACAGAGCCTAGATCTCACAGCAGTGTATCACATGCCAGAGCTTCTGCAGCATGACTATAAAAGAGGGACGAGCACATTATTAAGAGTCCAAGGCTGTTGCACTGCATAGTACTTATCATAATGCCTGGCATATATTAAGTGAGTAATAAATGTTAGCCATTATTGTTATTAGCGTGAAAAACTTGAACTTTCACATAAACTTATGAAAAGATGTTATCAACATATGCAAAGTCACTGTATTAGTCTGTTCTCATGCTGCTGATAAAGACATATCCGAGACTGGGTAATTTATAAAGAAAAAGAGGTTTAATGGACTCACAGTTCCATGTGGCTGGGGAGACCTCACAATCATGGTAGAAGAGCAAGGGACGTCTTACATGGTGGTGGGCAAGAGAGAATGGGAGCCACACAGAAGGGGAAACCCCTTATAAAATCATTAGATCTCATGAGATGTATTCACTACCATGAGAACAGTATGGGGAAAGCTGTCCCCATGATTCAGTTATTTGCCACCAGGTCCCTCCCACAACACATGAGAATTATGGGAGCTACAATTCAAGATGAGATTTGGGTGGGGACACAGCCAAACCCCATCAGTCACCTTAAATAAAAATGGCTGAAACCCCATTTGCAGATGAGGCAGCAAGAGATTAAGTCATTTGTTAAAGGTCACACAGAGAGAACAAATAGAATGGTTCCTTAATTGAGAAAGATATTGATGTAACTTGATTTGTGATGTTATTAATTTAAACAAAGCTTGTGTAGCTCAGAGGAGAGATTGCTGAGAAACAAGGCACCCAGCAATAAACAGTGAAGAGCCCGGAATATTTGATAAGCATATACTATATGGACATGATATATTGATGAATTAGAACCAGATATCATTTACAAAATATGAGTTGTATAAATCTCTTTATTCTAATTTTATGCTTACCATCCAAACTTCCACTAATCCATTGGTTTTCCATGTAGTTTGCTAGAATCCAAACCCCCCTGCTTTTTCTCATTAAAGTATGCTGCAATTCGAGAGCAAAACATTCAGTACCTAGTAAGTTTGTTGAATAAATGAATGAATGAATACGAAAAAGAAAGACACTGGAAGAAACAGAAGAGCAAAATTCAAAAGAAAAGAGAATTTTAAGATACTGCCAAGGTCTGCAAAAAAGCCACAGAGAATGACACATGAGAAAAGGTCACTTGATTTGGCAAGAAGTAGGTCATCGGCAGAATTTGGAGACACTTCTGTAACGTGGTGGTAACAGAATCCAAATAGAAGGGATTTAAGATAAGAATGAGTGGATAGGAAGTGTATGCGGCAAATGGCAACTATGTATTTGAAAGGACTGCTGTGAACTGAGGAGAGAGAGAGAGTTCAATCTCTAGAAGGGAAAGCAAGTTCTACAAGCGTATGAGAGAGAGAGAGAAAGTGTGTGTGTGTGTGTGTGTGTGTGTGTGTTTCAGAAGCAGAAACTTGAACATACTTAGAGATAAAAGAGAAACAAACACTGGTGTATAAAACAGTAATAATTCTGACGATGCGATATTTGGGGTAGTTCATTTCCAAGGCTATGATGGTTGATTAGTGGAGAGAACCAGTGCTCTAATGTTTTATTCTTTAGTAGGTGGAGTCACTTTGTAACCCCAGTACTTAAAATAGTTCTGGCATATGGTAGGCATGTGGCAATATTTGTTAGATAATGCAGCATAATGTTTGGCATATAGCAGGAATGCAATGTATATTAGTTTTTTCTCTCACTCTTGGTTCAATCATCCATTCTTCATTCTTATCACCTGATTCCATGATCTGCAGTGGTAGGGCAAGAAGGGATGGTGGTTTGGGGACCTTTAGCTCCCTTATTTTATATTAGTTGTCTTGATACTGAAATGGCATACATGCTTTAAAAGCAAAGCTTCATTACCTCTCAAAATAAACACGAACATTTTAAGTTAAAAATGCATCATCAATATTTCATTTTACTTGAAACATTTTATTCCTTGAGTCCAAAAAAAAAAATACTCCTGGTTTTTCTCCTCTGCTTTTTATCAGTTTATTCATTCAATAAGTATTTGTTAAGTAATGGTCATATACCAGGTATATGACAGCTCTAGGTGTTGAGAGGTAAGTACAATTTTGAGCTGGGCACGGTGGCTCATGCCTGTAATCCCAGCACTTTGGGAGGCCAAGGCAGGCGGATTACCTGACGTAGGGAGTTTGAGACCAGCCTGACCAACACAGAGAAACCTCGCCTCTACTAAAAGTACAAAATTAGCCTGGCGTGGTGGCGCATGCCTGTAATCCCAGCTACTCAAGAGGGTGAGGCAGGAGAATCGCTTAAACCCAGGAGGCGAATGTTGCGATGAGTCAAGATCGCGCCGTTGCACTCCAGCCTGGGCAACAAGAGTGAAACGTGAAACTCCGTCTCAAAAAAAAAAAAAAAAAAAAAAAAGTAAGTACAATTTTAAAACTTCCCATTCTAATGGAGCTTATATTCTAGTGGGAGAGACAGGCATGGACAAGGTAAACTAGTAAAGTGTACTGTATGTTAGAGAATAAGAAGTATTATATTAAGAAAATAGGCAGCATTATTTGGGGAGAGATTGTGATTTAGATAGGATGACCAAGAAAGGCCTCGTTTAGAAGGTGACATGTAAGTAAAGACCTGAAGGAAATGCAGAAGCAAGCCATGAAGATTTATTAAGGAAAGAACACCCCAGGCAGAAGCAGCAGATACAAAGGCCTTGAGGTGGGGATATATTTGGGTATATTTGAGGCAAGTGAAGAGGCTAGTGTAACTAGAGCCATGTAAGGGAGAGAGTAGTTAGGAGGTAGCACAGGCCCATCAGTCATAAGTACTTTGCTTTTGTTCTACCTGAGATAGGAAGCTGTGAGAGAGTTTTGTACAGAGAAAAGATAATGCAACTTCCTATCCTAACAGGACCACTGTGCTTGCTTTGTGGAGAACGGATCACAGTGAGACAAGGAGAGAAGCAAGGAGACCATTTAGAAGGCTATGTGATAATCTAGGAAAGACAGAGGATGGCTTGGTTCAACGTGCACAGGTGCGTGTGTAGGTGGTGAGATATGGTCAGATTCTGGAAGGCAGAACTAATGGGATTTGCTGATGGATTGGATATTAGGATGTGAGAGGGAGGATGACTGCAAGTTTGGGGACTTGAGCAATGGAAATGACAGAGTTGCTCTTCTCTCAGATTTGGAAGGCTCTAAAGAGATTGAGTTTTGGAGAGAATGTCAGAAGTTCAAATTTGAACATTAATTTTGAGATGTCTAAATGGGACATCATTGAGAAATGAATAAATGGAAAAATATACAATATAAGAGAACATAGTCTGCTTGCTATACAAGTACTGAGTCAAGACTTGTTTCCAAGTGGAGACATAAAGTAACCAACTGGATTTTAGAACTTGAATTTTAGAGAAGTCTGGGATAGAAATATAAATTTGAGATTGTTCAGCACTTATATTTAAAGCCTTGAGATGATTCCTATTCTGCAATTCAAGCTCTTAATGTTGAAATACTGCAGGGCTCAGTCTTTGAACCTTTTCTCTTTTCTGCCTACACTCTGTCATCCCTTGTCCTTTCCTCTTTTTCTATATTCCTTATCAAATCTGGTAAGAAAATCTGGAATATATTTGCAACTGACCTGTTCTCACGAAGTTTACTGTTATTACCCTGATCCATTTCTCTCGCCTAAATTATTGCAATAACCTAATAACTGGTCTTCTACTTCCATGGATATCTTACTTCAGTCTCTTCTCACAAGGTAGCCAGAACCTTTTAAAATTTTTAAATCAGACAGTTCAATTCCTCTGCTCAAAATGCTCCAGTGGTTTCCTATTTTAGCCAGAGTAAATGCCAGTTCTCATCATGACCTAAAAATGCCAGTCCTCATATTGGCCTAAAAATGCCCTATGCAATCTTATATTCTGATAACTCTCTAGCTACACCTATACTTAACTCTCTTGCTCTTACTGCTGTAGCCCCAACTTCTTTGCCTTTCTCAGACATCCCAGGTTATTTTCTCTGCCTGAAACACTGTCCACATATCTGCATCACTCTCTCAACCACTTTGAGGTTTTCACTAAATGCCACCTTCTCCGAGGTGCATTATCTTGACTTCCTGTTTTAAAAAATCAAAAACCTCCACCCCAGAACTCACTATTCTTCCCTGAATTATTTTTCTTCATAATACTTATCACTATCTAACATATTAATGTCCTATTAATGAAAGTATGGATCATTGCCTGTTTTGTTCTCTGCTGAATTCCCTAGCACCAAGAATAGTGTCTGACACATAGTTGACACGTAATTGTCTTTTGTTTTTGTTTTTGTTTTTTGAGAGAGTCTCGCTCTGTCGCCAGGCTGGAGTGCAGTGGTGCACTCTCTGCTCACTGCAACCTCTGACTCCCAAGTTCAAGTGATTCTCCTGCCTCAGCCTCCCGAGTAGCTGGGACTACAGCCGTGCACCACCACACCCAGCTTATTTTTATATTTTTAGTAGAGATGGGGTTTCACCATGTTGGCCAGGATGATCTCGGTCTCTTGACCTCGTGATCTGCCCATCTTGGCCTCCCAAACTGCTGGGATTACAGGCGTGAGCCACTGTGCCTGGCCAATATTTTTTAACAAATGGAAGAATGAATAAATGGAATAAACATACAATCTAAGAGAATATAGTCTGCTTGCCATATGAACGTTGCTTCAAGACTAGTTTCCTACCTAGACCCTCTTCCCTCAAATTTCCCTCTAGGCTCCTTTTACATAAAATGCTGAAATGCTCATAGATGGTACAGTAGGGAGTACATGCAGTTGGGGCTCAAGAGGCCTCTTTAGGGCATACCTATGGTGGGCATTTATAAAAATGAGGAAAATATGGTTCCTGTGTTCAAGAAATTCATAGTCCAATTGAGAATACAGTTGTGTAAAAGCATGAGACTTGCGTTAAAAGAAAACATTTTAAGTATTCACAACTTTCCCTCTGACTGCCAGTTCTTAAAGAGATTGGAGTTTTGTGAGCCTTGGGCAGCTGACAAAAAAGCCTGTGGTTTTCGTTGATCTAATAAGGGTAATGAGGAGAACTGCAGATTTCAAAGAAGCTGGGCAAGTTTGATTGATTTACATTAGAAAGGGGGAGGAATGTCTCAAGAAAGTTTTTCTTCTTGAAGAAGCAAGGCCAGATGGGAAAGGAAGGAACTGGGTGGTATTAGTAAGAGGAAGGAGTATGATTAACAAATAAGTATGCACTGACATTTTGGAAATAAGGTGCATGGGGTGGCAGGGGAGTGGGGAAGAAAATAAGCTTCCATAAGGATTAGAGAAAACTGAGTGAGGCAAAGGAATTGTCCTTTTATTCTTCTTAAAATATCTCAGTTTTAAGATTACTTTTTTCTTTTCGAAAGCATCTAAATTCCTTGATTGCAAATGTACCTCTAAGAACCTGAATGAATTTAGTATTGCTCTTTAACTGTTGGAAAATGTCTTCTTTCAAAAGGATAATTTCACTTTTACCTGTTTACTATACAGTAGTCCATTCTGTTAACAAAATACATTTAACAGAGTTTAATTGAGCAAAGAACGATTCTCTAATAGGAAAACACTCAGAATCAGAAAAGGTTCAGAGAACTCTGCTCGACAATGTGGACAGGCAGTAGTTACAGTGGAGAAACAGAAGTGAGGTACAGAAATAGTTATATTAGTTACAGCTCTCAATTTGCCGAATTTGAGCATGGTCTGATCAGGTATCAATCTGTGATTGGTTGGAGCTCAGCTTCTGTGATTGGCTGAGACTCAGTCATTTGTTACAAAAGAATATACTACTAAATTAGGCTTTCAGTTTATTTAGGTACCAAGTTAGGTTGCAATTCCTTATGACTATAAGCAGCAAAGATCAGGGGGCTAAAAACTGTTCCTGGTTTTAATCAAACTGTGTCATCAGCTAGAGGAGAATGTTTGTGAAGGGATGAATTGTATCCAGCACTTTTACAAATGAAATCTGTGAATCTATTTATACATGAAACTTACATCTTGTAGGTATTGCATTGTACTTTCATTAATTACTCTAATACTTTCTTCCCTCTTTTTCCCTTTTGCTATTTTCCTTTTTATTTTATTTTTTGGCTTAAACTTGATGTTATGGTATTTTTATACCATAACAATTGTAAAATGTTATTAATATCTTGTGTCTTTCCCTTTTTACTTTTCATCCTTTTGTGTAAGGACCCATTAGCTAACTGATGAGACAGCTCAAGGGAATTCTGAGTTTGGGATTTCTGTAACCATGAGTGGATTTATATTGAACAAATTGGTGGGTGAGGATATGTTATAAAAAATCTCCCCAATTCATTCTGATAATTTATTGATGAGAATACTAGAGCTCTGGGACTATTGTGCAAATAATCAGAAGATCCTGGTTGATTCTAAGGACAGGGAACTATGTATGCAGTTGACCCTCTGAATTTGTGGGTTTAATATCCACAAATGCACAACCAAACCTAGATCAAAAATGCATTTTAAAAATAAAAAAAAGCAATATAAAGATTTAAAAAAACACATAAAACCAATACAATATAACAACTGTCTATAAGTATTAACATTGTATTAGGTGATATAAGTAATCTAGAGATAATTGGAAGTATACAAGAGAATGTGCATAAGTTATATGCAAATAGTACACCATAAGAGACTTGAACATATATGGATTTATCATACAAGTGGGGGAAGGAGTCCTGGAATCCTCCCTGTGGATACTGAAGGATGACTATAGAGGGAAGCATCATCATCACCACCACCATCACCATCACCACCATCACCATTCCCATCAAGCTGTTTTCTTCATTGTAGCAGCTATTATTTCTATACCACTTATGATGTGTCATGGACTGTTCTTGATGTTTCATGTACATTGACTTGTTTCATTTTCATAACACTCCAGGTAAACACTGTTATCATCTACATTTTATAGGTAAGGAAACAGAGACAAACAAAATAAAGTAATTTTCCTTGCCTTAGGTTACACAGTTCATGAGCGATGTTGCCACTACTCAAACCCAGATAGTCTGGCTTTACAGTATCTGCCCTTTACACTACCTCTAATGGTAATGAGGGTCTACACTTCATATTAATATTACTGTGGAATTAATATTTCTCCATTAAATTTAAAACTCCTTGAAGGCAGACATGTCTCTTATTCCGACTGGAATGCCTGTTGCCTTATGCACACTGGGTGTGAAGTTTGTATTTGCTGTGAAAACAAATGAATATGTTTTAAGAATGAAGCCATTAGCAAAGGAAAGAGAACGACCTGAATAACAAATTTCGCTGATTCTGAGGCAGATTCTACTTCCTGTGTACAGAAAATTTACAAAGAAACCATGAGTCTCTGGAACCATTCTGGAAACCTAGGATTGAAGTATAAAATCCGTAAGTACTGTCTCTTCATTCCTCTGGACAAAAATTCTTTACATACTCTTTGCCTGACACTATACACACTGGGCACACAAAAGTGAATAACATCCAGTCTCTGATCTCTTGCAAATCAGGGATACAGATTAATTTTAGAAAACAATACAGATCAGTTATCTCATAAATTACAATATCCTGTAATTGGAGCTATGGTAAAGAAAGTACAGATACTATCAAGTATCTGTAGTATCAAGTATCAAGTATCAAGTATCAAGTATCAAGAAAGTACAGATACTATCACTAGTCAAAAGGCCTCTCTCAGGACAGGTGATCTTCAAAAAGGTGCTCTTTGCTTTGGGATGATGCAGCCTGAGCCACCTAATCTTCAGGATTTTTATTCAAGGCACATACTGCACAGCATATGCAGGAACTTTGCCAATGTGGGAGATTTTGCACCAAAAGCTGGCCTACTCAGCTAGGGGGTAGGAGGGAGCTCAGGGGGAGACAGGAAAGTAAAGCTAAGGATTCTTCCTAAGGTGTAAGACAGGCCCCTCCCAACAGCCAAGTCTTTCCTTATGCATGCCCACGCCTGCAACAGGGTACAGTAACTGAAAATGCCCTCTGTGACCGTGCGCGGGGGCTCACGCCTATAATCCCAGCATTTTGGGAAGCCGAGGCGGGAGGGAAGCCGAGGCGGGCGGATCACGAGGTCCGGAGATCAAGACGATCCTGGTTAACACGATGAAACCCTGTCTCTACTAAAAATACAAAAAATTAACCGGGCGTGGTGGCAGGCGCCTGTAGTCCCAGCTACTCGGGAGGCTGAGGCAGGAGAATGGCGTGAACCCGGGAGGCGGAGTTTGCAGTGAGCCGAGATCGCACCACTGCACTCCAGCCTGGGCGACAGAGCGAGACTCCGTCTCAAAAAAAAAAAAACCAAACAAAAAAAAAAACAGAAAAGAA
This sequence comes from Rhinopithecus roxellana, assembly GCF_007565055.1. Taxonomy (NCBI): domain Eukaryota; kingdom Metazoa; phylum Chordata; class Mammalia; order Primates; family Cercopithecidae; genus Rhinopithecus; species Rhinopithecus roxellana. Next base: position 31,444,145 of record NC_044550.1, on the reverse strand, counting down.
AATGCCCTCTGTGTGAAGAAAGGCCCAGATAAATTTAACTCTGCCCCTCAGACAACAGAAATAGAAGAATTTTTCACTTAAGAGTTTGTCCTTTACCAAGTTTTTACTAAGCAATTACAGAAGTTAAAAAGTTGCTTGTTTAGTAAATAGCCTATGTATTTAAAAACAGTTTTCTCTTCTAATGGTCTCTTTTCACCATTTTATTATGAAAATGTGAGACTTACATGTAAGTTACAAACATAATTTTAAAATGAATACTTTTGAAAGCATTGCTCAACTTAAGACATAGAATATTATCAATGCTATTGAAGACCCTTATCTGTCCCCTTGCATCTCTATTGTTTCCTTGTCTCTCCCCAGAAATACCCACTGATACATATTTTAAGTATTCTTCAGCAACTTTTTTTCACTGAAAAATACTTAAAATCCATCCATGTAATATGTAGCTGTTGTTTACTCATTTTTCACTACAGTTTAGTTCTCCATTGTAGGAATATGCTGTATCACATTTAATAATCCAGTATCTTATTGACAGACATTTGGTTTTTGCCTTTGCAAGCAATGCTGCTACCAACACTCTTGTACATGTCTCTTGGAAACTTGTGCAAAAGCTTTTCTAGAGAATTAACCTAGGAGTTAAAATCATAGTAATGATTGTACCAATTTATTTTCTCACCTGGAGAGTAGGTTAGACTCTAGTGTTGTCTAACCCAACCATGTGGGCATAAACTGGTATATTGTGGTTTCATTTGTATCTCTCTGGTTACTAAAGTGACATCATGTTCTTTTCCAATGTTTATTGGGACATTCATTCATATTTTCTCTACTAAAATATAGCTGTTCCTATTTTTGTCTATTTTTCTATTGGGTTATTTGCCATCTTCATCTTGATTTTTTAAGGAATTGATGAATAGTCTGGTTACTGATCCTTTGTTAGTTATTTGTGTGGCAAAAATCTTCCTTTGGATTCTAGTTTGCTTTTTCAACTTTGTTTTAACACTTAAAAACAATCCCTGGGTGAAACAAAGGTTTAACCTTTTATATGTTTGAGTATATCAATCTTTTACTTTATGGTTGATGCTTTTTCTCTTTGCTAACCTGAAGTCATAGATATATTGTATTCTATTTTCTTCCAAAACTTACAAAGTTTTCCTCTTTCACATTCAAGATTCTACTTCATCTGAAATTAATTTCATATGGGGTATGAAGTAGCGATCCAATGTCATTTAATTTTTTTTTTTTTTTTTTTTTTTTGAGATGGAATTTCCCTCTGTCGCTGGCTGGAGTGCAATGACGTGATTTTGGATCACTGCAACCTCTGCCTTCCGAATTCAAGCAATTTTCCTGCCTCAGCCTCCCAAGTAGCTGGGACCACAGGCGCCCGCCAACACGCCCAGCTAATTTTTGTATTTTTAGTTGAGACAAGGTTTTACCATGTTGGCCAGGATGTTCTCGATCTCTTGACCTCATGATACACCTGCCTCGGTCTCCTGAAGTGCTGGGACTACAGGTGTGAGCCACCGCACCTGGTGATCCAATTTAATTTTATACTCACATGGATAACACTTGTCCTAGCTTAATTATTGAATTGTCCATCTTTTCTAGCACTTGTTCTTCCTCTTTAAGAAGATCTTGGTTTATCTTGGCTCTTCCATATACATTTTAGAATCATGTTGTCCAGGTCAAGAACTGTGAAGATGCTGAGATTTTTACCCTACTTAGGAAGCCAACGAGTTAGCTCTGTGGATGGAGTTCCATGATGCTGGAAGAAGACATGAACTCCTGGGTCAGAGATAAAGGACTTTACTTAAGGAAAAGCAAGCAGCATGAGTTTTGTATTAGCATCGGTTCTTGTCTCTTAAGTCCCATGGGGGTGATTCAGATGGATGCCTGCATATACACTATAATGGGTTGCATTATAGGAGAACCCTGAACTTGGGGAAACTGAATTGTTTATATTGGGCAGTAAGTATACCTGCCTTTTGCTCTGGAAAGAGACACTATCTTCTTTATATTAGACAATAAGTTAAACTTCCCTTTGCTGCAGAGGAAGATACCATATTGTCTAAAGCTGTTCACTATACAGACATCCCTGGATAAGACAGTCCAGAACAAAGGTCAATCAGTGTTTCTCTTATCTTTTAATTTTTAAAGTATTCACTTATTACTTTAAAAATCTCTGTTATACCTGCAGTACTCCCACTTTTCATTCCTAGTAGCTTATTTTTACTTCGTCACTTTTTCCCTTATTCAGTGTTACCAGAGGTTTGTTCAGTTTGTTAGTGTTTCTAAATACCAACATTTCATTTTATTGCTTCTCTGTTTGACATTTGTTTTTATTTCATAACTTTCTGTTCTTTTCGATATTTCTTTTCCAACTTTCATTGGGTTCATTTATTGTTTAGTTGTGGTAGTTAAAACTTTTTTTATGATACCTTTCTCTTTAACTCCTGAATCACCAGAATTGTGTTTAAAAATTTGCAAACAGAAATAATTATTTTTAGCTGTATTTTAATTTATGTGTTTTGATGATAAGCTCTCAGCTGCAAAAAAAAAACAAATTTGAGAGGGCTGAACACAATACAAGTTTCTTATTCATTCGAAGTCCAACATAAATGTTTCTCTATATGACACAAAAAGCAAGTTCCTTCCCTTTGAGCTTGCCAACATTCTCAATAAGTATCCCTGTGTGTTTTTGATGAAGAGGAAGGAACAGTGTGGAAGATTTCACAGGATATTCTGTGGTCAGGCCTGCAAGTACATGCGTCACTTCTGCCCACATTCATAAGGACAGAGCTAAGTCTCATAAACACAACGAGGGTGAAAATGTGATTTAACTGTATGCCTAGCACAGAAAGGAGAATCAGAATCCCTGCCACATTTTCTGATGTAACTACATTATGGTCATAACATGTGTTCTGTATGATACCAATTCTTTGAAAAGTTTAAGACACAGCCCATTTTTGCAAGTGTTATTTTGTGTGTTGGAAAATAATGTATATGCAAGTGTCTGTATATCAACTAAATCAAAGTTGTTGATTTTATTGTTCAAATTATTTGCATCCTATTGGTTTTCCTTACCTACTTTATGCATTAATAACTAAGAGATATGTATTAAAAATTTCCCACAGTGTTGGTGGATTTGGCCATTTCTCCATAGATTTTAAAATGCAATTTATTTTGAGGCTATGATATTAAACAATGTAAATTTACAAATGTGATCTCTTTTTATTATATTCTTTATTTTTATAGAGTTCTCTTATTAGTATTTTTTCCTTTAAATAATATTTTGACTGATATTAATTATGACCATATTACTTTTTTTTTTTTTTGGTTAAATTTGCCTGGTTCTCCTTCTGAAACTTTGATTAGATATTTTGGACTTTCTCACTCTATTCTTCTTGTGTCTTCAACTCTTTTAAAATATTTTCCACCTTTTTATCTCTATTGCTTTATTCTGTTTCTTCTTTTGCATAAGAACATTCCATTTTATTAATTCTCTACTCCATTGTATCTATGTTATTTAAGCTTTATGTTGAATTTTTACTTTTGTTATACTTTTTACCTCTAAGAGAACTTTGTCCTCAAATTCTGCCTGATTTATTGCTGATCAGTCATATTTTTACCTCCTTTCTTTTTAAAAATTTTTTTCCTTAAACATATAAATATAATTTATCTAAAAAATTTATAATATATTCCCTATATTTGTACATTTCCAGTATTCAAGTTTCTGTTGTTTATTATTTCTGTGACACTTGCATACAATGGCTTAGTTCATATATGTTTTGTGAATTTTTAAAATTGATTCTGAAGTTATATTCTCAGTAAAATACAATCCTTTGCACTTTTCTAATACTAAGCTTGTGGATTCATTTCTCTAGGGAGAATCTGTGTTTCTTTTTGCCACATGTCTGCGGACATTACAGGTCTGGAACTAGTTTAAAATGAGTCCAGAAAGGAAAAGTTTCAGCTTGTAATTTTCCTTACCGTGTAAACAGTGCAAATTTTGATCCTAAATTCATGTCTGGACTTTCCAGTGGTACAGATTCTCAGGAGAGCCTTTTCTCCTACAGTCAAATCTCTGCCAGACAATTTTGCTTGCTGACTTTCTGTGTGAGGGGTCGTTTGTTTACTTATGTTGTTCTAGTGAACTCTTTTCCATATGCTGGCTTCTGTGCTTGGTAGTCACTAACAAAACTCTCTGCTCTCTGAAAATGCAAAGTTCCTGGCAGCCTGGATGTAGAGGTACTCCCAGGGAAAGCAATTGCTGCAGTGCTCACTTATTTCCCTAAATTCAGATTCTTTCTTAATTCCTGAGAGCCTCTTCCATTCATTTTAAGAGTTTTTGATATTTTTTCTAACATTTTTTTCAATAACCTAAGACATGAATTTTTCTTTTATTTTTCCAACTTGCATTTAAATACAGTTGAAAAATGGTACAGATATTTGTAGGAGATATCATTTTTTTTTCAGTTTGTTGCCAATGTTGAGTGCCTTAATGAATTGTGGATCTCTTGAAATGATTCCAACAATTGTCAGAATGGATAAACTTTGAATGGCAGATTGGTTGGTATCACTGTTATGAGACATGTGAAAACTCAAAGCTAGCCCTTCTGCTAAGTGACGCTGTTAGCCTCTGGGGTGTCATGCCATTCTGTAGAGCTTGATTTTTCTCATCTCGAATTGCTTTAGTTTATCAACTATATCTTCCCAAGGAATATGTGTTATAGATGCTCTAGGATGTATTAACCTTTTTGATCCCTAGGTATTCTCTGGGGCTACTTGAGCTCCTGCCAGTCCCTTTGAGTTTCTAGCAGTCTCATGTCATTACCCCAATATGCCATACTAATATCATTTTCCACATGTACTCTCATAAAAAAGATTAAGAAGAATGGTCTAGCAGATCTTTTAACAGTCTTTCTGTCTCTAAAGCTGTTGATTCCAAAGATTAACTATTAATGCACTTTTCTTCTCTGGGCACTTATTCATTGAATGAGCATATTGTATCCAAGAGAGAAGCAGATGGATTTTACCGAGTTGCTTTGAACTGAAATCTTCAAAAGGAGTCACATATCTTTGTCAGTGAGAAAAATCTTAAGAATTTGGTTCAAAATGACTTGGTTAGAGCTACTGATGCCATTCTAGGAAAATGGTTGTGATGATTTGAACCAGCCAAGGCCCTTTATATCTCCAAATCCTATTTGCTCGTAACTACTTCCATTGTGTTTGTTCATCTCCTCACTTGTTTTCCATGAGCACAATATTCTAGAGGCAACTTAGAAGTCAACTTAAGTGCCTCATGTCCTTTCCTTTCTTTTTTTTTCTTACATTTAACAGTGCACTTTTGTCTTGCTTTATGTTTTCCATCCCTCTGTTTCCCTGCTGGTTTGAACAACGTGAAGAAGCAGAGCTTGATTTTACTTCCCCAGGATGCGTACCCATAGAACATATCGAAAACAATTGCTTTGTTGGCTTTTTGACTGGCTTTGCTAATACCTGAAAGTATGGATCCCAACATGCTCTACTTCTGATTGTTACTAGCATGATTCTGAATCAGGTTTAAGGAGAATGCTTAATGCTCAGCAACCCAGAGAGTTCAGTCTGGCTCTGAAGTAGCATTGCTTAGGCAGGGATGTTGTGTGCTGTTTAAAAAGCAGATTTCTGTCTCCACCCAAGTCCTAATGAATCTGAACCTCTATAAGCAAGAGGTCAGGGGATCTGCAGTTTTACAAAGCTGTAGTTTTAACTGTAGGGACTATTTCTCTGGAAATACGAGAAAGAGCAATTAATTTGTCTGGAAAATAGGGAAAGGGTTTGAAGAAGACGTTACAAAACAGTTTTTGTTTTTGTTTAGTTTTCTTTGAAGGATGAATCAAATAATTGGCTGATGGGGAAGACTCGGACAGGATATTTCAATCCGAAGAAGTGCCATGAGTAGAGGTGCAAGAGTGAGGCTCCGTGGCATATTCTGAGAGCTGTAAATGGTCTAATGTGACTAGGTTGATGCCTGATACAAGATGGGGGTGGAGATAGGAATCACAGAAGGTGGGTCTGAAAAGCAGATTAGGACTGAATTGGGAAAACTCTTGAGTGATAAAGAATTGCATTTTATTTCATAGGCAATAAAAGCCATCAAAGATTCATGATTAAAATGTAGGAAGATTTTCATTTCATAATATAACTCTGGGCAGGGCACAGTGGCTCATGCCTGTAATCCCAGCACTTTGGGAGGCTGAGGCAGGCAGATCATGAGATCCAGAGATCGAGACCATCCTGGCTAACACGGTGAAACCCCGTCTCTACTAAAAATCAAAAAAAAAATTAGCCAGGCATGGTGGCAGGCGCCCGTAGTCCCAGCTACTGGGGAGGCTGAGGCAGGGCAATGGCGTAAGGCGGAGCTTACAGTGAGCTGAGATCACGCCACTGCACTCCAGCCTGGGAGACAGAGTGAGACTCTGTCTCAAAAATAATAATAATAATTAATAATAAATAAATAATAATATAACTGTGACAGCAATGCAAGGAATGAATTCAAGAGAAATGAAACTAGAGGCAATGACACCAACTGAAGATTATTAGAATAGCGTGGAAGAATGATTTTAACATAGTGGCTGGGGAAATGGAGGAAAAGGGGATAGATTTGGGATCATTCATTGACTCAACAAATATTTGTTACTATTTCATGCATACTGAGCCCTATGCTAGCTGTTAGAAAATAACAAAAATCGTGAACTTCCTAAGATGAATACAATTATGTAGTGTGTGTGTGTGTGTGTGTTTGCATGCATATATATGAATACAAGAAATATTTTTTACATAATAGTATTCTCTTTGTCTAAGAAATATAAATACTTTTGCTTTTCTTTATTACATATTATTACTTTTTAAAAGTGTCTATAAAATAGATAGAACATATTTTTAAATTTTTATAATTAAAAAAATATATGATTTTTCCTCCAGGACTCTAACGAGATGACAGATTAATAGTTCTTGATTCAATCACTCTGTTACATAGTTGTTCAATCATTTATTACATGTTCAAGGTCAAATTCATTATTTCACTCCTTTCCAAACTTTCTCTTATTCTTTATCTTTTATTTGAATGTTTCATAGCTATCCACTCCAACCACATCTAAACAGTCACCAAGCCTTACTGATTTTTTTAGCTCTTTATCTCTTTCATGAGGTTCATACTCATACATACATCTGCATGAACTCTTAATCTAGATTACCTGGGTTCAAATCCCAGCTTTCACATTTGCTGAGTGCATCCCCATGAGCAAATTATTTAACATCTATGATTCTCAGTTTTCCTATCTGTATAATAGAATTAATATCAGTTCTTAACCCATAAGGTTGTTGTGAGGATTAAATGAGATAGTTTCTGAAGGGCACTAAAAGTAATATCCAGAGAATAATTAGTGTTAGTTATTATTTGGATTATTTAGGAAAAATGAAAGGATTTTAGTCTTAAATGATAAAAAATGTAACTTCATGAAACCCTTAAGAAGGAAAAAAAAGTCTTTGTTGCTTAGTTACCGTAGAGAAGGTAACTTTTTATTGTGTTTTGATCCAGGGATAAAAATGATGCAAAACAATTAAGAGTTTCCAATAAGAGGTATAACTGATATCCCAGTCATGTCTTCAGAACTTAGCTGACAGTTGTTGAAACACAGGTTGATAAGATAAAGAGCAAACTTATAATGTTTGCTCTTTGAAAAGACAGGACTCTATTGTGTCTATGAGGACCATGAGACTGTTTTGCTCTTTTCCAGGCATAATAAATTATTTTGGATCTCTGGACTAGGTACTATGAGGACACATTTCTCATTTAATGTCTTTAACCGTTGCTTCCATTTTCTTATTACTAAGTATAGTGAGATCAAAAAGTTAGCCACTTACAGGAAGTAGAAGCCTGGAATACGGAGTTTGGCTACATCCTCTCACTTGCTAGTGAGTCATATTGTTTATATCCTTTTAATTTCTTGAGAACTGCAAAAAAAAAAAAAAAAAAAAAAGGTAGTTAGGATTTCAAGGGTTTTGTGATCTTTTCTTTCTAGATAAAAAATATAAGTGGATTTAAGAGAAACAGGTGACTACATCTCCCCACTGTCCCCACCGAGAGAGTAAATGTATCACATGGTCTGATATGTAAATATCTACCTCCTGTAGTGATAAAGATGCCAGCTGATTCACATCTCTTTTCAGATTCTTATTATTCTTACAAAAACTAATTTTTCAGTGTTTACTGTGCAACAGTCCTTGTTCCAGGTACCTTACAGATTTTAATGTATTTAAAATGCACAACAGTCCAATTAGTCCTAACAGTAGGTATTATTATTATATACCCTTTTGTAGATTAAGTAACTCAGAAGTAGACTAAGCGATTTGCTCTGGTAAGCAGCAGTTTGACTTAAAAGTCCATGAGCTTAACCTCGATGCTTTAGTGTATGCTGGTTACTTTAAAAGAATTGATAAAATAGTATATTATGATAATTAAGCATATGTATGTGTTCTTAAATAGCTTGAAAAATATATATAAATAAAATATAATAAGTGCCTCATTACGTATCTTTACTAAAGAGTGTACAAGAGCATTATGCTTTTTAAAAGCACTTTATATATGTTATCTCATTTGATACTCATGAAAACCTTATAAGTAAAGCAAGGAAAAATCCTTTTGTCCCCATTTTAAAATGAGAAAATTAGATTCAACAAGATTAAATTATTTGTTTAAGTTTGCAGTGTAAAGTTGGGATAAAAATCTAGATCTGTCCAGCATTCTTTCCATAAGACTATCTTCCTACTTCTATAAATAGTAACAGTTACTATTTATAGTGCCTTCACAGGGTAGAGGAGGCAAGAAACGAAATGTGACTTTTTTTTTTTTAATGAATTTGTACTGAATCATGGAAAAGTGCAAACTAAGGTGGACACTTACTATTCGTATTGTATTTGATCCCAAACCTGACTTTTGAGTGAGGAGTTGTTGGATCATTTGATTTTATTTTTAGGCAGGAACTAAAAGATCCAGTCTTACCAGATCAGTTTCAAAAACTGAAGTTCTTCAAAATGAATATTTTGGAAATTAGACTCTTCTCTTCATTCACCATTACTGTTGTTGTTGTTGTTGTTGTTAATCTTCCTGAATAAATTTAAATGTGATTCTGAGAAGAATGGAAAATTATGTTTGAGTTTATTAGAGGCCATTCCAGAAACTGATCCCTAGTTGTTTGTATCTGTTATTATTCAATGAGAATAGTTTTAATTTTCATAACACTACAACTACTTGTGGTAATATATAAACTAGGACAATTTATCCCTTCTGCTTTTTTTTTCCATATTTATAATATCTTTCAGAAGTTCATCACTTTGCTCTGCTATACACAGTCTATTAATCAAATTCTAGATTTACTTTTTTCCAGAACCAGCCTTTCCAAGTTGCTACTTAGGTTCAGTGGGCCACGTTCCCTCCAGGCATGGTGCTTTTCCAGAGGTTACTCTGAATGAGAGGACAATAGATATGTTCGAGGTTGTTTTAGAAATCTGAAAAATAAGTATTGGAGAAAACGGATAAATGAGATGTACAGAAAGGCAAATAAGTGAAGGTGGGGATTGGAGAGTAGCTACAAAACTAGAAGTATTTTGCTGATTTTCTCTTTCTGAAGAAAGTCAAATTATTACACTCTCACAGGGCTTGAAAACATGACTCTGACTGGCAAACAGGGGTAGACACACTGTGAAAACATTCGCTGCTCTTTATTCTTGATTTGAATTTTGACTACAGTGAAGCAGACCACAAAATGAAGAGAAGGTAGATTCATGAAATTACATAAACTTGGTCTATTTATTTTTTACCTTAATTACCTTGGAGCTATTCCAAGCATAATGAGAACCTCAGTGGTCTTATAGAAAACAAAGTTTGGGCCTTGAGTTTGGGACCACATTCATTCATGTGGTAAGTGGTTGGCACTGTAGCATAAGGGTGACAGTGGCTTTTCTGGTTGCTATTATGGTCCCATGTATACAGTCATCCCATAAAATCCTTCGCTTTGTAAAGTGAATGGGCCAATCTTCGTTTTCACATGTGTTTCTCAGGATGCTGCCTTTTGCAATTTTTTTTTTTTTTTTTGGTTATTCTAATGGCTTTCTTTGATATTTACTGTATCTCCTATACAAAAATTGTGGTTGTTAAGGGAGGTTGGGGAAGAGGACTTTTAGCTGAGTGTGATTGGAAACTCACTCTTTCTCATCCGTATTCTCCCATTAGTAGTCCTATATATGCCTTCCTAAAAACCAAGGAAATTCTCCATTTTCCTATATTTTATTTAATTTTCTCTTTCTTCTTTGTGTTTTTATAGCTTTTATTTCATACTCCTGATGTGGAATTTGATATCTAATATATGTTTTATGTCTCTACTGCTTGATAGTCAGTGCTGTATTATATTCATCTTTTTCTTTTTCTTCTAACACCTAACAAAATCCCTCCTTGCATATGGTAGATATCCAATCAATGTAAAATGAATTAATGAGATCATTATTTCCATATATTTTTCTTTACCTCTTTTTACAATGCATATTTTCTTATATATTAGTTTTTTAATTAAAAAATGAGATCAAAGCCTGGGCGTGGTGGCTCACGCCTGTAATCCCAGCACTTTGGGAAGCCGAGGTGGGCGGATCACGAGGTGAGCAGATCGAGACCATCCTGGCTAACACAGTGAAACCCTGTCTCTACCAAAAATACAAAAAAAAAAAAAAAAAAAAAAAATTAGATGGATGTGGTGGCGGGCGCCTGTAGTCCCAGCAACTCAGGAGGCTGAGGTAGGAGAATGGCGTGAACCCGGGAGGCGGAGCTTGCAGTGAGCGGAGATCGCGCCGCTGCACTCCAGCCTGGGTGACAGAGCTAGAACATTGTCTCAAAAAAAAAAAAAAAAAAAAAAAAGAGATCATATTATTTGAAGAAGAATATGCTAATTTCTGGATAATTCCTTTTTTGACAATGAGTATAGTAATCAACTATCAGCAAGCTCCTGAGAGACTTTTAAAACTCTGCCAGAAACAGATAATAGTGAGTCTCAGATGCGCGTCTGGAAGGAAGCTGATATTTATTGGTCGTCGTTCTCAGTGGCAAGGTCTGGCTAGATCCGGAAGCCCTGTCCTTGACTGGTATGTTGGTTAGCCTCTATGCAGTGGCTGGTGGGTAGGGTTGGTTACCTATGATGATGATAATGATGATGATGGTGATAGTTATGGACATGCTGGACACTATACTTTCCACACGATTGTTTCTTCTAATTGTGTGGTGTAGGCCCAGAGAAGGTAAATGACTCTCCCAAGGTCACACAGCCAGAAGAGAGGGAGCCTGGCATTCGAACCCCCACAGTTTGACTCTGTCCCTCACTCTTAACCACAACATATTCTGTTATTATCAAGTTGTTTCCCTTTCTGGGAAAAATTAATGAATTGACGTGTTAAACAAGAGATTGAACTTTTTCATGGAAATAAGATTAATGTGAGGGTTATTTTATATGTATTTTTAATGACCCTTTGCCTAACTTTTAGTAGGAGTGACCACTAATATATTTAACTTATTGATTAGTATACAAAGCAAGTATCAGTATGTGTAAATGAAGTAAGCGGGGCAACACAGTCATGAACCATTTTAAATTATAAGAAACATATGCTATTTTATTATACTATTTGAAAGTTCCTGTCTTCTTTTTCTGTGCCTTAATTTTCTACAAATCGGAGTAGGAGGTGATCATTTGTATCAGGAATATGGAATTCATAAATGTTTTAGGAGGATATTTATAGGCATTTATCTGGAGAATTTTGTGAAACATTGGATCACTTCACAGCTTTGTGCAATGTCCCTTTTCTTACAATAAAGCTTCCTATACAAAGAATAGAGAAGATCAAACTCTTAATCATTGTTATCTTTCAAAATGAAGGTCTTTCTATGCTCAATCTACTATTTCATTAGCACTCATAACTTTATCTTAGACCCCTAGCTGAATTTTTAATCATTTGATTCTTTGCCACAATTTCACTGTGTAGTATATTTTTGACCCTTAAAGTTTTATCGCTAATGGCATTCAAACTCAAAATCACAACTCAGGTTGATTCTGTATCCAGATACCTGAAGCCTCTGATCTTGCTCTCAAATCCTATATTTTGCTTTCTAATTGCTTATAATAGTGGTTCTCAGTCGATCAGGAGTAATTTTGCCCCCCAAGGGACATTTGACAATGTCTGGAGACATTTTTGGTTGTTACAACCTGAGGAGTAAGGTGCTACTGGCATGTAGTGAGTAGAGACCAGAGATGCTAAATGCATAGGACAGCTCCACAACCCACCCCGGCTTCCTCATTATCCCATACAAAATGTCAACGGTGCTGAGGTGGGGAAACCCTGGTTTATAAAAACCTTTACTGGGAACATTGCTTTGTTACCTTTTCAACTACTACAGAGAATTTTTAGGTACTATATGAAAAGTTAATAGGTCTGATGTATAAGGAACTTATACATTCAAATAAAAGTTGTGTTTCAAAGTCAGAGACAGTGGGAGGGAATGGGATCCACAACTAAGGTTGGGGGCTTAATTTTTTTCCAGCAGAGGAGAGACATTTTCCATAATGAAAAGAGGAAATAAGGACACAACAGGTATATGGGCAGATAATTTTGAAGATGTACAGATATAAATTTGAGGATGTTTTTACCTAATATCTTCCATTTACTCTACATGATAGAAGTTGAGATCATCTCTTGAGAGAGAGGTGGCAGTGGTGACCCAGGAGGTGTAGGAATAATGGACATTGAAATGGCCACTGTAGACAATGGGTGAGGCTATGTTGAAGTTCAATGGGTAGAGACATCATGGTTCAGGTGGCTCATAACACTTGTGCTAGACACAGCCCCTAGGAGAAGGAGACTATCAATAAAAAAGCCAAAGCTCTTTTCTTGCCAAGTGGATCAGGGTGCAGAATTCTAGCCATATACAAGCGCTTAAGGAACTAGTAGAAAATTTTGGAAAGGCCCAGTTGTAATGGCTGGACAAGGACAGTGGGGGTTAACGGAAACTATTATAACCTAATGGGCCTGGGAGAGCCCAAACTTATGGTATACGACTGGTTCCTAATCCCATCTACAGATGAAATTGGAAATCTTATTCATTCATTCATGTTTTAAGTATCAACTTCTACAACTACTAGAATAAAGCCTGACATATTGTGGATGCCCAATAAATATTTGTTATTTAATAAATAGTACGCACATTGTTAGGCACTGAAGATACATACATGCTGAAGAAAATAGACAAGGGACATGCCCAGTGTACTTTGAGACCCAAAGGAGGATCATCTGACCAGGCTTGAGAGTTCAGAGAGGTGATCCCAGAGGAGATGAGATTGGAATTTGTGTTTAGTGTGCCACTAAACTGAGGCAGAATTGCTTTATTTTCTTTAGAATAGTTTTGGGTGGGATAAAGTAGGTGGGATTGACACTGAGAAATTCAGTGTCAACCCTGGCCTTCTCCCACCAGAGAAAAGTTGCTCGAGGCAGGGAAATACAACAAAAGCTAGTAGTTTAAGGAGGACTTACACACAGGGAGAGCTAACTGCCTGCTTTATGAACTGCATCAAATACCACATATTTCAATTCCAAAGTCGAATGCTATGGAATTAAGAACAGTCAATTAATTCAAGAAATAGTGAAGTCCTGAATTTGGGGATGGAAGAGAAGAATTTTTCACTTGGTGTCATTACTTGAGTGATGTCACTAACCACTGCAGGTGAGCTGCTAAATATTTCCACCCTCATTTCCTTTTCAACAGCATGGAATTTGTGTTGCCAGCCTCCCACATGATATGTAAATCAGTATTAAGGAAAGGACTCAGAATGCTACGAGTAAGGAACACTAAGTAAAATTTACTTCCCTAAGTATTCAGCTACATTCTCTGGAAAACACATTTCTTTGGAGTAGTCCATAATTTAGATATCAGATTATGGAGCAGAAATGGCTGTTTTTCTGATGAGACAGAATAAACTCTTGGTTTTTTTTCGGAGACGGGGTCTCGCTCTGTCGCCCAGGCTGGAGTTCAGCGGCACGATCTCGGCTCACTGCAACCTCCACCTCCTGGGTTCACGCCATTCTCCTGCCTCAGCCTCCAGAGTAGCTGGGACTACAGGTGCCCACTACCACGCCTGGTTAATTTTTTGTATTTTTAGTAGAGACGGGGTTTCACAGTGTTAGCTAGGAAACTCTTGTTCTTTTAGGCTTGATATTTTAAATTGCTAGACCTAATTCTTGCTAGCATATCTTCTTACATTTGATCTGGTATACTTGCTACAAATAACCTGCTAATTATTAGAACCTTTCCCTAAGAATTATTAACTGATAAATTCACTGGCCAGCATCTAATGCTTAAAATGAGGCTGAGGGAAAGGCAGTTCTTCACTGGCTTACACCAGATTCCAGAAATATATCTGAATCTAATCTGAGGAAAAAACTGAAAATGTATTCATTTGTAAGCATTTTGTGTTTTTAAGTACTTTATCATGTATTAATTTAATAACTCCTCACAATGATTCTGAGTTAAATATTATAATTTACCCATTGTATAGTTTAGGAAACTAAGGAGGTTAAGGTAACTTGGCCTCAGGCCAGCAGCTACTGTAGCAGAGTTAAATCACCAGGGCTGCCTTGCTCACAGAAATCTTACCTGTACTAACCCCTTTATTGTAAGCAACTTCTCCCCAATCCCAACCTCCAATATTTGGACTGGTTGGAAACTGCCTCATGTTGTGTGACCTTAATCTCCTGGGCTACACTGACCTCAGAGTGGCCGTCTGACAGAAGCTGGACTAATGGCGGCAACCCTGCCGTCCCAGGACTTGAATGAAAGAGGGGAGCCTAGTCATTGGGAATCTTTCCTCACATTTTTACTAAGATGAGAAGAAGGATGGAGGATGGTGATGTAGGGAGTTCAGAGAGTTCAGAGACCCCTCTTTGCTGGTTGGGAAGTTGTTCACAGGGGAGGCAGGGGCCACTGAAGATTGTTGTGATATGTAGCTTGAGAGCTCTGGTCCTAGAGAAGGAAGCTGACATACAGGCAAAAATGGCAATGGAAGAGAGGAACCCGGCAGCATTCCTACCCCAGGGCCAGTTGTCCTTGGTGACAACTGTATTTTTGTCTTTCTGCCAGTTTGCTTTCCTCAGCCAATAAATGTCTCATTTTCCTTTGCCTAGGCTAGTTCTAGTTGGATTTCTGGAACTTCCATTAGGAGTCATGACTAACACAACTGGAAAGAGGCAGAAACTGAATTCAAGTGAATTCACTTACCTGAATTTCCACGCTATTTCCACCAAAGCACAATTTCCATCACGCCTCTGCTCTGGGGGCCTCAGGTCCTACATGTCATGGTCATTTATACTGACAAGACCAGATCAGTTGTGCCAGCTGCAAGTTTCTGGCTTTCCCTCTTGGCTCTCATGATTTATGCTTCCTGATTATTCTAGACCAGTATTTCTGGTTAAAAAAAAATTAAATTAAAAAGGCAAATGTCCAGGTAGACTCAGGATTAGCTAAGTTTGGAATTAAGTATGTTGCTCAGATTTGAACATTTGGAATTTGTTTTTTATCTGCTTTTATATCTCAGATACCAGCTTTTCTCTCTTTGAGTAATCAAAGCAAAATAAGTGAAAATATGAAGGATTTTTTTCAAACATGGATTTTGACGGTCTCATGGAAGAGTTGATTTTAGAAATATAGCCAGTTCATTTTGGTTTAATCCTTTGCTCCCTTTAGTCACTAGAATAAGATGACCCCTTCTTCCTGAATGACAGGAAATGGTTTTTCATTTTTCTGAATACACACATAAGCGACTGTTGCATAATCTATTCCAACCTCTTTCAAAATCTTTCTCTAATTCATCTATTTGTTTGATAGAACAGCTTGGTTATTTCAATATTATAGAATCCTTGATCTTAACTCTTTATTCCTAAATAACAGTACTTAAGTGTAGATTTCCATTGTGAAAGTATTCACGTGTTTATATACATGCAATGTGTATATTATGTGTAACTTAATATAAACTTTGTCTTTAATAAGTTGTGAGGTTTTTTGCGTAGAAATAAGACACTGAATTAAATCACTTTCTTCAAGCTGGGTAATTCTGATTATCTTCTTCATAATAACTTTGTGATTGATAAGTTTTTAACTCTATTCAAATTGGAAGTGAAGGAATTCATTTATAAAAGGTTATATAATGCACTCAACAGTTGCATATCATTAACATATTATTAGGATATATGATTTATGACAAGCAAATATTTCTGCATAGTTTTTCTTGGTCATTTGGCTGTGGCCATTTTCATTGAACAAATTGTCAAAACAACAATAAAATAATGACAGTAACAAATACCCACATGATGTAAATTTTCAGTAAAGAATAGTAAAGACCAAACCAAGCGGAGATCCATAAATTCAGTTAAGAAAGTGACAAGGTTATAGTGAAGATATGTGAAAGGGCAAGTCAAATTCTGCTTGTGTGCTCATGGACCTGTAATGCTGTGTGATGGGATTCAGTGCCAAGCTGGTTTTAGCAGTCTTTCTTTTTTTCCTTACCATGTTCACAGCCTTGATTGCCACCAACAGAGGTAATACAAGGCAATAGAGGCAAGAGGCAAAACTAATAAAAGGGCAGTAGGCCCTTGCTTGGGTTTTCAAGTTACATATCCGCTCTGGTTTATGGGCTTTCTATGAGTATATGCTATTTCTTTTTCTTTGCCAAATCACCTATTTCTCAAGTCTTGGCTTAGGACATGTGGTAGGCAGGGAAGCATGCCACTGACTCAAAGAGAACCGTATTTGTTTCCCTTGTTCTCTGTTATTTTTACTGTATAAGGCATAAGAAACCCTGCAATTATGATGCTTAATCATTTATACTCTAGGGCTAAGGAAGGGAAGGATTAGTCCCTCTGTTTTTTTATTATTATTTTTCCTAGGGCCTTCTGCTTTGCTAAACAGTTAGATTTCAAGATATTACTTAACAAAGCAATGATCTACATGTTGATGTCTGACATGCAAATAATCCCAAGAATAACTAGAAATTTTAAGTATATTTGAAATATTAAATTACTTAAATATCTGAAATAACACATAGAGATAAGAAATAGAATTTGTTGTAGAAGTCACATTGGTCACCAAAGAGAAGCAAAACATTGTGTGTAATATCTACTGTAAACTTAGTGGATGATTTTGAAGAATTTGAGAAATCACTTCTTTCTAAAGAACTTAATAAAGGCTCTGAAGAGCTGAAAACTCAATGAATAAAATTAAACTACTGTATTACACAGGTCAATTTTTTCCTCACTTATAAAACCCAAGTATTAATTATGCATCAAATTGCATTAATTGTTACATATATACCTTATGCATAATTTTAATATGTATATTTTTTCTTGCTTAAGCTTCACAGCAATATGCATGGATTAGGCATTACTATCCACATTTTGCAAATGAAAAGTGTAGAACTTAGAGCAATTAAGAAGCTTTCCCTCAACCTAGAGCTAGTAAACAGAGCCAGGATTTGAAGCTGGGTGTGTTGGCTAAATCTACATACCTAACCCTCATATTATAGTTTTTCCTTTGTGGGGTTTTTTTGAAAAAAAAAAATTTAAATCTGCATTTTATATCTTATAAAAGTGAACTGGCTAAAGCCTTCATTCTTTCTAATTACTACTTGCTTCTGAACTAAAGCTATAAACTTTTCTTACATTTGGTGAGCATTTTTTAATTAAACTAGAAGATTAGGATACAAGTTCATGAACACACAGTATAAAACACTTTTTAAAAGACACTGGCACACGCATTCTCACCTAGACAACAGATCATAGTTTGAAAATCTGTTTTTGTGAAAAAAATTGAACCCTAGCTCTTGAATTAGCTATCCCAGTACCCATGTTGAAATAGCTCAAAAACATTCCTAGGAGAAATACTCCTAACTTAGTGGGAGTGGTCTTATGATAAAGGGTGAATTACTTTTGTTTTATGTATCATTCCTTTTTTTTTTTTTTCTCCTTAGTCACCTGTTACTCTTAGCTGCTGGTAATGGAGAGGAAATGGTCTTACATCATTTTCCAGCATGTTTAGTAGTAGGTCATTGTTAGTGGATGGAAGGAAGTTGAATGCTTGGAATTTAAGTGACTTACTCAAGATTACAGCAGTGAGTCATTTACTCAGCCAAAAAGAGAGCAAGGAACTTCCTGGATACAAGCGTGGTATGTGCTGGCAGCTCCACCTGCCCTTTCTTTATTGCTGCCTCTTCAAAACTATGGGCTTTTTTGTGAAGGCCAGGTGGGTTTGCTCTTGAGTGTGACCACCACTCTGCTCTGAGATGCATCAACTTGAATGAGGATTTGTTTTGATGGTTGGCATATAAGCCTCAGAGTTTTATTTTGAGATGTTAAATCTAAAAATGAAGATTACGTGTTGATTGCTAATTTCTTTGAACAAATTTTGCCCTAAAAGTTTATTGTAAAAATTAACCGGGCATGGTGGTGGGCGCCTATAATCCCAGCTACTCAGGAGGTTGAGGCAGGAGGCGGAAGTTGCGGTGAGCCAAGATTGTGCCACTGCACTCCAGCCTGTGCGGCAGAGCCAGACTCCATCTCAAAAAACAAACAAAGTTTATTGTTCCTGAAGGACAAAGTCTTTGAACTTCAGGCAGTCATGAGTTAAGGTGTGGGTATAAGGAGTGGAGACAATGTGCCCCACTGCTCTCTTGTTTTGAAACATAGTTTACAACCATTACCCATTCACTTGGTATGATGTAGTATTTCAGGACAGGCACTGTTAGCTCTGACTCACACAGGTATCACTGTTGTCTGGACGTGAATGATTTCTAGAGTTCATGTCTCATGAAATGTGTTTTTATTTGCAGGGCTTTAGAACTTCGAAATTAATTCTACATTATACATTGATGATTCTTTTGTCAACTTTGTTTTTCTCTGTCTGTTCCTAATTCTATCTACCATGTAATTTCTGTATAGTAGTTGTTTCCATCACAATTTTTTCCATGAACTGTGAATACATAAAATTAGCCTTGCTGACCTATACTTCAATGTCTTTCTTGAGACAAACCAGCGATGACCCCAGTTGGACTGGAACAGCAGACCACTTTGTTGGTATCTCTTAATACAGCCAATACTAATAGGAAGATTTACCTTTCTTAAGTATCTCCTTTTGCTTCTGCTTCACAGAACCTTACAGGGACCCCATGGATCAACAATATTGCTTATTAAATAAAATTTAAACTTTTAATAACATTGTCTAAATTCTTCTGATCACTTCCTACTTTCCTTACATAATGACAGCCATTGCACATCAGAATACAGGCCCTCAGTCCAGCAATGTGATTTTCGTTCCTATGCTCAGGTCATATGATATTCCTCAAAGTGGCTGCTCCCTCTACTAGTCATTCTTGGAATATACGTCCGCCCCCCAATTCCAATGACATCTCTCGCCTCCTCTAAAAATCATTTTCTGCTGTGGTGTTCTCATCTGCCCGTGATAGTTATTATATTTATTGTCTTCAGAAAGTAGAAAACAGAAGAAGACCAAGGGGGTAGCTGTAGTCAGTTTAGTTCTGTCTCATCATCACTTTCCGTCAGCGATCCATGTTCTCCCAACCATACATGACACCTTACTTTCATCTGTAACTTTATATTTTGCCCTCTTTCCTATTACGAGAGGTGAATTGTACATTTCTTTCTTCTTTTTTTGAGACAGGGTCTCACTCCGTTACCCAGGCTGGAATGAAATGGCACAATTATGGCTCACTGCAGTTGCGATCTCCTGGGCTCAAGTGATCCTCCCACCTCAGCCTCCTAAGTAGGGGAGACTACAGGTATGTGCCACCACACCTGGCTAATTTTTGTATTTTTTGTAGAGATGGGGTCTCCCTATGTTACCCAGGCTGGTCTCAAACTCCTGGGTTCAAGCAATCTGCCCACCTGGGCCTTCCAAAGTGCTAGGATTATGGGTGTGAGCCACTGCTCTAGGCCCATGTTCTTATTTAGAGTCAAGGACTTGTGCATAGACCTCATCCTCCCTTCTCTATTTAAAGTTCAAAGACTTTCTTCCTGCAGTTATACCCTCTTTTTCTCCATTGCTATTGTTTTCACTTCCCTCCCTCCCTTCTTTCCTTCCACCCTCCCTCCCTCCCTCCCTCTCTCTCTCTCTCTCTTTCTTTCTTTCTTCCTTTCTTCCTTTCTTTCCTTCTTTCCTTCTTTCTTTCTTTCCTTTCTTTCTTTTCTTTCCTTTCTTTCCTTTCTTTTCTTTCTTTCTTGTTTCTGATGGAGTCTCACTGTGTATCCCAGGCTGCAACCTCCACCTCCTGGGTAAGTGATTCTCCTGTCTCAAACTCCCGAGTAACTGGGACTACAGGCACCCACCACCATGCCGGGCTAATTTATGTATTTTTAGTAGAGATAGGGGGTTCACCATGTTGGCCAGGCTGATCTTGAACTCCTGACCTCAGTTGATCTGCCTGCCTCATCCTCCCAAAGTGTTAGGATTACAGGCATGAGCCACTGCACCCAGCCCTGTTTTCTACTGGAGTTTTTCCATCATCATAGAAACATGCTATACTATTTTTCTCACCTCAAACAAAAGCAAAATACCTTGCAAATAGAGACAAGCACAATAAAACACCTTCTGTGGTCCTTTTCTTTGCTCCCTTTTAACATAAAAATTTGTCTACACTTGCTTTCTTCAGTTTCTCTCTACTGCTCCATGGAAACCATTTCTTGTCATGGTCACTAAGTTGCTTAAGCAAGACTCTTCAAAGTCATCCTGGACTTCCTTCTTTCCCTTGCACTCTGCAAGCTATGACTTGCAGGACACATTGGCCTGTCATGTGTTTCAGTAAGTAAAGTTTTATTGGAACACAGTCATGGCCACGTGTTTGTCTTTCTGTGACAACTTTTGCATTACAATGGCAGAGTTCAGCCGCCCTAATGGGGACTGCATGGCCCTCAAAGCCTAAAATACTTACTATTTGGCTTGTTACAGAAAAAGTTGGCCAGTCCCTATACTAAAATATAAATCTTACAAAGGAAAGTGCTTTGTTTTGTTCCCTGCTGTATCTCTAGGGCCTAGAAGACTACCTGGCACTTAGCAAAGCTTAACAAATACTTGCTGCAGAAAGGAAAAAAGAAAAAATGAATAAGTAGTCTATGTCACCATCTTGTTCTTTACTCTCTCTTATTTAGTCTTTCTTGATTCTCACTGTCCTTTCTCCATTTTCCATAAAATCTCTCCTCGAATTTGTTTCTTCCATTAAGCTTTTTCTTCATTCTCATCAAATTTCCAATAGGAGGATAAGTCCTAAAAATAGCTAAACAAATTTTGGAAATATGATGCTTAAGTTAGAGAAATTTTTCCTTCGGCAATAGTAATAAAAATGTGTTCATCAGTGAGAACACATGGACATAGGGAGGGGAACATCACATACTGGGGTCTGTGAGGGGTTGGGGGCTGGGGGAGGGATAGCATTAGGAGAAGTACCTAATGTAGATGACAGGTTGATGGGTGCAGCAAAACACCATGGCATGTGTATACCTATGTAACAAACCTGCATGTTCTGCACATGTATCCCAGAACCTAAAGTATAATTTTTTAAAAAGTGTTCATTTTTTCTTCACTAGTACCTGCATCATTGAGTTCATTTTGGAGAGAAAACTGTCAAGAGAGAAATGATATTTCTTTTAATAGGTACTCTTGGCAATTTTTGTTAATAATTTTAGCATTTCTTTTACCACATGAAGTTTGATTTCTGTAGAGTAATCCCCTTTTATGTTTTGTTGATTGGCACTTTTTATTATTGATATATAATATGCTTACTGTATCTACAGTTTTTGCTCATGAGACTATCCATAAACTAAACTCTACTAGCACATGCAGTTCTTTTGATTTCACAACTTACCCATGCCATAGATACTTCCCATACTAACTTTGATCTCTTGCAGATGTGAAACAAAACCCTGTACTAAGTAAGTGAACTTTCAATGTCCTTACTTAAAACAAAAGAAAATAAATAAAAATCTCAACTGGATCTGATTATTCCTAGGTGACTAAAAATTCTGTGAACCTGTGGAGACTGGAATGTACTGGCAACAGAGAGCCTGGGTTATCTATTGAAATCTTGGATTCTGTTTTTAAAATAGGAGGTTAAAGCTCTAATGTGTCCAAAAATAATCTCAAGCATGGGTTATTACTGCTCCCTTTGAGGGAAATTCAAAATTGCATAATATCAGATAAAAATAAAAACATGTGGCTCTGAATATGTAATTATTCCTGTACTATAAGTGGATGCATCAACGCTGACCTGTCAGAGATGTCCTGACAAGGTCATTTTTATGATTTGGTTTTAATACCAAGAGAACTTAATGGTTCTTAGGTCAATGTGATTTGCTGCTGCTTTATCATGAGTAATGAAGACGATACTTGACTCTTCTCTCTGTCACTAGTTCT
Source organism: Rhinopithecus roxellana (assembly GCF_007565055.1). Classification (NCBI taxonomy): domain Eukaryota; kingdom Metazoa; phylum Chordata; class Mammalia; order Primates; family Cercopithecidae; genus Rhinopithecus; species Rhinopithecus roxellana. The sequence continues at coordinate 31,421,608 of NC_044550.1, read as the reverse complement.
GACTTCATTTATTTCACTGAATTCTGAGGTTTATCCCTAACAGGTCTCCAGTTCACATTCAACCTTCAGCCTCACTGATACAGTGCTATAGCTCCTTAGTGATAATATACTTGGGTCTTATAATTAGAGATGATAGCAGAGAAGAGATTCAGGATGAGGATGCTTATTTCCAAATGTCTAAACAAATTTCTTAGTTTATTTTAAAATGCAGTATATGTAAATAATAAAAGTTTTGTCTTTACTAATTATAGCAGCCCGAAGTGCCATTGATGTAGCTTAGTTTTCTAATTACCGAGCTGGCAAAGACAACTAAGATACTGAAGAGTTAAAAGATTAATCCCACACCACATAATGGAAAGGATTAATTTTTACAGTTGTTTTTGTTTTGTTTTTGAGTTCCAATAAATTCTTTATGCGTATTTTGCATAATTTTCTGTATAGTACACAAAATAACTAAATCTACCAAATCTACTAACTTTATTAAATATATTCATTATTTTTTGGTGAAATGGAACCTGCATTTTACCTGACAGCATGATATCATTGAAAGAAATCAGGTCCTTGGAATCAGGAGATCCAGTCCTGAAAAATCATTCTGTTTTGTGATGTTAAACAGGTCATATAACTTCTCTGAGACTTGGTTTCCTCATCAGTAAGAGGACAGGGTTGCATTGGGGAATCTCTTTTCCCTTCCAGCATTAATTGTCTCACACTCTATTTTAGGCCTCTGGAGTGTGTGTATGGAAACAAATTCACATGCTGAAATCCAAGTATAAATTCCTACTTCTCTTTTTTATTGCTTACTTACAACATTTCCTTCAAAAGAAGGATAAAATTACATTTATTTAGCTTGTTCATCTTTTGTTATCCAAAGGCACACCCAACCATGGAGTCAGTGAGAAAATGTTCAAACATTTGTAAATAATCAATTTTCCTAATGTGAAGGCCAACTCAGCAGAGTCCTAATCAGGGCAAGGCGCAAAGAAAACAGTCCAGCCTTTAAGAGATCCAAGTTTGGATTCTTTGTTAACTTTAGTTTCTTTATTTCTCTTTCTTCTACAGCAATGTTTACAATGTTATAATGTACAGCAATGTTACAGAAAAGAAGTGGAGAAAGATAATGCAACTACCTCATTGACATATAAATCTCAGCATAATGATTTAAATACTGTGACTTTATAGTAGGCTGATCACCAAGCAATGTGATCAGGCAACTTGACCCAATATCAGACTGCACAAACTACAAAGGGTAACCTGGTGTACTGGGTGCTCAAACTAAGCCTATTGCTAAAAACAACTTAAAATGCAAATTAAAAAAAAATGAATTGTGTCCCTGAGCTAGAACCTGTAGGCTATAAATTAAATGAAGGTGGGGACCTAGAGGGGTAAGCCAAATATCAGAATACATCTTCTGAGAGTATTTCCTGCACCAGAATGAACTTGAACTTTAGTCTGTATATCTTTGCAGTTTTATGGGGATGGAAAACAAAGTCTAGGGCTTGCCTAGTATGGGAAGCTTAATAAGAGACACACCCTCTATAAAGTAAAGGCACTAGAGAACTATATCCTCAGTGTAAGGGTGAACTACAAATAAACATGCATGTCCTGTGCACATTGCTCCTCTCTAGGTATTTCAAGGAAAACTGCCCGTATTAAATCTTGGCAATAAACAGAGTTGAGAAAAAAAATCCCCTGAGAATGTCTAACCGTAAACTAGCTTTCATATGTATTTGAAGACAGAATTACCATTACCTGTGGTGGCTTGAAAAATCTTAAGCCAAGAGTTAGTTTCAAGTGATCTTAGGCTGATAATATAAAGACACATGACAGAAACAAATGAAAATCCATTCTATTGGAACCCGTCTTTTTCCCAGGTCTTAAAGAGTTTTCATTAGCAGAGCCCTCCCAAAATGAGCAGCTCATTGCATACACACACACACACACGCACACACACACAATATATGTATGGATTGAATAGTGGGTTAGACACAGCTCACAAAAGAGTATAGTAGCTCTGAAGATACTATCCAAAATGAAGTTCGGTGAATAAAAGAAAAGGAAAGAATAAAGGAGAGGTTGAGAGACTTGGAGACTAGGATGAAGAGCCACTAACATAAATCTAATCAGTGTTGCAGAAGAAGACAGAGACAATAGACAGCAGCAGTTTCTAAAAAGATAATGTCTGATCTAATAAAAGACACCAATCTACAAAATCAGGATGCTTACAGAAGCCCAAACAGGATGACTAAATCTATAGAACAAATCTATACCTAACTATATCATTGTGAAACTGTAGAATACCAAGATAAAAAGAAAATATGAGAAGCAGCTCTAGGGGGAGAATCATAAGTTATAAAGTGTACTGAAGAATCAGGTAGTAAGCATATTGAGGCTGTAATAATGGGAGTTATGAGAAAGGGGTAAGAGAAAAAAGAGATTCAATAGGTTTCATATTTACCAACATCCTACTATGTACCAGGAGACCTTGATATGTACCAATCAATTTTTGACAATCCTATTATATGGATGTAAGTATTATAGGTAAGAAACTGAAACTAAAAGACTAATTTTTCACAATCGTAAAGCTAGCAGTGGTGAAATTGGGTTTCACATCCATGTCTATTTGCCACCAGAGCTTGTGTTTTTGTTTTGTTTTGTTTGGTTTGGTTTGGTTTATGTAGAAGGCATAAGAGTAATAAGCAAGCAAATGAAATAAAGAAAGATATTCACTGTAGCATCTTTTATGAGGGCCTAGCAGTCACTGGGAAGGAGAGAATTCTGAAGTTAACCATATCCTGGATAAACTTAACAAAAGCGCAGAGCATTCTTAGTATGACAGATTTAGCATTGTAGGTTTCTGACATATGAGGTTAGCCGCAAAGGCAATGACATATATTACTTTGTAATGAGGATAGTTAATAGTAAAGCCTATGCTTTTTATTCATCCCTTAATTCAGCAAATGTATATACTAAACTCCCAGTTGGGTTAAGAACTGCATGCCTCCTTTCATAGACAGTCTACTAGGGGACATGGATCAGCAAATAAGAAATTACAAGATGTTGAATGTTAGGTAGAGGCAAGTGGGGGTACTGTGGAAAACATGTAGAAAGCAGATAGTTTTGTTGGGGGTGGGAAGTGGGAAGGCATGTTCAGAGAAGGCTTGAAGCCTGAAGGAGAGTGGTGAAAATTAAATGTTCCTAGCACAGCTTTGTGTTGCAAGGCTGCTTTGAAGAGATAAGATGGAAGAAAATGGAACCCATTACCCAGCATCTTTATTTCAACAAGGGCATAACTTGCTCCCCACTAGTGTTCAGATAACGTTTGGTGGGAAGGGGGCTGGCCTCACGGGAGACTAATTACGTGAGATGCCAAGAGTGTCTTAGTGAAGAATGGATCCTAAGAGAACAGGTAGACAAGGTTTTCCCAGTTTTAAAGCTCTAGGGATCATAGGCTGGTGGGTTTTTTTTTAATATGGGGAGGCATCTGTTACTTGTGTAACTGAAATTTTTGTTGGTATTTGTAATGCCCACTGCCTTCTAAAGAGGCCGGCCTTTGGGAACAGGAGGAGAGGAGCAATGAAGCAGGGCACCCTAGAGGGGAAAGAGGGAGACCTTTGGGAGTAATGTGACAGGAAAGAGGAGTCTGGAGAAGAGAAATGGTGAAATGTCCAACAGGAATTTTCAAGTGGTCATCTGTGGGATATGGGTTGTTAACTTTCTTGTCTTTTGTTCCCATAAAATCTTATGTAAATTCCACGTTTCTTGGTAATATCTTTTTGTGAAGTGGATTAATTATTTTGAGGGCAAAGCAGATGTTGGAAAGCTCAAACAGAAGGACAAGGGGACAGGAAAAATCTGGATCATCCTTGCCGATGACCTGCTGGGCCTCCAGTAGCCCCCAAGGATCTCTTAAGTCACCAAGGATATTTTTACAAATCTGGGGAGAGAATGGTGAAGTTAAAATGGCCCTTGAGTTAAAACTGAAATGGGTATTTTCTCTAAAATCTCAATGGGACATCAGGATAGAACTGCTTAACCTAGATGCCCAATTAAGACACAAACTGGGGAGAGAATCATTCTTCCCTCTGGCCAAACATTAGGCATGCATTGTGGAGCAAACTCACCATGGTCCCTTGCACAGCAAGCCATAGCACAAGCTCTGGCAGAAGAGTTGTGCCTCTATCCTGAGCTTTTTGGGACATCCACTTTGGGTGTTTGGATTTGCCATTTTTAGCCTGGTTTTAAAAACAAGAAAATATCAGTACAGAGAGGTTAAGAAAGTTGCTCAGGGTCACTAAGGAAGGAAGTGACACAACTGAGATTTGAACCCAGGCTGCCTAACTGCAGAGTCAGAACCTGGATTGTGACTAAGAGACTAGCTATTAGAACCAGACACCTGGGCTGATCTCAGGCTCCACCATTACAGTTAATAGACTGCAAGCTCCACTGACGTATTCTACCAGACAAGGCGAGGAGAATTTCTGCTTCTTTCATCACCGTACACTCAGCAGCTGTTACCTGGTAGGTTTTCAGTGAATGTTTGTAGAATAAGTAAAATCAGATATATCACCACATACATAGGATGTCCTCACTAATTCGGACTAGAATTCTCAACACTGTACAAGTCAGTAGAATGCAAAGCCAGAGCAGGGGTATTTAAAATTGTTTTGCTTTAGAAGATGAAACCTAATGATTGCTAATAGACTCACAGAAATTAGAGAATCATGACACAACACCTTTATAGATGAGCAAACAGACTCATAGTGGTAAGGGACTCTCCTAAGGTCACAACATCAGTAAGGGCCAGAAAGGTGCTAGTGTAGGCAAATTGAGAGACGGGGGCGGGGGGTGGGGGAGAGAAAGAAAGAGAGAGAGAGAGAGAGAGAGAGAGAGAGAGAGAGAGAGAGAGAGAGAGAGAAAGTTGGAAGTTCAGTTCCAACCAGCTTTTTTCAAATGTAAAAATCACAAAACCCAGAAACAATTCTCCTAATTTCAGCATATATGTTTGGGAGTATGGTGGCTCCATAGTCTCTTCTTTGCTTGAGGCCCTGAAAATCTGAATTCTGCCCTGGCCAGAACCAGGAACTGAACTCAGCCCTGCCTCTGACTGCCTGTTGTCTTCCTCCCTTTTTGCCACGTAGAGCTATTGGACCAGGTCCTGACATACCAAGGAAATGCTGAGGAAGGGGTGGGGTAGGAAGAAGGAATGTGGATGACCAGATCCCAGCCCATTATTTCTTTTTGATGCTCAGGTAAGCCACAGGTGACATAAGGAAGAATTGGACTCATCAATCATATTCACTGCCTTTGTCACATGTCCTTCCTCCCTTTTTCTCTAGCTTCTAACTTCCCTCTTCCTCCCATTTCTGACTACTACAGACATTTTACCCTGGAATTTCAATCATGTTGCAGGATCACTGTGAACCTGATGACATGGAGTAAGCCAATGCAATGCATTTTCTATTGGTAGCTCAGAACCATGGTATTCTGCTACTCATGAAGTATTTCTCATCTTTCTTTTCCTTCCTTGCATGCTAATTTACTTCTCTTTTTAGGGGTTGTGAAGGATAGCAGAGAGACATAGAACACTCGTATTTTACTTTAGGGGACCACTGAAGGAGTGGTGTTGACCCGCCGCCACTCAACACTCAGTCCAGCCAGGCCAGCCCAGGAGGAAGTTATGTAGCCACCAATCTGTTCTGAATCACTGTTGACTTTTCCTTAGTTTTGTTTACAAAATTCATGACCACAGATAAATGGTACAACTCCTGGAATCAGGTTTTGTAGGGCTTGAAATGCATACAATTTAGGGGCCCTCTTTAAGAAAAAATATATATATAAATATAATTTTGTATTTGAAAATATTAAATGAGCACAGGACTTTAGAAGGTCTATAAATCAGATCCCTTAAACTATATTAAACTGGCTTAAACTATGTCAGTTTCAGGGCAAACCCATATCATCTGTGACATCTGTGACACAGAGTGGGCTTGGGAGTGCTTTTGACTTTTGGACTGCAAGTTTTTCTTTCGTGACTATGCATAAGCTATGAGGGCAGAGATAACCCTTTCCTCTTTTCCAGCATTTAACCACAGCCTCTCATGGTCCATAATTCATGGTCCATGAATTATGTTTGTGTCTATCAAAGGATCAGATAGGCAAGCATTGTGCTAGACTTGTGGGCTTATTATACTAAAAGGGCTTTGAAAATAGCCTGTATTGGAAGTAGTAGGGACATAAAGGGAAAAAAGTCAGTTCTATTTGGGGCAGAGGAAGGGTGATGAGTAAAAAAGAACTTCAAAGACAAGTTAACCCATAAATTGAGACTTGCACGAGGAGTGAAGGTGTGGGGTGGTGTTGAAAGGCATCTCAAGCAGTGAGAACATGAGGTAAAGCATGGAGGTTGAAACCACATAAGGAGATTGTAGGATTGTAGGTAGTTTGGTATGGGTGAGGTATGAAGCACAAGAGGAAGAGGTGTTGTGGGAAGTCAGGGACCCCAAAGGGAGGGACCAGCTGAAGCCCTGACAGAACAACATAAATCATAAAGATTTCATGGACATTTATTAATTCTCCAAATTAATACTTTTTTTTTCTTTTTTTTTTTGTTTTGAGACAGAGTCTTGCTCAGTCGCCTAGGTTGGAGTGCAGTGGCGTGATCTCGGCTCACTGCAAGCTCTGCCTCCCAGGTTCATGCCATTCTCCTGCCTCAGTCTCCCTAGTAGCTGGGACTACAGGCACCCGCCACTGCTCCAGGCTAGTTTTTTTTTTGTATTTTTAGTAGAGACAGGGTTTCACCGTGTTAGCCAGGATGGTCTTGATCTCCTGACCTCATGATCCGCCCGTCTCAGCCTCCCAAAGTGCTGGGATTACAGGTGTGAGCCACCACACCCTGCCAATACTTTTATAATTTCTTACGCTTGTCTTTACTACAATCTCTGAACATAAATTGTGAACATTTCATGGATATTTATCACTTCCCCAATCAATACTCTTGTGATTTCCTGTGCATGTCTTTACTTTAATCTCTTAATCCCATCATCTTCGTAAACTGAGGATGTATGTCGCCTCAGGACCCTGTGATGATTGTGTAAACTGCACAAATTGTTCATAAAGCATGTGTGTTTGAACAATATGAAATCTGGGCACCTTAAGAACAGGATAACAGCGATTTTCAGGGAACAAGGGAGATAACCTTAAAGTCTGGCTGCCTCTGGGCCGGGCAGGACAGAGACTTTATTTCTCTTATTACCGAGAATGGGTAAGAGAAATATCACTGAATTCTTTCCCTGGTAAGGAATATTAATAATTAACAGCCCTGGGAAAAGAATGCATTCCTTGGGGGGAGCCTCTAAAGTGGCCACCCTGGGGGTGTCTGCCTTATGCAGCTGCAGATAAGGGATGAAACACGCCCTGGCCTCCTGCAGCACCCCCAGGCTTGCTAGGATTAGGAAATTCCAGCTGGGCAAATTCTAGTCAGACCGGTTCTCTGCTCTTGAACCCTGTTAAGATGTTTATCAGTGACAATGCGTGCACAACGGGACATGGAAGTTCATTAACAGGGAAGTTCATTAGTAATTCTAGTTTTGCCCTGACCTTGTGATCTTGCCCTGACCTTCTGCCTTGTGATCTTTTGTTGCCCTTGAAGAGTGTGATCTCTGTGACCCACACCCTATTCGTACACTCCCTCCCCTTTGAAAATTGCTAATAAAAACTTCCTGGTTTTACGGCTCAGGGGGTACCACGGAACCTGCCGACATGTGATATCTCCCCCGTAGACCCAGCTTTAAAATTTCATTCTTTTGTACTCTTTCCCTTTATTTCTCAGGCCAGTTGACACTTAAGGAAAACAGAAAAGAACCTATGTTGAATTATCGGGGGTGGGTTCCCCTGATAAAGAGGGACAACTAGCAAGAGGTAAAGCTGAAAGGCAGAAAGATGGCTTCACAGGAGTTTGAACTTTAGCCTGTGAACCATGGGAGCCATTGATGACTTTAAAGCAAGGGTATAAAATAATGTGCATTTTTATAATATTATTCCAGCCTCAACATGAAGAACTGACTGGAGATGCAGGCAGTGAGACCTTTTGACCCTATTGCAGTTGTCTCAGGGAAAGGTGGTAAGGGCCTGATCAAATGCTGTGACAATGGTGGTAAGCAGGGCCAGGTATTCTGAGATGAGAGAAGCTAAGAAGATGAAGTTCACAGGGATTGGTGATTGATGCATTGAATAAGGAACGGGGTTAGGGAGAAACTAGGGTAATGCTTCCAGTCCTGACATAAGCAGTTGGTTGGGTGGGTGGTGGTACCAGTCACTCAGTGGAGACCATAGGAGAAGGAGCAGGCTCTGTGGGAAAGGGTCTCATCTGAAAGTGTTGGATCTAAGGTGTCTGAGAATCACTCAAGTGGTAAGGACTAGTGAGTAATAGATTCAGGGCTGGAGCTGAAAAGATATTTGAAATTGGGTTTGGACATTAATTATCTGTCACCACCCTGTAAGTGGTAGCAACTTAGGTAATTGTTCATTAGATTACCCAGGGAGGGCCATCAAAGCACAGGTTGACAAAGCTAGCAGAAAATAAGAAATAACCCAAATCATAGCTTAACTGAAGGAGATAGAGACATGAAAAATCTTTCAAAAGATCAATGCCTCTAGAAGCTGTTTATTTTTTAAAAATTAGTAAGATAGATAGACCACTAGTTAGACTAACAAGGAAGAAAAGAGAGAAGATTCAAATAAACACAATTAGAAACGACAAGGGGGATATTACCACTGACCCCACAGGAATACAAACAACCGTCAGAGGATATTATGAACATCTCTATGCATATACACTAGAAAATCTAGAAAAAATGGATAAATCCTTGGACACATACACCCTCCCAAGACTGAACCAGGAAGAAATTGAATCCCTGAACAGACTAATAACAAGTTCTGAAATTGAGGCAGTAATAAATAGCCTACCAACTAAAAAAAAAGCCCAGGACCAGACAGATTCATAGCTGAATTCTACCAGATGCTCAAAGAAGAGCTGGTACCATGCCTACTGAAACTATTCCAAAAAATTAAGAAGGAGAGACCCCTCTCTAACTCATTGTATGAAGCCAGCATCATCCTAATACTGAAACCTGGCAGAGATACAACAATAAAAGAAAAATTCAGGCCAATATCCTTGATGAACATTGATGGCAAAATTTTACACAAAATACTGGCAAACCAAATCCAGCAGTACATCAAAAAGCTTATCTACCACAATCAAATAGGCTTTATCCCTGGGATGCAAGATTGGTTTAACATATGCAAATCAATAAATGTGATTCATCACATAAACAGAGCTAATGACAAAAACTATATGATTATCTCAATAGATGCAGAAAAACTTCTGACAGAATTCAATATACTTTCTTGTTTTTTTTTTTTTTAATCCTCAATAAACTAGGTATTGGAAGAATATACCTCAAAGTAATAAGCCATATATGACAAACCCACAGTCACCGTCATACTGAATGGTCAAAAGCTGGAAGCATTCCCCTTGAAAACTCGCACAAGACAAAAATGCCCTCACTCACCACTCCTGTTCAACACAGTAATAGAAGTCCTGGCCAGGGCAATCAGGCAAAAGAAAGAAATAAAGCCCATCCAGATAAGAAGAGAGGAAGTCAGACTATCCTTGTTTGTAGACAACAGGATCCAATATGTAGAAAATCTCACAGTCTCAGCCCAAAACCTTAAATTGATAAACAACTTCAGCAAAGTCTCAGGATACAAAGTCAATGCTCAAAAATCACTAGCATTCCTATACACCAACAACAGTCAAGCCAAAAACAAATCAGGAACAGAATCCCATTCACAGTAGCCACAAAAAGAGTAAAATACCTAGGAATACAGCTAACTAGGAAGGTGAACCATCTCTAGAAGGAGAACTACAAAACACTGCTCAAAGAACTCAGAGATGACACAAACAAATGGAAAAATATTCCATGGTCATGGATAGGAAGAATCAATAGTGTTAAAATGGGCATACTACACAAAGCAATTTATAGATTCAATGCTCTTCCTGTTAAACTACCATTGAGATTCTTCGCAGAACTAGAAAAAATTATTTTAGAATTCATATGGAACCAAAAAAGAGCCCGCATAGCCAAGTCAATCCTAAACAAAAAGAACAAAGCTGGAGGCATCACACTACCTGACTTCGAACTATACTACAGGGCTACAGTAACCAAAACAGCATGGTACAGGTACAAAAACAGAGATACATAGACCAATGGAACAGAATAGAGAACCCAAAAATAAAGCCACACACCTACACCTATCTGATCTTTGACAAACCTGACAACAACAAGCAATGGGGAAAAGATTCCCTATTCAATAAATGGTGCTGGGATAACTAGCTAGCCACATGCAGAAAATTAAAAAAGGACCCTGTCTTTATACCATATACAAAAATTAAATCAAGGTGGATTAAAGACTTAAACATAAAACCTAATACTATAAAAACACTGGAAGCAACCTAGGCAATACTTTTCAGGACATAGGCACAGGCAAAGATTTCATGATGAAGATGCCAAAAGCAATTACAACAAAAGCAAAAATTGATAAGTTTGAGCTAATTAAATTAAAGAGCTTCTGAAAAGCAAAAGAAACTATCAACAGAGTAAAAAGACAATCTACCAAATGGGAGAAAATTTTTGCAAAATATACATCTGACAAAGGTCTAATATCCAGCATGTACAAGGAACTTAAACAAATTTACAAAAAAAAAAAAAAAAAAACCCATTAAAAAATGGGCAAAGAAGGCTGGGTGCGGTGGCTCAAGCCTATAATCCCAGCACTTTGGGAGGCCGAGACGGGCGGATCACGAGGTCAGGAGATCGAGACCATCCTGGCTAACATGGTGAAACCCTGTCTCTACTAAAAATACAAAAAACTAGCCGGGCGACGTGGCGGGCACCTGTAGTCCCAGCTACTCGGGAGGCTGAGGCAGGAGAATGGCGTGAACCCGGGAGGTGGAACTTGCAGTGAGCTGAGATCCGGCCACTGCACTCCAGCCTGGGTGGCAGAGCGAAACTCCGTCTCAAAAAAAAAAAAAAAAAAAAATGGGCAAAGGACATGAACGCTTTTCAAAAGAAAACATACATGCAGCCAACAATCATATGAAGAAAAGCTCAACATCACTAATCATTAGAGAAGTGCAAATCAGAACCACAATGAGTTACCATCTCACACCAGTCAGAATGACTATTACTAAAAAGTCAAAAAATAACATGCTAGCGAGGTTGTAGAAAAAAAAGAACACCTATACACTGTTGGTGGAAGTGTAAATTAGTTCAGTCATTGTGGAAGACAGTGTGGCAAATTCTCAAAGACCTAAAGACAGAAATACCATTCTACCTAGCAATCCTATTACTTGGTGTATACCCAAACAAATATAAATCATTCTATTATAAAGACACATGCATGTGTATGTTCATTGCAGCACTACTCACAACAGCAAAGACAAGGTACCATTGCTACTGAAACTATTCCAAAAAACCAAGGAGCAATCTAATGCCCGTTGATGAGCAATGGGCAACCTAAATGTCCATTGATGACAGATTGGGTAAAGAAAACATGGTACATATACACCATGGAATACTATGCAGCCATAAAAAGGAATGAGACTATGTCTTCTGCAGGGACATGGATGCAGCTATAGGCCATTATCCTTAGCAAACTAACACAGGAACAGAAAATCAAGCACCACATGTTCTCACTTATAAGTAGGAGCTAAATGATGAGAATACATGAACGCAGAAAGAGGAACAATGCACACAGGGACCTATCGGAGGATGGTGGGAGGGAGGAGGGAGAGGATCAGGAGAAGTAACTAATGGGCACTAGGTTTAATACCTGGGTGATGAAATAATCTGCACAACAAACCCCCGTGACAAAGTTTACCTGTGTAACAAAGTTGCACTTGTACCCCTTCCTTGAACTTAAAAGTTAAAAAAAGAAGGGGTTGGAGGTGGAGCACTGACACCAAGAACAGGTGAAGGCAATTTCGGTATTTGCACCTCTGGGAGTTTGGGACACCAGCTTTCTATGTCAAATGGCACAAAAGCTCCTGTGCCACTTCCAAGTGTTCTGTAAGTTTCTTCTGTAGTAACTAAATATTGTGCTCTGTAAGTTTCTTCTGTAGCAACTAAATATTGGGCTGCCTCTAGGTTAAGTCCTACCTCCCTTTTCGGGTCTCAGCTCAAACGTAACTTTCTCCATAAAGGACTGGGTGCCCCTGGGATGGGTACTACATTCAGCACATATCACAGTTTATTTTGCTATTTCATTTACTTTTTTTGTCTCCTTCACTACTCGGAAGCTCTACAAAGGCAGAGAGTTGTAGTTCCCATGTCTATCCCAGTGTCTGCTGCATTATACAGTCAATCCATCATTTCTGATGTGATAATTGTGGATTAAGTGGGTTTCTGTAGGTGATTTCCTCCAGGCAAGAAAACTAAATAGCGATCAAAATTCCCCTGGGAGAAGTTGCTGCTGAGCGATAAATACTTAGGCAGAAGCAGACTATTATACTATTTGCCGCCTACTTGGAGCCCGGTACATAATGTGGTTCTGTGATGGCATCAATGTTAAGAAAAGTGATCTTTCAGCCACAGAATTGGCATTTATTAAAGCTAATGTTTAGTAAGTTCAGTCATGTAAAGTGTGGAGAGCTATGTTTGCTTCCTGTTGGTGTTATATATAAATGAGAAGTGTCTAATAACTGTCCTGGCACCACATCCTTAATTTTTTTGTGGTACACAGATTAAAAGGCCAGGCTCTGGAGTCAGACTGCCTGGATTTGAATCCTGAATCTTCCACTTATTAATACAAATGTGAGCTCTTGGGGAGGTAAGGTGACAATTCTGTACCTTACTTTCCTTATCTGTAAAATGGAGTTTACAGTAGTAACTTCCTTATAGAATGACTGTGGGGATTAAAGAAGTTAATATGTAAGAAAAGTCTGACACATGCTAGGCACTCCCAATAATTAACTATTATTATTGCCATCTAGTGGTTCTTTTACTGTAGCAGTGGTTTTCCACAATCAAAGCTTAAAGTGTCCATACTTAATTTATTAAGTCCCTCCTAAATTTATCTCTTACCTTGGTCGTTTTCATCTCAGTAAAAAGTATACCAACCTTCTAATGGTTCAAATTATAAAAATCTAAAAATCAACGGTAACACCTCCATGTCTTCCACAGCCCACATCAGCTACATTTCCAAGGCCTGCTAAATCTAAGTCTCAAATTTGATTAAAATCTGTGTTTGTTCCATCTCTGATTACTCCACATTAACCACTGTTTGCCTGGACCTGCTTCAGGAACTTCCTAACTGGTCTTTTTGCTTTTGCCTTTGACCTTCTTCAGTTCATTGCCCCAATTTGTAAATGCATAGATCAAATCAGTTTACTTCCAGCTAGGAAGCTTCCGACATCCCATTGTTTTTAAGATAAAATTCAAATTGCTTGTAACCTACAAAGCATACCAAGCCACTCAAGAACTGTGGGTTTGCCTACTTCTCAAACCTTTTGTTGCCAAATTTTTCACCATCAACTGCTAGGGCCATGACCACGTGAGCCTTTCTGTTTCTCGTCCACAGCAAACCCTTTCTTGTCAACAAGACTTGCTGTTCTCTCTGCCTGAAATACTCTTCCTCAACTCCTTACAAGACTGAGCATATTATCCCTGAGATCGTAGTTAAAATATTAAGTGCTTGGAGAAGGGTTTCTTTCCCATTGCTTTTTCTAAGATGGCCTTTCTTATTTACTCTCTCTTTTATCCACTGCTTATTACTTTCCTGGAACTTATTATTTATTTGTTATTTTTATTATCTGTATTTCTTGCTAGAAGCACCTCCATGAGGGCAGAAACCTTATCTACCTTTTCACCACTGTTACCCTTTTGGCTAACAGAGAACCTGGTACAAAATAGAAATATAATAAATATTTGTTGGAAGAACTAAAAGACTGAATGAAATCTATTGTGGCAAATATTGATTTGGAGATCAAGAAACCGTAGCACTCTCAGTTTATTCATCTATTCGACAAGCATGTATTACGGACCTCCTATAAGTCATTCATGTATTCTTTAGGTGTTGAAAAATAAAAGGTGAGCAAGTCGTCATCTCTAACATTGACTAGAAATGAAGAATTATGGAAATGCTGAGGAGGGAGTGACTAACTGCTTAGAGAATGAAATACTTTAATGAGTAATATTTGAGTTGCTTCTTTTTAAATTTTATTTATTTATTTATTTATTTATTTATTTTTGACATAGATTCTCACTCTGTCACCAGGCTGGAGTGCAGTAGTGCGATCTTGGCTCACTACAACCTCTACCTCCTGGGTTTGAGCAACTCTCTTGCCTCAGCCTCCTGAGTAGCTGGGATTACAGGTGTGCATCACCATGCCCAGCCAATGTTTGCATTTTTGTTAGAGGCAGGGCTTCGCCCTCTTGCCCAGGCTGGTCTTGAACTCCTGGCTTCATGTGATCCACCTGCCTCAGGCTCCCAAAGGGCTGGGATTACGGGTGTCAGACACTGCACCCAGCCCTTGAGTTGCTTCTTGACGGATGAACAGGGCCACAGGCTGGGAAAAAAGAATACTTTAGACAGAGAGAAGAGCATGCTCAAACATATAAAGAAGGAAACATAAACAGTAGAATTGGGGAAATAGATTGGCTGGTTGTAGTAGTGGTTCAAACGGGAACTGGGAAGACAGACTTGTGCTTGATAAGGCAGTACTGGGCTTTTCAGGAAGGAAAAGGAAACAATTTTGAGAGTTTAAATAGTTCAATATTAACAGATCTAAGTTTCAGAAATACAATTATTACAGACAAAAGAATAAAATTGGAGGCAGGGAGATATAGATGATGCTATTTTTATTTTTAAATTTTAAAAATACATTTAGAAGATAAAAAATGTCATTTTGTTACATGGATATATTACATAGCAAAGAGATCTGGGCTTAACCCTCACCCAAATAGTGTACATTGTATCCAGCAAGTAATTTTTTATCCCTCACCCCTCTCATACCCTCCCACCCTTCTGTCTCCAATGTCTATTATTGCACTCTTTATGTCCATGTGTACCTACTAGTTAGCTCCCACTTGTGAATGAGAACATGCGGTATTTGACTTTCTGTTTCTGAGTTGTTTCACTCAAGATAATGGCCTCCAGTTCCAGCCACGTTGCTGCAAAAGACATAATTTCAGTCTTTTTTATGGCTGAGTATTATTCCTACACACACACACACACACACACACACACATTTATATATGTATTTCACATTTTCTTTATCTAATCATCTGTCGATGGACACTTAGGTTGATTCCTTATCTTTGCTATTGTGAATAGTGCTGTGATAAACATACAGGTGCAGGTATCTTTTTGATAAAATGATTTCTTTTCTTTTGGGTATATACACCAGTAGTGGCATTGCTTGGTAGATTGAATATTAGACCTATTTTTAGTTCTAGGAGAAATCTCCATGCTGTTTTCCATAGACATTGTATTAATTTACATTCCCACCGTGTATAAGCATTCCCTTTTCTCCACATCCTCACCAACATCTGCTGTTTTTTGACTTTCTAATAATAGCCATTCTGACTGATGTAAGAGAGCATCTCGTTGTGGTTTTACTTTGCATTTCTCTGATGATTAGCTATGTGGAGTATTTTTTCACATGCTTCATGGACATTTGTATGTCTTCTTTTGAAAAATGTCTATCGATGTCCTTTGTGCACTTTTCAATGAAGTTATTTGTTTTGTTGTTGTTTGAGTTCCTTACAGATTCTGGATATTAGTCCTTCTTTTGTCAGATGCATGGTTTGCAAATATTTTCTCCCATTCTGCACATTGTCTGTTAACTCTGTTGATTATTTCTTTTGCTGTGCAGAAGTGTTTTAGTTTAATAGGTCCCATTTGTCTATTTTTTGTTTTGTTGCATTTGCTTTTGAGGTCTTCGTCATGAATTATTTACCTAGGCCAATGTCCAGAAGAGTTTTTCCTGCATTTTCTTCTAATATTTTGAAGTTTCAGGTCTTACATTCAAGTCTTTAATCCATCTTGAGTTAATTTTTGTATAGAATGAGAGACAGGGGTCCAGATGCTATTGTAATAGCTCAAGTGACAGATGATGGGGGCCTGGAGTTGAGTAGTAGTACAAGGAGTAGAGAAAAGTATTTCTGCACTCCATTAGGAGACCTTGGGTATTTTGTTCTAGCTAAATCTCCATTTCCTTTCTGTAAAATGAGTTTTGACTAGATAATGTCTGTGATTCCTTTCAGCATGAGGATCTCTTATATGCCTTAGAATTTTTCTTTTGCTATAAATGTATCTGTCTAGTCTCCCAAACATGGGAAGATATGTCATCTACATCTTTCTATCACGTATATATAGACAAGTGTATATAGGCTATGGAACAGAAAGGTTCAAATTCAAATCCCATATTAATTTCTAGTGGTATGACCCTGTCACTAATTTATGCATTCTGTGCCTCAGTTCCTTCATCTGTAAAATTGGGATAGCAGTACCAACCTCAAAAAGCTAAGGACATTAAATGAGACAACAGAGCTAAATTATTTAGTGTAGGGCTTGTTACATTGTGGGTGTCTATAAAGGTATCTATCATCACTATCCTCATCACTGTCATCGTTACTATCATCATCTCATTGTCATCATTGTTATCATTACCATCATCATAATCATCATCACTCTACCTAGGAGAGTGCTTAACACCTAGAAAATACTTAATGCATTCCTGATGAGTGATTGGATGAATGCAGTAAAAGAGGATATTAATTCAGGTAAATTACGCCAAATAAATCTCTACTTAAGTTTTTCCTTTGATTATTTGAATATGATTTTTGTTAATTATATGAAAATATATAGTCAACAGCTAAATCTCCAGTGTAAATCTTCACCTTGCCATATTTAGGAAGCTTCATTTGGAATGACATATGCAATGAAATTAGAGTAGATCATAAGAACGTGTGGAAGAATTGCCTGGGTTTTGTGACACATTTTCCAATTATTTCTGTTTGATTTTGGAAATCCATAATAATTAAATTCTTGTAAATTTTTTGTCAAAGATTTTCACACATAATTTATTGAAAGATTTTTATATAATTCTTGAGCTTTTACTATTTGTGTGGGTATAAAAATTGGCAATTATCAGATTCCAGAGCTACTTTTGTTAGAATGAGTTACTATTGTAGTCAACTCTGGCTTTTTCTGTTTCACTCTTTTAGAAGCACACGTTATTATACATCTTGCATTACTATGTTCTCCTTCATTTTATGTTTCTCCATTTTGGGAGAATTTCAGAATGATGATAATAATATAGTGTCACCTAAAATTATCCCCTCAATTGACAGTGACCTCACCTCTGTCTGTACAACAGGAAAGGAGGAGGGATGTTAACACAGGCCATGTCTGGAACAACCTTTGTTCAGGTCTATACATAAGTACCTTAAAAGCTTAAAATGGACTCTATAGTACAGCAACAGCAATGTTTGAAAATGGCATTCTACCAAAGGTAGGATAATATTGCCATCTTAAATCTAGCAGATGTGAGTGAAAAAAGCTCTGCAATAAATTCTTTGAAGAAAGAACTCAGCATTGAAAGGAAAGAGAAACTGTTCTCATTCTGCCTTTTAAAATTCCTCCTGGATTTCATTACATGGTCTGTTGTTTTTGTAGTCTGTGAGTTTTGAGGACTTACCAACGATATTCCTGTTTTAGTTCTAATCTTTAAAAAATAATTTTGGTATCTAAGCATTTTTGTGGCATATTTAATTTTAAATATTTTTGAATCAAGATTGAAGATATTTAGCAAAGTCTTGGATTACGCTATAGCAAAAGGAACTAATCATTCCTTGTTTTTGAGACTACATGACTTGATCTGCCAAATGAAAATTTAAAAAAATACTTATTTTGTCAACTGAAAAATAAATGTTCCAAAGACTGTAACTACATCTCTGGCATATATTGATGGCCTGGAGGAAGGTCGGGTCATCCTAGTGCTCACTAAGCCATCACCATCTTCCCAGGAACTAAGGAAGCATGCTGCTGGAGGTCACCCAGCACCACCGTCTATTCTCTATTCCGTTGAAAGAATTTTAAAGAGGTGGCAGCTGGCAGCGATAGTGTGTGTTTGAGATGGGGAGGATGGTGAGATAAGAGGAAGAAGCACAGTGTCAGAGAATGGTGGGCAGTAGTGGGGAGGGAAGGAATGCATTTGGAATATTCTGCTGTTGACAGATTTACTACAGAGTGTTCTTACTGCCTGCCTTTCCATGTGGAAAGATTGGACAGTCTGTGTGTTCTGCCTTCCTCTTGTCCTGCCCTTTCAAATCTATCTCCCTCAGTGCTGCCAGAATGAACTTCCTACAACACAGGCTTGATCATGCCAACTTCTTGTTTAAAATCCTTTAATGGCCCCATGGTTGCTCTGTAGCAGGAAGAGGCAAACTATAGCCAATGAGCCAAATTTGGTCAAACACTATTCTGTATGGATAGCAAATTACAAATGGTTTTTACATTTTTAAGTGGTTAGAAAACAACAAAAACAAAAACAAGTGTTCTATTCCATGACTTGTGCAAATTATATATAATTCCAATTTCAGTGACTGCAAATAAAGTTTATTGAGCCATGCTCATTCACTTTTATATTGGACATGGTTGCTTTGCACTATAAAGGCAGAGTTGAATTCAGACTCAAGGGTTACTTAAGCCTAAAGTGTTTACAATCTGGCCCTTTACAGAAAAAGTTTACTCTGCCCTATGGGGAAAAAAATCCACTGCTTTCTGATTCTCACTTTATTATTCAAGACTAACACAGAGATGCCTGGAATTTTCCAGCACTGTGCTGTTCCCTCTGTCTGGAATGGCCTGCCTCTAGGCTATTCTCACCTCTACCAGTTACTACTCTTCAGCCTCTAAGACTCTGCCATAAATCCCTCCAGGAATCTGCTGTGAGAATCCTTCCTCCACTCCTCATGCACCAATCTTTCCACATTAAAGTTTGGATTTTTTCTTTTTTCTTTTTTTCTTGCTGTGTTCTCATTATACTCTGTGCGTAATCCCATCATTGTTCTTGTCTCTTTACATTGTACCCTCCCTAGAACTGTCAGCTCCCTGGGGACAGAGGTCACATTTTATTCACTAGTGTACTCCTAACATCAAACACTGCATAAGCCAAGTAGGTAAATAATTGGTGACTAACATCAAAGATTCTTTGCTTGGCTAAACGTTAGTCAAGCTGCTGAGTCTTCTGCTAGATCCATTTGTGTACTTCCTTGTAAAACACAGTTTTAGCAAAGAATCCTGCTAAGTTAGTTTAGTAAGAACTCTTATCCTCCATATCTGGTCATACTTGGTATGAGCAGGTTCTTTATCTTCCATCATCCCCAAGGTGTTGTCTGATCAAGAATCCCATTTAGTTGGTTTAGCCAGCATCCTCTTACTGCTCCTTGGCTGTGAATTCCCACTAGCCTATGTCGTATTCATGGTTGAACCCATTCTCTCTCCCCACTGCACGTCCCCACTGCGATGGTCCCTATACCTATTGCAATGGTCCTGAGTTGCTTTAATGAATATTATGAAATAATTTTTTCTTTAACAGTTATGGTACTGTAACTCAGATAGGATTAGACTTATCATTGGACCCCCAGGTCTCTCACCCAGGACACTGAATGTGTGCCTTTCCTTTGTCTTCACTCTTGACTGACTGATTGAGGATCCACTGGTGACTCAGACTTATTAACTACTGTTCCAGACAAACATTCCTTGAAGCTGGCAAGGACAGATGTTGATTCTAAAGGTATAAGTATACTTTCTGCGGCTGGGTTAGAGTGCCCAGGCTTCTTTTGAAAGGTACCTCCTGCACTGGAAGCTCTTCTTCCTGCCTCCTCTTTAGGAGTGGGAATTATTCCCCAATTCCCTGGGCTAGAAATCTCTTCTTCCTGGCTTTCTTTTCCTGAGTGGGGATGATTCCCTGACTACAAGCTGGAAGTCCTTTTCCTGGCTTGTAAGACCTTTCTCTTCTGTTTCCTCTGTTCTTTCTATTGGGTCCCATGGGAACTTCTCTGTCATCTGTCATCCCTCTTCTTGAACCTCCGCTGACAATCCACTCTGCCAGCTCTGTCTACTCCTGCCAGTCCCTTTCCCTTCCCACTCCAGCTCCTCAGTCACTGGAACTTTAGGCACCCTACCCTCCACTGGGGTCGCTCAAGGGATTCAGAGTTCCCTCAAAAGCAAGTACTTGATGTTGAAAAGAGAATTTGAAAAGGAACTATTTGGAAACTGGGTAAATGAAAAAAATTTAAATCCTTCTCCACAAAGATTGGTAAAAAGCTTTAGCCCCTATTGAGTAGGTAAGCTCAACTTGTGCCATTTTTGTCAGAAATACAATTTGGTTAAAAATATAGAGATAAACCAGTGAGTTTGTATTACTTTGTTTTACTACTTCATGACTAAAATTTTTACATTTTTAAATTAATACATAATAATTGTAAATATTTATGGAGTGCATTAGATATTTTGATACATGCTGACAATGTGTAATGATCAAACGGAGTAATTGGGACATCCATCACCCCATTTATTATTTCTTTGTGTTAAGAACATTGTAGATATTCTCTTCTAGCTATTTTGAAGTATGCAATAAATTATTAACACCTGTATTCACCCTACTATGGTATTGAACACTAGAATTTATTCCTTCTATCTAACTGTATTTTTGTGCTCATTAACCATATGCTTTGTACACTTCTTCCCCTTTTCCTTCCCGACTTCTGGCAATCACCATTTTTTTCTCTGCCTCCAAGGGATCAACTTTTTTATAGCTCCTACATATAAGTGAGAACATGCAATATTTTTCTTTCTGTGCCTGGCTTATTTCATTTAACATAATGTCTTCTAGGCTCATCCATGTTGCTACAAATGAAAGGATTATTTTTAACAGTTGAATAATAGTACTCCATTGTGTATATAAACTACATTGTCTTTATTTAGTCATCCTTTGATGAAAACTTAGGTTGATGTCATTTCTTGGCTACTGTAAATAGTGCTGCAATGAACATGGGAGTACAGTTATCTCTTCTGTATACTGATTTCCTTTCTTTTGACTATAGACCCAACAGTGGGATTGTCTGGATCATAAGGTAGTTTCAGTTTTCATTTTATGAGGAAACTCCATACTGTTTTTTTGTAATGGCTGTACTAATTTATATTCCCACCAATAGTGTATAAGTGTTCCCTTTTCTCTGTATTCTCATCAGCATCGGTCATTTATTCTAGGACTAAATTTTTTTTTTTTTTTTTTTTTTTTTTTTTTTTTTTTTTGAGACGGAGTCTCGCTCTGTCGCCCAGGCTGGGGTGCAATGGCCGGATCTCGGCTCACTGCAAGCTCCGCCTCCCGGGTTCACGCCATTCTCCTGCCTCAGCCTCCGGAGTAGCTGGGACTACAGGCGCCTGCCACCTCGCCCGGCTAGTTTTTTGTATTTTTTTAGTAGAGACGGGGTTTCACCGTGTTAGCCAGGATGGTCTCGATCTCCTGACCTCGTGATCCGCCCGTCTCGGCCTCCCAAAGGGCTGGGATTACAGGCTTGAGCCACCGCGCCCAGCCGACTAAATTTTTTAAAAATAAAATGCCATAAGATCTGGTTGTATCTGTCTGTATGTTTATGTATGGTGTACATGTATATATCCGGGTTGGTATGATAGATATACATGATATTTTTCTACATCCAATGACATGACAAAACTGAAATACCCAAATTGGCTTAGGAGTAAATGAGCACTCAAACAAATTAAGTATTCATAAAACTCTCAGAAAAATAGAAGCTTACCCAAATGGTTTTTTGAATTCATACAAATTGCTTAATTGCTTAAGTGAAAAAAAATTAAAGGAGTTGCAAAAGAATTGTGAAAATCTTGTCTTGTTTAGTTAAAGCTGACTGAGATTGGACAGATTTGTTATAAAGTTTTATTAGAAATTGGTTTTAGTAGTACATTGATGCAAAAGTAGAATTTGGTATTCTCTGTTAAAAAGTTGAGGGCAGAAACAGAAATAATTAATGTTATTATATCTGCTGACCATTCATGCTGATGAAATTTCATGTTTCCCTTTGTCAGAGAACTTAAAAGTCATCATGAGCTTTACCTGGTGAACTTTAATTATACTGACAAAAACTCCAATTTTCTTGGATTAAAATAAAATCTTGCCATTGATAACTTCAAATGATAATAACTTGGAGAAAATGTTAAATTGGGGTAATTTATGACTGAAGAGAAACTTTTTACAGTGAATGTAATACATGTTTTATTGAAATATTTGTAAAATAAATACCAATCACTTCATATTAGTAAAAACATCTGTTTTATACTTATGGCTAAAATTCACTGTTCCTCAGAACTCCTCACTGCACTCCACACCTTTTTTAAATTCTGGAATGACTATTTTTAAATTTTTTGAAGTTTTTAAATGATGCATGATAGATGCACATAGTTTGGGGGTACATGTGATAATTTAATACATTCAAATAATTTGTAAGGATCAAATCAGTGTGCTTTGCATATTCATCACCTTAAATATTTGTTATTTCTTTTTGCTAGAAACATTCAAATTATTCTCTCTAGCTATTTTGAAATTTACAATAGATTATTGTAAATATAGCCACCCTGTTGATCTACCTAACACTACATCTTATTTCTTTTATCTAACTGTATGTTTGTATTAGTTATTTTTAAATGTGTTTTGTTTTAAGAATAGTTTTTAAGTTTTTCCATTGCTTTGGTTTAGAAGTTTGTCCCCTCCAAAATTCATGTGAAACTTAATCCTCAATGTAACAATATCAAGAAGTGGAACCTTTAGGAAGTGATTAGGTCATGAGGGTTCACCCTCATTGATGGGATTAGTGTCTTATAAGAAAGCTTGAGGAGGGGAGTTCAATTCTTCCATTCCTTCTGCCATGTGTGGATGCAGCTAGAGGTGCCATATTGGAAACAGAGTGCAGCTCTTATGAGATACCAAGTTTCCTAGAGCCTTGATCTTGGACTCCAACTCTAGAACTCAGAAAACATGTTTCTGTTCTTCATAGATAATCCAGTCTCAGGTATTTTGTTACAGCAGCGGGAACAGACTAAGACAATTCTATAGCAGGGTAATGATAAAATACAAACATGTTACAAATTCATGTAAGACTTATTTTTGAGAAAAAAGTATTTATTCATACTGTAAAAAGTGAAAGCTAAACGTATTGTTTGTTTGCAACCTCCTCAGGCAAAGTATCTATAAAATTTGTTCATATCTCTGATTTTTTCCTATGTGATAACATTTTAGAACTTGAACCATGAATTTTTATTCATTTCTCAGTCTTCCTTTATATGCAAAACGAGAAATTCAGATACATTGCTTATTCAAACATATTGTAGAAGAACCAGTTGAGTTTCATTCGAAATATGAAAATTTTAAACATCACAACCAGAGAACACTGCTGGACATGAAACTTTTGCCCCTCTTTTTTGTGATTTTCTGTATCAAGTTCATGCTGAACATAGGATTTAGCTTAGCTGGGCATTGAGTTTTGGTGGTTTTATTACAAAATCAGGATTCTTTTTCCTTTCATCAACCTTTTATTAAACGTCAACTTCAATAAATCACAGGCATTTTGTATTGCTACTAATCGTAGCCATAGTTACTATAGATAAAACCAGAGAGAGAGAGAGAATATTTGAATTCAAGGATAAAGAGGCATCTAGTTGCCATAAAGGTCCAAATAATAAAAAGTTAAGGAAAAAATATACTCCTTTAATTTATTTTTAAACTATTATTCTTCTCTGTCCTATGTACTGGTCTGGCAGAAAGCTGTGGTATGAATGACAGGTAAATCAACAAGAAAAACTACCAAGCCAACCTCTTAAAATGAGGCTAGTCCTGACAGGTGAAGGATCAGCTCTGGGTGCTGCAAAACTTCTGCAGAATCCTGTGATTTGGTTTTCTACATTGTTTCAACAATGACTGCTTCATCCAAGTGGGGGCAGGGGCAGTACCAAGGATGTCCCTTTACTTTCTGACACATGCACTCTGCGTTGAAGAACTATCCCTGAAGAATACACTTATAGCTCAACTATCCAAATCAGCAATTTTTTTCTAGAAAAGGTGATGCTGAGAAAAGGCTAAGCAGGAAATCCTATCTCTACCTCTGTATGTTCATAGTACTATAGATAAGTCTCTTCAGGGGGAGTTTAGCCTAAAATAAGATTGTGCCTTTCCCTACGTATGACCTATTATGCTTTGTTTGGTAATTTAGAACAAACCTCATACTTATTCAAACGATCATGACGAGACAGTCCTGCCTTATTTCATAAAGCCTTTTCAGACCCTCAGTAAGACAAATCAATTGTGAAATTTTGGGGAGTCAGTGAAGCTTTTTCCTCTTGGAGAGTGGCAGGAGTAAAGTTTATGAAGAAGGGGGACAGAAAAGTCAAGAAGAAAAGTACAACATAGCAAATCTTTACTACAACTTCAGAAAGAGAAAAAATGTATCAGAGCAAAATACGTTGGAGGCATTTCCTCTTTTATTGCCCTTCATAAAATTACTTGATTTTTATTGGGGGAGGGAGGAAATGGCCAGATGCTTTCTAAAAATATAAACTGTCATATTTTATAGGGCCATAAAAAATGAAATGCCCCTTCATGGTAAGTCCTGTTCTGTTAAATTTGAGAAGTCACAGATCTTCTGATTTTCCAGAATTGTGGAGAAGGAGCATTTTGTGCTAAATGCTTCTGTTATTATGTAGATTTAGGAAACACTGACTAATCTTGAGGTATTTCTGTTGCTGTCTTCCTGGGAGACAAGCCAGGGAATTGAACTGTCCTTGCCTCAGGCTGCCTATTGGCTCTGTGTGAAGATGACATCACCTACCTCTCAGTATGTTTTGAAGTTTATTGTTTAGTAAGCACTAGGATTCCTTATAAAAAACAGGCTGTTTATATAGTATTAGCATCTTAAGATAGTCTAGTACTCTTAAGTCATTTAAATCTTTAAAACACTCTTCATTCTTTTTTTTTTTTTTTTTTTTTTTTCTTCAATAGAGTCTCACTCTACCGCAGGCTGGAGTGCAGTGGTGCAATCTCAGTTCACTGCAACCTCCACCTCCCGGGTTCAAGTGATTCTTGTGCCTCAGCCTCCTGAATAGCTGGGATTACAGGTACACACCACCATGCCTGGCTAATTTTTATATTTTTAATAGAGAGGGGGTTTCACCATGTTGGCCAGGCTGGTCTTGAATTCCTGACCTCAAGTGATCCACCCACCTTGGCCTCCCAAAGTGCTGGAATTACAGGTGTGAACCACGCCCCCAACCTCATTCTTAAAGTTTTCAAGTACTAGTCTTTAAAAAATATTTTTTCATCAGCATGTTATTTTATTTAGAAATTACCAGGAAAAAAAGTGTCTGAAAGGTGTGCTACCTGATACCAATTGACCAGGGAGTTCACATTTCAGCTGATAGTTTTAATATTGTGTAGAAAGAGCCAAAGTCATTTTTTAAAAAGTTTTACTTAAATATGACTTATTGTAATGAGGGCTTCAGTTTAACATAGGTCAGTCTTGGGCCAGTCAAAAGAGGACAAATAATTGGAAGAACTGGACAGACAAACAAGGCAGATTAGATACAGAGCCCAGAGTGGT
The DNA here is from genome assembly GCF_007565055.1 of Rhinopithecus roxellana. Taxonomy (NCBI): domain Eukaryota; kingdom Metazoa; phylum Chordata; class Mammalia; order Primates; family Cercopithecidae; genus Rhinopithecus; species Rhinopithecus roxellana. The sequence goes on along the minus strand of NC_044550.1, from coordinate 31,395,872 downwards.
TGCAGACATTCAATCAACATGTTGGCAAGTCATATTACCATTGGCTATGCTTGTGCTTAAAACTGATTTTCAATATACTATGAAGGAAAGAATTAGTTAAAAATAGTATTAAAATACATTTGGATCCTAAAGTTCTTAACTTACGTGTGAAATTAATTGTATTTTCAGGAATTTTTTCAAAAGTTTTTAAATGTTACAGTTAAAATGTTGCCCCACTTAGCATGAAATTATTTTGATGTGTATAGAAGCTATCACAGAAAATAAAATGGAAAAATACATAGTAGGTAAGAGTAAATCTTTGTGGTAAAGAGTAATTCAGAACAATTTTTTCTAAGAAAAAAATGAAAAGGCTCCTAAACTTGATTTTTCAAGTTACATTTATTACTACTATAATTTCAATTTTCAGTATGCATCTTTCAAATACAGTCTTTTGTGATAAACAGAAGTTGAAATGTCAATCTATTTAACAGGAGAACACAATTTTTTAAAATAGAAAAGTGTGGACCATGTAGATATTAGTACTTTCAATGGAAATCAAATGTGAAAATCTACTTTCTCTTAAAAAAAATTTCTGCAATTTATCTCTAATTGTAATAACTGCTCCTCTTTGATATAACTTTTTATCCAAAATTTCAAGTCACTAATGCATATATATACTTAAGCTCTAATAGGTTGGTCCTTTCCAATGTGTATAATGGTGCCAAAATATAAAAGAGACATAGAGATAAATGAACAAGAATCCATGCATTTAAGAAACTCAAAATACAAGACAAATTTTAAATCATCTTAATGTATACTTCAAACACATGCATTGGTATGACATTTAAACTTAAGAAGGAGGAAAAATACCAAATTAGTGTCTCTATGACTGGCATATTCGCCTTTTAGGGAAGGCTTTTTAATCCACAGTATAACTCAAACTCTTTCTACCTATCTGATTGCTACTAACAAACAAATGTTTTATAACAAATGTGGTATGTATTTTCAAAGCAACAGCTCTTCTCTACACATGCTATTATTTAGAAGATAGGACTAACTCACTTTACTTTTGTGAGAACAATAGTCATCTACATCTTCTCACCCATAGGAATCAAACTTCACCGTGGCAGGTGTCCTGTCTCAACCATTAGCTTCAATGTGAGCAATCTAATTTTATTCATTTTCAAGTATACTGGAGAAGAATACTCACAGTACACTTTAGGATGATTTAACAATGGCACTTTGACTTTTCAGGTTCATATCTGTAAAGTATGACTTTTCAAACTACTGATTTCTGCTACAAATACAGAATGTTTTTCTCCTTGTGAGTGAGAAATGTGCAACTTTCCTGCCACGTACTGTCTTTCTCTTAATGTCTAGAATAAATTCAGATAGCTTAATACAGATGATAATATTGATCTAGTACATGCAATGAGAGAGAAGTCTGTTTTATACCAATATGTAAGTTTAAAACATTTCCTCTCTATTTCGAGTCTGCTGAAAATTTTAGTGAATAATATCTATGTCAACTGATGTAAATAACTCCCAGCGCTTATAAAAGAAAGCAATGAAGTAGAACACGACCCTGGCAAGCAAAATATTTTCTGCTGAGTCTCTCCTATCTTAAAACATTCTAATCTAAAATGATTAAACCACTATAGTAAATTTTGAACCAAGTAAGGCTTTATGTGGGGGATTTCTGAGAATTTGCTAACTAATCTGTACATCAGGCATTATTTTTTAGGATTCTATAAAAACTCTTGGGAGTCAATAATTACGTCTTACACCTTGATAATTTAACATAATTTAATAATATAACCTTGGAAAGTATTTATCATTTCTTTTCTCCATCACTGAACAATTTTGTATCTGGTTCTATCATCACTAATGGAACTTACTGTGATTTCTTCACTTTTTTTTTTTTAACTTTCAAGATAAGGCCTTGGTCACTTGCACCCTGGCATTATTTTTAATTTTTATTCTGTGAAATATTATAAGAGACCATCATTGTGATACATTCAAGAGCTAAAAAGTAACACAAAGCAAAATTATCACCTTTAAAAAGCTAAGGAAATTTTGAATCCTCAAGATGGTTTTTTACTTAAAAATATTCTGGATATTTGCTTAAGATGTCAAATACTTTGGTTTTTTTTTTTTTTTTTTTTTTATTTGACACTTCGTGGGCATGGCAATAAGGAGCAGGTGTTTGATCTGATTATTTGATGGGCATGCTAACAAGGCAAGTGTCATGGGATTGATGAAGCAGCTGCTTAACTTCCTCTGAACATCTTAATGACAACTTTCTAAAGAAGCACCACTTGTTACATCGGCTTCTGTGGCATGTTTTCTATAACTGAATAAATGATCATGACCTACAATTGCATAATAACAGACATATTTATGTACCACTTCCTTAAATCCATTAATCATTTTAAATCTTCACATCTACCCTCACTCCATGTAACACGTAACACAAAGCCTGCCGCCTAACAATTCCTTTTAAGACATTTAATGACACATGTAGTGACACTAATTACCTAATCCACTCCTAAACATAATCTGATATTTATATAATGAGCAATAAAAATAAACAATGCATCAGAGGGCATTCTACAGATGAGAGAATCTCAGAATATCAGAGTTGTTAAAGATCTAAAAGATTAGATAATCCAATCTTCTCATTTGACAAATGGGGACACCTGAACCCAGAGTCTATTCCTGACATAGGCATATATCTAAATCTTTCTTTTCTCCACACATCACAACATTCCTCAAAAGCCCTTCTAAAATGTATAATAATCTTATTGTTATGTATTTATTTCTTTCTGAGAACTCCCACATTTTAATTCTTTTTTTTTAATCTAAAATTTATTAGATTTTTTAAAGAATGTTGCAAAAAGGCCAGGTGTGGTGGCTCACGCCTGTAATCCCAGAACTTTGGGAGGCTGAAGCGGGCAGATCACAAGGCCAGGAATTTGAGACCAGTCTGACCAACATGGTGAAACTTCATCTCTGCTAAAAATACACAAATTAGCCTGGTGTCGTGGTGCGTGCCTGTAATCCCAGCTACTCAGGAGGCTGAGGCAGGAGAATTGCTTGAACCCTGGAGGCGCAGGTTGCAGTGAGCCAAGATTGTACCATTGCACTCCAGCCTGGGCAGGACAGAGCAAGACTCTGTCTAAAAACAAAAACAAACAAACAAACAAAAAAGTTGCAGAGAAATACTTAACACCAAGGAAAATATTTTTATAAAACAATTGCTCACTGGTGCCAGGCACGGTGGCTCACGCCTGTAATCCCAGCACTTTGGGAGGCTGAGGCAGGTGGATCACGAGGTCAGGAGTTCAAGACCAGCCTGGCCAAGATGGTGAAACCCCGTCTCTACTAAAAATACAAAAATTATTGGGGTGTGGTGGTGGGCGCCTGTAGTCCCAGTTACTCGGGAGGCTGAGGCAGGAGAATGGCGTGAACCCGGGAGGCGGAGCTTGCAGTGCAGTGAGCTGAGATCGCGCAACTGCACTCTAGCCTGGGTGACAGAGCAAGACTGTCTCAAAAAAATAAAAAATAAAATAATAAAATAATAAATAATTTTCACTGGCATGCCCCTATAAGAAATTTCTGCAATGTTATATTCCTTGCTGTTATAGGTAGTGATAATTAGCACACCATATTCCATTAATTTCTTCCTGGACTAAGGTGCAATGAAGAAATAGTTAGTTTTACTTTAATTGTGTAGAGTTTAGTTGCATAGAATACCTACAAATGGAATCAAAATTATGAATTGCATATAAGTGCTGGTACATCAATGCAGATAGTGAAATTTTCTTCAAAGGAATTCTCTATGCATCAGCCCACAAGGAAGTATTCACACTTACTTGTGTGTGTGTGTGTGTGTGTATACACACACATATATACACACACACACACATAGAAACACAAACTTAGATAAATGACTTACGAGAACAAGCCAAGACCAAAAGTGAAATTAAATCTATTAGAAAAGTTTAAAACCCTACAAAGGAGCGTTTTTTAAAAAACCACAGTTGGCACATGATCCATTCGTCTAACTTTCAGGTTTGGCGTCTCCATCCCCTTGGATGTGGGTTGTAGTTGTAATCAGATACTGGAAGACAGTAATCAGACCTGGTTTCCATGGACATGATTGTGGAATCATTTCTTGAAGCCTGCCTATAATATGCATATGGCAACTGTGAACCATATTGGGAGTTGGTGGACATATTATTATTGGCTGTGACATTATACTCTTGCCTTCCACATGAGCCCATATAGGCCTTCTGGCTTTGAGGAATATAGGACAGTCTTTCCTTCCAATCCTCTGGAGGCCCTGGTAGCACTTTCCTCCGAGCTGCTGAGACCACATTTGCCACAATGGATTCCTGGATGTTTCTGGGTCTGAAAGCATCATCCACTAGACCAAGAGGAGATTTTGCTGCTGCTTCCCAAGGAGTTGGTCTCTTGTTTGTTTTCTCTAGTCCATCGGTTGGTTTGCTAGAGTAACTATAAGTAGGCTGGTATACCCAAGGAGATGCAGAAATGGTGGGTGGGACTGATCTTCCGGGAAGAGAAAGGGAGCGCCCACTCTCCTAAAAACAATGAAAATATTAATATATCTAATTCATTTTGGTTTGTGCTGATTGTTACTCCAAAGTATTCCTAGCATCATTACCAAGCACTGCAAAAAAAAAAAAAAAAAAAAAAATTAACCCCCTAGAATGCTTAGTCTTAAAGCCAGGACAGGCTGCCTGTCCTCCCTGTCCCCACCTTTGCAAAAGTGGGCCAAGGGCAAATGGTGGGCTGCCACTTGACCCCACCCCACCTTTTGCACTTGGCCCTCCTAGTTGCTCCCCATCTGTGAACGCATAGCCCCAATTGCTGTCATCTTTCTTAGGCATAGTCACTAGGGGCAGGGCAGGGGCTCTGTCATCACTAGGAACCACCTTTCCTTCTCTCTGCCCTCTACATAGGCATATGTGCACTCACATCCCAACCTCATTCCTATCCTGCTTTCCTGGTACAAAATAAACAAAACCTATTGATAACCTCAGAAACAAGCTATAAATTACCAAGTTTTTTACTCTTCCCAGGTGACTTTTAATCCGTTATCTAATTTTGGTCTAGTGAATGAATATAGCAAAAACAAACAAGAGCTCTGTAGATGTAGTTAACATTACTGGTATTAAATGACTGGCCCTTTTCCTCTCAAAATCTATTTATATGGTGAAGATCACATGGATTTTTATTTCCTAAGTGGAGTGTATTGCCTTTGTCTCTGAGGGAATTACTCCTGCCTCTTGTTTAATTTGCATTTTGCTTCCTTTCATGTGTATTACATTCCTATTTCTTGGAGAGTTTGTATCCCTGCAACATTCCTCTGTCTATACTAAATATTCTGCTTGACTAATAACACAGAGATATTATTAATTATTATTATTATTATTTAGAGTGGGGATTTCACTCTGTTGCCCAGGCTGGAGTGCAGGGCATGATCATGGCTCATTGCAGTCTCAAACTCCTGGGCTCAAGAAATCCTCCTGCCTCAGCCTTCCAGGTAATTGGGACTACAGGTGCACACCACTATGCCTGGCTAAATTTTTAAAAATCTTTTTTAGAGACAGGATCTCCCTGTTGCCCAGGCTGGTGGTATTAGACTCCTGGCCTCAAGCCATCCTCCCACCTCAGCCTCCCAAGTTGTTGGGCTTACAGACATGAGCCCCAGGGCCCGGCTACAGCAATATAATTTAATGAAAGCTCTTGTGTTCTCATTCTCTCCTTTTACTCCTCTGCATTTCTAGGAATGCTGATGGCTGGCTATCTACATTACATCTTCACACATTCCAGTATGCGTGAGACTACCTGAGATAATCTCTTGGCAAAACCGCAGAAAGGGTACACCTAGGGGACAGGAGTATCAACTTTGAAAGGATCAAAACATCCTGTTTCCTAACAAAAAACATTACTATGCTTAAAAATTGCTCTAATTTCATAAACAGTTTCAACAGCTTTTCTGTTAATCAAGTTCTTAACTTTAAAGTGAATATCAATACCTGGATTTAGGCAAAATATCTCAGATTCAAATGTTTCGTTTTTGTTTTTTTTATTAGGCACACAAAGAAGGCAGATGGTTCATTCTTGGTTTCTATCTGAAGAATAAGGGGGTCAATATAATGAATCTTGATTCTCTCTTTTTAATCACTTAAATTTTACTTACAACGGTTGAATCTTAGCAAAAACTTGCTTTCACTAATCCTGTCTTAATTCAGAACCACTCATAATTCTCTTTACTATATATTTGGGTGAGGTGTAGGGAATCCTGACTTTTAGTCACCTTCAAGGTCTTAGTTTCTATTTCACATAATGTATGTGTTCATTTCATAAACTCATTTAACATAAATTAACATATTGCACACCTAATATTTCCAGGTACTCTTTTATAAGCTGAAGACTTAAAGATGATAAAGTCCTTGCCCTCAATAAGCACACAATCCAGTACTAGTCTTAGCCCCACAGTAGCTGAATTAAATCAAATATAGAAGACCAGTTTGGGCCAGTGCAGTGGCTCACGCCTGTAATCCCAACACTTGGGGAGGCTAAGGTAGATGGATCACTTGAGATCAGGAGTTTAAGACCAGCCTAGCCAACATGGTGAAACCCCATCTCTACTAAAAATACAAAATAATCCTCCAAGGTGTGATGGCATAGGTCTGTAATCCCAACTACTGGGGAGACTGAGGCAAAAGAATTACTTGAACCCAGGAGGCAGAAGTTGCAGTGAGCCGAGATCAAGCTACTGCACTCCAGCCTGGGTGACAGAGCAAGACTCTGTCTCAAAATAAATAAATAAATAAAATAAACAAACAAACAAATAAATAAAAGATTAGAGAAGATAGAGAAGAGGCTCTTTAACTATCTTGACAGGAAAAAATAGGAAGTTTTCCAAACTGTGAGAAGTGGTAAGTCTCACTGTGATAAAGGGAAATGTAGCTCTCTCCTGTGGTGTGTGTCTATATCTCACTTTTGTCCTTTCTGTAGAAAAGTTAGAACAACACTGGTCTACAGCATCCCTGGGAGAGTTTTCAGAGTCCCATGATTTTGCTTTGTGTGGTCTTTGATTATGGTAGAGGCAGGCAGCAGAGAAATTCCAGGAAGACAGAGGTGGGTCCCTGCTGAAACCCCACCTTCAAGCCAAAATAGTCTGAAACTCACAGCCCAAAGTGAGAACTTCTATTCCTGTTTGCCCATTCTCTCCTGATTGGTTCTTTGTGAATAGTGTCTTTTTTTTTTTTTTTTTTTTGAGACGGAGTCTCGCTCTGTCCCCCAGGTTGGAGTGCAGTGGCATGATCTTGGCTCACTGCAAGCTCCACCTCCTGGGTTCACGCCATTCTCCTGCCTCAGCCTCCCAAGTAGCTGGGACTACAGGTGCCTGCCACCACGCTCGGCTAATTTTTTGTATTTTTAGTAGAGACAGGGTTTCAACATTGAGCCAGGATGGTCTCGATCTCCTGACCTTGTGATTCACCCACCTCGGCCTCCCAGTGTGCTGGGATTACAGGCATGAACCACCATGCCCAGCTGAATAGTGGCTTTTTACCAGTCGAATGTTTTCCAAAACTACCTATGGCCCACTCCACCCACATCCCGTGCCTATAAAGACCCCAGACTCAGTCACTAGAGGGGAGAGATGGCCGGACCTTAGAGGAGATGGCAAGACTTCAGAGAGACAGCTGAACTTTGAGGGAGATGGCCAGACTACAGAAGAGATGACCTGACTTCAGGGGAAGACAGCCTGCCCATCCCCTTCCCTCTCCAGCTCCTCTCTCCACTGACAGCCGTTTTCATAACTTAATAAAATTCTCTGCCCTTCAATTGTCTGTGTGACCTCATTCTTCTTGGATGCTGGCCAAGAGCTTGGAACTCACCAAGTGCAGATACCCAGAAAGGCCATCACACCAGCCCTTTGCCCTCATTGATGAAGGGCAACCACCCCACACAATGAGGCAAGAGCCCAGCTGAGCTGCTAACTACCGTCTGCGGACAGCAGAACTAAGAGAGCACTGTAACGCTCCCTCTGGGGCTTTGAGATTGCAGGCACCCCCACCTGGGCACCGCCATGGGCCCCAAATGAAGTTTGCTCCTGTCAGTGCCCAGAGTGGCCAGCCAGATCCCACACTCGCTCACTCATGTGCTCCCTCCCTCAAGGGTTTGAGCGCAGTGGGCTGAGTAAACAGGGCACCCCTGTTGCAAGTCTGGTAAAGAGGTTAAAAAAAATCCTGCATCAATTAGATGTACACCTTGAGGGACTGCTTTAGTCAATTATTTAGGTATTTTAAAAGATAGAAGGCTGAGGGAGCTAAGACTTTACAGAAATCTCAGTGAGGCCCCTGAACATATATACAGGTGTTTAATTCACTGACTAATAACTGGAAAAAGAAATAATTATCAATATACTTGGGAGTATTAAGTACTATGTGAAAGCATACATTGCAGTGATAAGACATCCAAAACATTGCATGAAAGAGAGAAATTATTTTTTGGTATTTCTCTCATGCACTGAGTTTGAAAATATCCAGGAGAATTGAAATTTGACAGAATTTAGAAAGTTCGAAATATCGTTCAGTGATATCCTATTAACAAAGATGAATGTGCAGGGAGAAAACTAAAATATTGAAGTATGGGATGGAAAGAGTAAGCCAAGGCTTTCTGAAAGGAAATTAAAACCTAGGATTGAAGCTGAAAGCAAAAATCTCATGCCAAACATGCATATGACAAATGTAAGAGCAAGGTCAGTTGTGAGGAAAAAGGAGCGATCAGCTCAATGAGCAAAATGACCATTGCTCTTCTGCATTTCCCTAGACTGACGAACATGCCTCCATATTCTTTCACGTGCTAGTAATAGAGAATAAAATGATAGACCATTTTAGGTTAGAGATCCAACTGGGATATAAATAAATCATTCCATTGGTACAATGTAGTTTCTGTTTGTGCCCAAAATACTGCAAGCCTCTAGCATCCACCTGCACCCATACTTCTAATTTTAATGTATTTCCCCAAAGCAATTTTCACAGTGTTTTTTTTGGTGCTGTTTGCTTCTGTCCATCACAGTTCCAAGGCTCAGGCTGTTCTCTGCTTGGCTTGCTGAATGAAGCCATGTGATATACCCTGAGCCAGAAATGACCAAAGGAACCTGAAAGTAGCAGAGGTGTTTCTTTTGTTTTGGAGTTTGAATGTCTAAGGCTGGAATCCTAGCATAGCATGGATTAGGTCCTGGGTTGTCCTTTCAACCATGGGTTGTATCATTATCAAGGGAATTTAATTTTTTTTTATATGAGAGCACTTAACTGTAACCAAGATGTTAAATTAGCTTTACCCATGATGTGTCATCAAATGCTTCTTTCTTTTTGTCTCCCACTACCTTTTAAACATTATTTAATAAAAAAAGTTTTCTGCTGCCACTGGAAGAAAACTTAGCAGATTCTGGGGCATTTAGCTTACTTTTAGGAATAGTTCAATGGTTGCCTTAAGTTACTCAAACCAGTTTTATTTTGAAATAGAAGATTCCGTCTCCTGGAATAACAAACTCCGATTTCAACTTTATTAAAGTTAAATCTCCTCTCCTTCCCCAGCTGGGGCCCACTTCAGAAAGCCTGTCTTCCTTCAGGGAAGGAGTTTGATTGACTTCTTCACTCTACTTCCACTTCTTCTCTCAGGTCGCTAACTCTGCCTTTTGGTCCCCTGAGGTTGGAGGAAAAAAAGGAGTAGAAATAAAAGAGCAGAAGGAAATTTTTACTTGATTTGGCAACATGATATTCTGGCCTCTTACTTTTGGGGCCAGACAGGTCCAGAGAGGGACATTTTTATGGGATATTGAAAGATTCCCATCACTGGGGACATCTTACCTCTGGTCCTTGATTCATGCTAATTCTTCTCTCTTCTAGGGGGTGACTTTGGACTCATCCTGTGTGCTCCCTTAGGCAGCTGTCTACCTACAGTGCGTAGCTACTAGGATTCATCTGCCCCCTTGGAGAGGCCCCAGGTTGACCCCATCCAGCTCTCCCTTGCTCCTGGCTTGGGCTGGCCTGGTCCGTGTGGAACACTCACATCATTTGCCTGTGGGGATGTAGAAGAAAATTTCCTGCTTCTTTGCCAGAGCAGTTTCTCGGCCTGTCCCTTGCCCTCCAAATTTCCTGAGTGGCACTCAGACCCCACTCTGACCTCCTACCCAGCCTCATGCAAGTGTCTCCCATGAAGTTCTCTAGGAAGACACTTTGAAACTCTTCTAGCACACAGCTTGAGGTAAAAAGGTGAAACCACCTCCACGCCACCTACTCCAAACACACACATCTTCAGCACTCTGGAATTCCTTCTCACAGAATCCCCTCTCCTTGCCATAATCAAACCCCTTTTAATCACTTGGACCTGGCTGAAGGGTTCAAGAATTGTGGAAGTCATTTGCTACTATTTTCTTCGTAAAGTCTGTATTTGAATCTGGAATGTCACTTCAGTGGACAGCATCTCTTCTATCTGGGGGCCTTGGGTAAAACTTCAATATCCTGTCATCTCATTTTCAGTACAGTACAAAGCTCCCTCTCTCTTATTTTTCTTTTTAAAGTAAAATGTAAGCTAAAATTGGAAATATTTTTTCTACAAATCAGTTCCAAGAAATTTCTCTAATAACTTCAAATAAAGTTGAAACCTTATACCTCACTGAGGCCTTTCACTAGAGAAGAGGGGTACTTGTTTCCAGAGCATCTTGGTCAATCCTTAGGCTCTAGATTTTGGGAACTTCTTTATTACATTGAATCAAACATTGCTTCCCATGGCTTTACCCCAGTGATTCTGCTAACATGGATTACATCTGCTTCTACTTCTATGCAGCCATTCCTTCATACATTCCCAGTTTCTTCCACCTTCCTTGAGTATCTTCACTATCCTGTTGCTATCTGTTATTTTTCAAACTAAGGAGAAATAATATCCCTGTCATTCATTCCCTCAAGTTCTCCACATCCTTCTTCCTCCAGTTTGTTAGGCAAGGCTAATGCAGGTATAATACCTTGATCTTCTTATGTTGATGTGTGTACATAAACACAAGGCCATGTGCTGAGTGAAGACATCATTCAAAATGACTGAGGGACGGTGTCATCTGGCAGATGGTATAGTTAATACTGCATGTGGAACATTCAATCTGTGTGCATTTAGAGCATTCTGTTCTTTAATTGTTCAACCCATGAGAGCACACGCCAATCTTTAGCTGGCCCAATATAATGCATGCAAGGTTCCCACTGAACTCATTAGTCACTGGGTGTTATACAGTCCCACAAAAGGGCTTAACGCTAACGAGGCATTTTTCTACCTCTGTCTTTAAAAATAGCCAACATTAATAGACTGCTTACTTTGTGCCAGGCAGTGGGGGCTAATTGCTTTATGTGGAGTGTTTCATGTAATTGTCACAACCCCATGAAGTAGAGACACTATTATTATCCCTATTTTTCCAGAGGACAGTGAGACTTGAAGAAGGTAGTAATTTCCCCAAGGGTAAAAGCTAGTAAGAGTTGGGGTGGAAAATTGAACCCAGGCAGGCAGTCTTATACCAGAGTTCCTAAATCTAATTGGACTATACTTGCGACGATATTGTTTTGAGAGAATTTTTTTTTTTTTTTTTTTTTTTTTTGAGACAGAGTCTTGCTCTTGTTGCCCAGGCTGGAGTACAGTGGGGCAATCTTGGCTCACTGCAATCTCCGCCTCCCAGGTACAAGCGATTCTTCTGCCTCAGCCTCCTGAGTAGCTGGGATTACAGGCGCCCACCACTACGCCCAGCTAATTTTTGTACTTTTAGTAGAGACGGGGTTTCGCCATGTTAGCCAGGCTGGCCTCAAACTTCTGACCTCAGGTGATCTGCCCGCCTCGACCTCCCAAAGTGCTGGGATTACAGGTATAAGTCACTGTGCCCAGTCTGAGAATATCTTTTTTTAAAAAAAGATTCAAAACCATGCAAACTAAATGGAGTGAGATCATAGAAATTTTGGAAAAGGTCATTTAAATTTTGATTAAATTTGGATTAATGACTACTGGTGTCTTGGCATTTGTCACAAGAACAGGCAGGTAACCAGGCCGTAGGGAATACAGAGCATCGCATTTAGATGCACTTCTGCTGCATGAAGGTGAGAGAGCTGGGGCTCTGCATGCAGGAGAAATGCTCAGAGGATCTGAGGGCCTTTCTCAGCTTAACATAAACCATCTTCTCATGTTAATTAAATGTTGATTTATCCACACATCTTGTTAATAAAACAGCTTAGTTAGAGTCCTTGTTAAACTGTATAGTAACCAATTTAACTGGCAGGGAACACTTGACATGTAAAAAGAAAGTGTGATCTGAGCACAAAGAGGTGAATTTTAAAGCAATGTAAACAGTCCTAGAAGCCAAAGAAGATAAATGTGATGTATGTTTCAAAGTTTAAACTATTTTATACCATAAACCTTGAAAGCGATAAAATTCTCTTGGCTGAAACCCTGCTTACACATACACTGTAGAGAAAGGGGCTTCAACTGATATGATTTCAATTCCTTTGACTCTCTTCTCTCTTAAACACATGATCAGTAAATATTCATCACAAACATATACTTTATCATACACAGATTCTGGGAGGTCCAAGAAAAGCAAAGAGGAATAAAAGGTATTTCTTTTGACTTTTTTATCATTGATTAGAATTTCTGAAAAGCAGAGGTCCTAGAAGGGATACACAAATAGAAGAAACCATGCAGAAAGCACGAGGTATTCTCCATTTTTCCATTTGCTCAAGTTGAAATTTTGGGAATCAATGTTGACTGCTCTCCATCTCACACTCCAGACCTGATCTGTCAGCACTGACTTCAAAATACATCCACTATCCGACCGAGTCTTATCAGCCTTCACTGGTGGCATCCTGGACTAAGCCACTAAAAAGTCTCACCTGGATTATTGCTACTGTCTCCTAATTGATTTCCCTAGTTGCATTCTCGCTTCCTTTAATTTATTCTTAATATGCTAGCCAAAACAATCCAGCTAAAACTCAAGTCAGATTATGTTATTCAGTCCACTGATTAAAAACCTCCCATGGCTTTTCATTTCAAAAAAGGAAACACCAAAGTCTGTTCATTGACCTACAAGACCCCACAAAATCTGCCAACTGGCTCCTTGCATTATCTGACTTCATCTTCCTTTCCCTTTGCTCCAGCCACATTGGCCTTGAACCTTGAACACACCAGGTACACTCATGCCTCAGGATTTTTGTACTTGCCAATCCTCTGGATTTTTGTACTTGCTCTCCCCGTGTACCAGCATGACTCCTATCTTGTTTTCTTCAGGCCTTGCTCAAATATTACATGATCACTCAGCTTGGCAATTCCCTCCCTCTCTCAAAATTCCTTACCTTTCTCCCCTGCTTTAATCCTTCCCTTAGACTTATACTCATCTAACGTAATAAATATTCTACTTAATCATTTTATTTTTCTCTCTCCACCAGAAATTAAGGTCCATCTAAGGGTAAAGGTTTTTGTTTCCTTAAGGCTTCCCTAGAACAGTACTTGGCACCAGAATAGTAGGTGCTTAGTAGGTATTTGTTGAATGAATGAATGATAATTTGTACATCAGGCTGTCCTAAACTGAAAATTTGGTTATCTTCACCAGAATTTTAGGTCAGTTCACAAGATGCAGCCCCTCTCACACATGTTACAAGTGACAAGGGACACAAACAGAACTATCCCCACCACCTTAAATATATGCAAACCAATATGCACCCCAAGTCACGTTCAACAAGACAGACAGGATTCGCCAATATTTATGAACAAATCAATTTTTCTAAACAGGTGGAAGATTTTTAACGTTTAAATAAATGATTTGCATTCAGGTCAGTGGAAGTTTAAGAGTTTCAAACGGTTTTGATTTCACAATTGAGAAAAGTCTTAGAAACTTGTGCATGAACCCTAAAGAGAACCTGAAATACATTTGCTAGATTAAATAAATAAGATCTAAGAAGAAAAAGATAAAGGAGATTGGAATTAGTTAGGGTTGAAGAAGAGCAAGCTGAAAGTCGATTTACCATTTATCATGAGACTGCAAGGAGATGTTAGGCAATGGCAGCCTCTGCTAACTAATCTCTTAGAGTCACTCCCAGCTCTAATGAGCTCTCAGTGACAATTTTCTTGACAGTAGAAAGTGTTCAACACTGGAAAAAATTTCTGCATAGAGATATAGAATCCCTTTACCTAAAGGTCTTTAAATATAAAACAAATGCTCCTTTGAGATGATTTAGATACAACCAAGCTTGAAGTCAGAGGATAAAAACACTTTTAAGGTCATTTTATTTTAGTCTCTATAAAATAGTCTTTTCCTCCTTCCCTAACACTTGCCTTCTTAAAGTGGATTTTAAGTTTACTTCTACCAACTGAAGTTTTTGGGAATTCTGTTGTAGGACTCTCTTATCTAGAAAATGAAAGAGAGTTTCTATTTCTTTCAGCAGAAGTTCACAGTATTATTCTGCCTGCCAAGAAGGGCAGAGAATCAGGACTAATAAACCATATTTTTGAATAGAAAAGTGGCCAGGTAATCACGTCGTTTAAATAGTTTCATGGGCCAGGCTCAGTGGTTCATGCCTGTAATCCCAGCACTTTGAGAGGCCGAGTGGGTGGATCATCTGAGGTAAGGAGTTCATGACCAGCCTGGCCAACATGGTGAAACCCCGTCTCTGCTAAAAATACAAAATTAGTAGGGCGTGGTGGCTCATGCCTCTAATCCCAGCTGCTTGAGAAGCTAAAGCAAGAGAATCGCTAGAACCCAGGAGGCAGAGGTTGCAGTGAGCTGAGATTGTGCCATTGCACTCCAGCCTGGGCACCAAGAGTGAAACGTCATCTAAAATAAAATAAAATAAAATAAAATAAAATAAAATAAAATAAAATAAAATAAAATAAAATAAAATAAAATAAATAGTTTCATGAATGCAATGGACATACTCTGACATCAAAACAAGAGATAGGGTCTTGTACGTAGCATATCATCTTGGTTCTGTTACTGACTGGTCATCTTAGATTAACTTTTAGATTAAATTTTCTCTTCCAAAACAATAGACTTGTAAATAAAAAGTTTTACTTCCTGCTTCAAGGAAATCTCTTTGTGAGAAAGTGTAAGGCTTGTAAATGACAATGGAGGCCAGCATCTTATATTGGAAAGAATGGAAACTTGGACGTCACACTGACCTGAAAGTTCTGCCTTTGTCTCTTGTTATCCATGCGATTCAACTTCTCCCAATCTTACTTTCCTTAATTGTAAGATGGGAGTATTGCTGGCTACAATTTCAAGATTATGAGCAGAGTAAAGATTGTGTTTATGGCCGGGCGCGGTGGCTCAAGCCTGTAATCCCAGCACTTTGGGAGGCCGAGACGGGCGGATCACGAGGTCAGGAGATCGAGACCATCCTGGCTAATATGGTGAAACCCCGTCTCTACTAAAAAATACAAAAAACTAGCCGGGCGACGAGGCGGGCGCCTGTAGTCCCAGCTACTGGGGAGGCTGAGACAGGAGAATGGCGTGAACCCGGGAGGCGGAGCTTGCAGTGAGCTGAGAGCTGGCCACTGCACTCCAGCCTGGGCGGCAGAGCAAGACTCCGTCTCAAAAAAAAAAAAAAAAAAAAAAAAAAAGATTGTGTTTATAAATGGAATGCCACGTAGCCCAACAAATGGTGATTATTTTTGTTATTGTGGGAAGAGACTGTGTGGCCCTAAAGGTGTCAGAGACCTGGCAGGACCTTTTGTTCAAGAGGCAACTGCAAAGGCAGGCTGCTGACCCAGGATAAAAATAGGAGGGAGACTTGCCTTTGAAGTGGCATTAGCAGTGCACGCCTCCGAGGCTGCGGTGCCAACCCCTGCTGCCCTCCTGTCATCAGAACGCAGGCAGCTGGGCTGGCCAGAAACATTGCCACTGACCTCATCTCCCTGCTAGGTCTAAGTGGGCCAAAATATACACTTCTTGATTTTTTTTAAACCTTCTGTTATAAAAGAATAAAAATAACGATGCTCAGTTTAAGGTCGAGAAGACCAACATGAGGGAGGAATGTATGCATATAATTTTGTTGTCTCTTTCATCTTTGAAGCAATGATAATAATAACTAAAATGTATAAAACTTTTACTATGTACTAGCTACAGTTCTAAACACTGTATTTGTTACCTCAGTTAATCCTCTCAACAGCCTTATAGCCTCCATTTTGAAAATAAGGAAAGTGAGGCATATAAATTAGGTAATTTACCCTAATATTACCCTAAATTAGGTAATTTTCCCTATATAAGCCAGTATGTGCTTGTATAGGGAAGTTGGAGAAGTAAAGCTATAGGTAATAAAATTTTATTTAAATAATGTATGTTAAGGCGTTAACTCTGTTTACAGAAAAAAACTACTATACCAGCAAGTTTTACCCTCTTTCTTTATTCTCAGAAAAGAAGTATGTCACTCTACAAGTTAGAGCCTGTGAAAATACTTGTATTAATATAAACTGTGTTCTATTTAAGTAGCTGGGATTGCTGTTTTAATTTTTTATAATTCTTGGGGAACAGCCTTATTTAAGTTTATTTTCATAAAAGTCTAGTTTAATGGGTTCAAATGTAAAGAATAAATCTGTTAAACACATTTCAAAATATTTTCTGAAGTTTTCTCTTTCCTCAAAAGATTTAAATAGTAAACGTCATTCATTTAGATTCCCACGGTAGAAAAAGTGAATAATATATATAAAAAGTTCAGATTTCATCAGTTTCTATGGAGAAAAAAGTAATTTTCACAATAAACAAAGGATGTTGATCTTGTTTAAAATAAATAATCTTTTGACCTTGTGGGAGTTTTTTAGGGTTTTTGCTTTTTTGAGACAGGGTCTTGCTCTATCACCCAGGCTGGAGAGCAGTGGGGCTATCATAGCTCACTGCAGCCTTAACCTCCCAGGCTCAAGACACCCTCTCACCTCAGCCTCTCAAGCTGCTTGCAGTGAGCCACTGCACCGAGCATGTGGGAAGTTTTTGTAGAGAAAAATGTTGGTACCTGGCACATGGTAAGCACTTAATTTGATATGAGAGTCATGATTATCACTATAAAAAACTAACATGTTTTATATTGTATTCAGTTATAATTATGTGACTGCTATTTGAAGTGGAGCTAAAAGCCCGTAAGAAAAATTATTTCCCAACTAAAATGCCTTTTGCTTTTTTAGAGGAAAATTTTATCAGTTATGACTTTAAAAACAAGGACTCTTAAGAAATGTGTACATACCATGTAACAACCTTGATTTGGCTTTTGCACAATAACATTCCCCAAACTTCCCACTGATGTATTTAGAAGCATCCTCTGTTCCAACTTCTAATTACTTTAAAAATCTCTGACAATTCAAAGCTAGCTAATGGCAATGACGAAGACACATCAGCAACTATACAGTGTGTGACAACATAGTTTCACAAAGATATGGAGAATACAGGATGAGGAAAATGACTGACTTGACCTTTGTAACTGTTTTTCTGTCCACTATGTTTCTAAGCTTATTAAATGGAACCTTTGATTAATATCCTGGGCCCTGGGGAAACTGTTTAACCTACTGTTCTTTGAGACATGTAAGATTTACTCCCTATCATATTTATGTTTTCCTGGTCAAAAACATGACCCCAGGGTGAGGTTTAAAATTAGGGATCATAATCACTTGAACCCGGGAGGCGGAGGTTGGTTGCAGTGAGCCGAGATCACGCCACTGCACTCCAGCCTGGGCGACAGAGTGAGACTCCATCTCAAAAATAAAATAAATACATAAAAATAAAATTAGGAATCATAAATCCAGCTCTTCATCAGGAAAGGCATCAACAGCTTGTTTTCTTAAGCACAGAGTAGAAAAAAATTATGCTCAATTCCCTTATCACATCTCTGGTCCAAATGGTAAGTTTTATTTAATGATATCTTTCCTGTTTGAGGGAATTTGCACAATAATTTCATGTATGTCATTTCATTTTAGAGACATGGAGATGCCACAAACTATGTGGGATTTTCAAATGTATGATTGTTTTGCTGGAGGAGAAACATGAGTTAAAGCGAAATATGATGGTCACGATCATGTGCTTTTCAAATACAAATGGGAAACTTAGGATAAATCTTTTATCAGAAGTATCCCGGTTACATTTCTTCAGAATAAGCAGCATTTACTTCCACTGAAAACACTAATTCCAGATATATTTGTAGTCTGTCATTAATGGTTGAAAGGATGTCTCGGGAGGTATTGGAATGCATGTCTACTTATTAAACATTTGAAATTAGAGACCAAATACTTAATTTTGCCCATGGCTTTAGCTGCTATTACAGCTGGTTTTTATTGGCATAGCTTTTTTTTTTTTTTTTTGAGATGGAGTCTGGCTCTGTCGCCCAGGCTGGACTGCAGTAGTATGATATGGACTCACTGCAACCTCCACTCCCTGGGTTCAAGCGATTCTCCTGCCTCACCCTCCTGAGCAGCTGGGATTACAGGCATGTGCCACCACGCCCAGCTAATTTTTGTGTTTTTAATAGAGGTGGGGTTTTGCCATGTTGACCAGACTGGTCTTAAACTCCTGACCTCAAGTGATCCACCCACCTCGGCTTCCCAAAGTGCTGGGATTACAGGCGTGAACGACCACGCCTGGCTGGCACAGCTTTCTTAATGCATTCATGAAGCTGTAATGTATAATTGTCTAGAGATAGCATTGCATGTTAATACTACAGCAAATTTTGCTATGTAGACCACACATTTATTAAAAGGATCTCATTCTTTAGTATTCTCCTGACTTCTCCCCATCCCAAAGTTTGCCTTCATTTTGATTTGATTTTAGGTATTTATTAACTACTACAATTGTTAAATAATTTTTTTCACTTTTAGTATTGATTCATACAAATGCATTGATGAATTTACGAAAATATTATGAATTAACTAAAATACTACATCAGCCTTCTTAACTGCTATGGATATATAATCTTAGCCTAAGATAAAAAGTAACTTCTGGAGATACTAAAATGGCTAGGCCCTCATCAATACACATTTGAGAGAAAGAGAGGAAGAGAGAGATCCTTTAGTAGTATGTATGTCTAAATTCTTAAGCAATTATCCATTAAAAAAATAAAAAATCTGGCAGTAAACCGAGATCGTGCCACTGCACTCTAGCCTGGGTGACAGAGCGAGACTGTCTAACAACAAAACAAAACAAAACAAAACAAAAAAGGAAAAAAAAACAAACAACCAAACAAACAATAAAAAAAAAATACAACGAACAGATCAGTCGTTCACTGACCACATGGCATCAAGCCTGTGAAGTGACCTAGGATCCAGCATTAACCCGTCATTTATAATATCCAGCTCTCCCATTAGTCTTTTCTCCTCCTGGTAAATGTACAAACATATATTTCACATCACAGAACTTCCAAATACGTCACCATCTTTTTTGCTTTAGAAATAAACTTTAGTGCCTCAAAGTTTTGAAAACAATGTGCTCGTTAGGATCAAAGCCGTCACCAAGTGGGCCTGCCTGTTTCTTTGTTCTGTATACTCTTGTAACATGTAAGCAGCCTCTGACTGATTTTGCATTTTGTTGACATACTACTGTATTTGCCAAGATTAATGTTAAAGTTAAACAAAAATATTGGGCTCTTTCCCTATGAGGCATAAAGTGCATGAACTTCCTTTTTCTTTTGAAAATTTTATAATCATATTTATTTTCATTTTAAAAAGCTAATATGCATTCAAAGTGCTTCAAAATTTTCCTTTAGCCTAGATCCCAAAATAAGAATGTTTAGATTACTGCCAGATATACTTAAGCTAGTTATTAGTAAGAACATTTTGGATTTGGAGATAACAGAGTCTAGGGCCCAACAGCCAAGGGAAGTCATACCATCCTTTTCCCCAGAGATAAGAAAAAACAGCCAAGGAAATTCAATCTCTTTGCTAGATGATAAAATTGTATCATTCTATTCTATTCCTAGAAATATTTATACTCATTCTTGATTAGAGGCAGGGGGTCAGATAAAAATCACATCTCAAGACCCCGTTTAGTCTTTTTTTTTTTTTTTTTAAAGAATATTCAAAGCAAATTGCAATGCAACGAGTTTTAGAATGGCTGCCTGTGAAGCCCTGAGAGGGAAGGAGAGTTTGCTGCCACCTCCTGGACGTTTGAAATAAAATCCGCAGGATGAGTGCTTCAGCGCCTGTTCCTTTTAGACAGGGCACTAAGACTGTGGCAGCAGGTGCAGTTTACAAGTCTGGCTGTCCCTGACTGGATAAACAGGAAAACTATTTATGGGTTTTAAAGAATAAAGTTGACTTAAGTGGTTCGCATGTTAGAAAAGTGTTTTTCAAAGTGTAGTTCACAGCCCATTAGCATCAGAATCACCTAGGTTGAATGTTACAAAAACAAATTCCTAGGCCCCACCCAGACCTAGTAAATCAGAATCTCTAAGGTGGGGCTATCTCTAAGGTGGGGAAATCTTAATTTTACACTAGGAGCAAAAATTGGAAAGTTATATGTTGCAACACCATGAAGGGAATAGTTTGCTCATACTAAAGTGCTGTATATAAAGGAAATCATAATAGTCCATTCAATGTAAAATTAAAATTAAAAGTTCTAAGTAGTATATTTAACATTGCTCTTTATTTCAGTAATACCACCCACAATTAGTTGTGACATTTCAGTGAGTATTTCATAATGTAGAATTCAAAATCTAGCCCATATTGGACTTACGTGAAGAATTATGATCTGCACCACTTGATAAACAGTAATAAGTAATCCAACCACAACCAGCAGACTATGAGTGTGGATTAAAAAAAAAAAAACAAAAACAAAACTCCAAACCAAAGATCTAATTGTGGAAGGATTGGAATGAAACCTTAAATTAGTACTTTATATTACTGCAACCAATTCCTTAGAGATTCTTAGCTCTAGAAAATGGTTTTGTGAACATTTCTTTATCAGTATTAGATATGCTAGGTGAAAAAAGAACTAACGGGTTTTTAGTGCAGAAAGAGATCTAGTTTTGCTTTATTTTCAAATGTAATTAAATGGCACAAAAGGAGAATAAAACTAAATCAATTTAGTTGTTTTTGAAACAAAAGCTATTCTGGATTCAGATACAATGTTCAGAATCTTAGCTTGCTTTGATTTTTTTCTTCAAGATGAGTCTTGACTTCTGCTTCTGACTCAGAAGGATTCTAGAAGTACCAGAAAACCCACAAAAATTCCCTGGGTTTGAAAGGCAGCTGGAATATTAAGTTCCTCCCTATGTCAGTGGCTCAGCTTCTTAGAACTGTTTTTCATCACTTGCCCTGAGCTGGGAGTTTGCTCTGTTCAGGCCAAGGTTTCACTCTTTCTGTTTTTGGAAAGTGATCATGCTTCTCAGGCAAGGGGATCAATTACTCTAAAAAGGCCAGGTTGCTGACCCTTTGTCCTAGGACAGTGTGGAAAGGAGGGATAAGGACAGCTGTGAGCTGCGCCCTCCTAGGTCAGCCCACCTGTTGCAGGTCTGAAGTGGGGTAGTCTCAGGGATAGAGTTGCCAACTGCTCCACTTTCAGTGTAATAGGCCTATTTAAGCTTCAACTGTGCTACCAGGTTACTCAGGATACCAACTATCCTGTTTAGAGAATATGTTTGGTTTACAAACATTTCCCCAGAAGAACTCTCTTCATATTGCCAAGTCCACTACATTCATTCTATTTAATATTGGTACTTTGAACTGAAACAGTGTCTTTATAGTAGAGGCTCAAAGATGATGTTAAGTTTATTTTATAAAAATATTGAACCAGTCTTTTTGAATCTGGTCTCATCTTTGTATACCACGAAAAGAATGCTAGCACAATAGATGAATGCAAAGCAGGAAAAAATGGACAAACAAGCTGAATACAGAGGAATGTAAACATATAAACTTCAGTAAGAAGAAAAAAGAGAAAAAACAAAGATCTCTCAATTAACAACTCCTGGGAATAGATTTCTTGTGTCAATGTGAGATTGATAGCGACACTACTTCTACCTTTTCTATTTTAGTTGTGGGTCTCAAACTGGGATTCATATTAACAGAGAACACAAAAGAACTTCTTTAATTGTGTTTTCCTCATTGGAAGTTTTTGAAATAGTAGCTATTGTTTATTGAGTGCCCCTTAGAATAATAACAATAGCTAACATGTGTTGAATACTTTCTCTGTGTCAGGCACTGCTTTATATACATAATGCATATTGTTTCATTTAACCTTCATAATAACTTGTGAAGTACACCTATTATTGTTTCCATTTCACTGCTGAGGTACTGAAGCACAGGGCGACTGAATCTTTTATCTAAAGTCTCCCAACCAGCAGGAGGCAGGCCTGAGACTCAGAGGCAGGCAGTGTGGCCCTAGAGCCCACACTCTTAACCACTACAAGTGTATTTCTTGTGGGCTCAAGGTTTACACATCTTATCTCATCTAATAGTATGTGAAGTTCATTTAATACGTGATTACTTTTTGCTTTTCCTAAATTAAAAAAAATCATGTCTTCTGTTTAATTTAAAAATTGGAAGGAATCTTATTCTCTGAATTATTGTTACTGAAATTTGAGGGTTTCTCTCATCACTATTCTGTTCTTCCTTTGGCACAGGTATAAATTACCATAACTCTGGTAATATATGATGCTAGTTGGCTGGAAGCAGTAGGTGTTTGAGGCATTTGGTCTAGTGCATTGTGAGAATTTGTTCAATGAAAACCAGCAAAATGTTGAGCTTCCCTTTGCCGTTACTGAGTTATAATAAGCAATTAGGCTGATGGAAATAAAAACTACAGCTTTTCCCCATGTACCCTGTTTAAAAATGTTTATCGCTTGGAGCTACCACACTCTAAGATGTTTCAGTATTTCTTACTTTGATTTAGAAGGTTTAGTGTAACTTTGGAGTTATCTCTGAGACATGTAAAACTCATCAATTCTGATGAGCAGTTCCTTTTATCTGTGACCTGAGTCTTCTTGCAATTAAGGAAGATAATATAGCCTTGTGGTTAGAAGACAGCCATGGATTTTGACTGTTGGGTCCTGAGGCTTAGCCCTACCATGTTATACAAGTTCCTTAACTTTTCTTTACCTCAATTTCCTCATCTTAAAGTGAGATGATAATAGTACCTACATCATACTTTCTTCATTTTGTGGTGACAAAAAAAGTGCTTAGAATGCTACCTAGCACATCATAAGCCCTCATAATTGTTACCTTATTAGTGGCTCTATGATTTTAAATTAAGGCAATAAAGCTCTGCAAATGTAATGAGTTTTTACAATTAACCTAGAAGCTCACATCTTCTTTTTTTGAAGTTGGTGATGGGACTATTCAAAACCCATGTTTAGAATCTATTACACTAGTTCCTCAGGAGATGTTTTCAAAATAACGATGATATATAAAAGGAAAAAAAAAAACTACTGGAAAAAATATAAGGTTTAAAAGTGTCCTTGCAGGGAAGACTTTGACAGAAATAACTGTTGAGAAATCTTCCACTGAGGAATCTTTGAGGCAGGAAGGGTTTGCTGCCTCATACACTTGACTGCTAGCCTGACTGGGATTGGCACCGTGACACTCTAAGATTCCAGGGGTAACTATTTTTCAGAGTGTAGTCTGAAATACTGAAAACTTGTGACTCCCTCGGTATTATTCTGTTTAGAATTATTCTTGTTGAAATGCCTTAAGTTATTATTGATTTAGTAGCAAGCCATGCTAGGTGCTGATTCACTACTTAATAAGCAAGTTCCTGAATTACATTTAGTTAAAATGGCAGAAAGCCAAAGGGAGCACTTCCTTTTATGCAGAGACTTTGATTATGGTTTATTTTAAAAAATCACATTCTTCCCCGTTCCCAGCCGATGAACAACACCTATTCATTCTGAAATAAGAAAATGAAAGAATTTTGAGAAGTCACACAACATTGCTGTCAATTTCACTTTTTTTTAAACTAATAAAACAGATGCTTCTTTTTCAGAGATGGGTTTTCACTTTCAACATGCATCATAGCATCTGATTTTCTGAGCCATCTTGGGAAATGGAGTCTTTCCTAATATCACTGAATGTGGTCAAAGCCATCTACGAAGCATAGACAGTAGGCTCTTGGTGAATCAGTTTGGGAAATTCACAATTAAGCAGTCTCAGGGAGTGAAATTCTGGGGTCTGATGAGACTGTGGAAACCACGTGGTACTGTAGGGAGTGCACAGGTTTGGATGCTAGACAAATATCTAAGTCTAACCCTAATCCACTATTTATAAGCTTAGTGATTGTTGCACAAGTTGTTTAGCTTCTCTGAGTTTAGATACCTCGTCTGTAAAACGGGAATAATATCTTCTTTTTCAGTGTAATACTGAAGAATAAATGAAATCACAGTATAACTGGTTAAGAATTCAGGCTGCAGAATGAATCCAGGGGCCATTACTTAACATTGTATGATCTTTGGCAAGTTACTCAACCCCTTTGTGCCTCAGAATCTCATCTGTAATCTGTAAAATGGGGATAATGTTCATACCTAGCTCACGAGGACTGCTGATTAAAAGCAGTAATCTGTGAAAGATACTCAGCACAAGTCAGGGCCCAAATTTTGTGCTCAGCTAATGTTAGCTATTATCAAAACTTATGTAAAATATTTAACACACTTCCTGCGTATAGTAGAAACTTAATACATTAACTCCTATCTTTTCCTCAGGACTCATGAGATTATTTGAATGACTGCTACAGCTTCTGTCCCCACCCATGTCATCCTAACTTGAACCAAAATGCTTCATTCTGGGTTGTTGCATGGTCTTGATTATTGTGCCAAATAAAAGTATCAAAGATTATCTGACTTCTACCGTGTATCCTGAAGAAAAGACAAATCAAAACACTATGGCTTTTGTTATTTACTTCCAAGAAGAACATTTTTCTGTTTATTCTTAGAATGTGCATTTTTTTTTCAACTCAGGGCCAAGTATAACCTTTTGGTTTTAAAATTGTTTTCAACTCTGGGCCAAGTACAATCTTTTGATTTAAAATTTTTTTTTCATGAACAAACCATCACTAGTTATTAAGGAGCTGAAGAAATAGGAGCTGTGAAAGCAGGATTTCTTCATGTTACCTTTGAATGTTGTTATTTTGAGTATTATCATTATCAGGTAGAGGAAGAAAGGTAGGCTGGGAAGTAGATCCTTATGATATCTTGACTACAGATCCCAGATTTACATTTCAGCAGTCACAGAGCACATGTAATTTAGATAAACATGTCAAGAATGACATAAACAGAGTTAAACACGAGGAGCTTTACATGTGGAACCAAAAAATAAAAATTAGAAAAATTATTACCTATATTAACAAAAAATTACTTAAACTCTAGGACTCTGTAGAAGTCTAGCTTTCTCCCCTGTACACTTGGGATGCACTTTATTGGCTGGCAAAACCTTTGATAACATCAGAAGTCTGAGAAATGTCTGACAAGATTTGATACTTAAAATTAAATTTCTCTTTATTCAATTGCCATTGAGTAGTGCTGTGATTTCCAAGTGCCAGGTAGTTTGGTGTACAAATATACATACCACAGAAACATACAGTTTTTTAAAAAAATTAAGAAACTGGCTGCACCTGACAACATCAAGAAAAAAGATAATTCTGATTCAAGGGCTTCTCCAGAAGATGGGGTTTCATTGGCATGACGCTCGTAGGATGACCTGTTGTTTTTGTACTATTTTTTCTAGAGCCATAGAGGGATGACAGTCACTGGCTTCTTAGAGCAATTTTGCCTGGTGTCTGGATCCTGTGGGAATTTATTAGCTTGCTTTGTGGCCCTTGGCCATCCCTGGTGGGACATCTAGAGAAGAATTCAATTCTGCTTTTTCCCAGAATAATTGTTGACTAACTCAGCAGCACCAAAGTGTCACAGGCGTCTTTGTGTCCCCCAGAGTCCAATGATATGTGGAACCAAGACCAGCGAGGGTCATGTTTCTGGGAATACAATGTTGGCTCTTAGAATTTATATATTTTTTCTCATGAACTTATAAAAATGTTTAAAAACAAACTCAACAACTCTGATGTTAAAAGGGAATGAGCACACGCCCCACGACTTCCCTCTAGAAGCATTTCAAGCATTTAGATTTTCAAAAAACAATCATTTCTTTTTGATGACCATGACTTCAAATGCCATGCCTGCTGGGCCAGTGGTGACTCATCAAACAGCAACTGATTTCAATAACTTACCCTTAGAATGTGGGTGCTTGCAGGAGCCCTAGTTTGTAACTGGACGAAATCATACACAGCAAAGGGCCTTTATTTGATAGATTAAATCTAAACGCAGACACTAACAGCCATGTGTCTTCTGCTCTTAAGAGGGTTTACTGTGAAAGAGCCACACAGAGTGTTCGACATGCCACTCAGCAGTCAAATGACTTTCAAAGTTCTTTAACCTTGTAACTGCAAATAGGAAAATGGTCTCACATACGTTAGTCCACCCCCTTTCAATGTAGACCATGTGTTTTTGACATCTCAGATGTGACTCGTGCTGCCAGGCTAGAATTTAGGCTGTGTGATAATTCTCAGCTGTCCTACGATGCCTGCTTCTTGAAAGAAGTCGACACTTTCCAGAATAGCTAAATAACCCGGGCTTATTTTAAAGCATTGTTTGTAACTCAGATTGGTTTTCCTATGGTTAAAATAAGTGCTTCTTGTGAAAATTAAATAAAACAGTCAATTCAAAGGCTTTATACACATTACCACTAACAATCATACTAAACATATTTTGAAGTACAAAGTTTGACATGCTCTAGAATGACAACCCAAATGTGTCTTATAAAACATATTCCTAACAAGGTATGCTTTACACTACCAATGCAGAAACTGTGTATTTTTTCCTCTCTAAAAAACAGGATGTGTCAAAATGACAAATGTTGTAAGATTAAAGTGGCAATGCTCAGATTCCCACTCTTACCAGTTCTGGGATTCACTCTGCCCTCCTAGAAGACTGAGGGGAATATGCTGTACTTACATGTCCATGGAACCTTTCTTCCTCCTAGAATCCCAAGTGTTATGCAGATTCACTACAGCACAATATTCCGGTCAGGAAGAGAGGTTGACACATGATTAAGGGGAAACTTGTGGAAAGAGAAATGTTTAAGGTCCTGCAGAAAATCAGTGACTGTGATGACCTTGTTCGTTTATATTCTAGTGCCTGTATTTAAACCGTGCAGTGGATTTGGAATGATATACATAAGGCACCTAACATAACATAGGAACTCAGTAAATGATTGTCACTCTTGAGCTGGCAATGAAAACCGACTTCGTGGATGCTCTGTCTAGAAATTATGCTAAGGACAAAGGAAGAAGCAAAGTCCTAAAAACCAAACAAAAACTGCCTGCCTACACCTTGTAACCAGCGGAGCAACCAATCAAACTAATACCAACACAGCTAAGCCAATAACACTCAGATTGAAAATGTACCCCCTGGGAAGGAGGCTGACGTCTGGAGGTCTAACTCTCCCTTCTGTCACACTGACATCACTTCCTTGGCCCCAACCTGAAAGGTGGCACATACAGCCCCCTGGTGGGGAAATAGGGAAAGCAAATTCCTCTTACTCCAGGGAGCTGGTTAGTCCTTCTCCCTCCCACTTCCCATCTCCCTCAGAGTGAGGTCAGACTTTATTGTGGATCTGGTTTTGGAGAACTTCCACCCTCTTCTATAAAGTGGGACTGTATGGTCCAAGATGAGACCTATGCTGCCAGTGCCCAGCTGAAGTTGTAGATGCTTTTACTGCATGCCTGACATGCCTCTTACAAGGTTTTGGGGAACTCCAAATAGTCCCAGGATGACCAGAAGACATAGTCATGTTATTTGCGTCTTTAGTTATCAACTCCAAATAATGGCTCTGCTAAGATTGCCACCTGTCCAACAGGAAATGGAAAGAAAACACTTCTCATTCCTGCATACCACACCACTAGACAACTGGAAATACTTCTGGGTCATTACCATCATAGGATACTTTTAAGCCGATGATCTCAAACTGACTACCTGTGTGTTCCATGTCTTTCCTCTAACTCATGCCGTTCTTTAAATGCTATGTTAAGAATGCAAAGCTATAAAAATGATCTTTTTTCCTGCTGCACCATACGAAGCCTTTTTTGGTTGCTCTATTACAAAAGAATTCAAAATGCAAGCATTCAACAGATTTCCTTTGCAGGGAACAAGTAATACAAACAACTGTGTTATATAATGAATAGATTGCTTTTTTCCTTTATCCTGTATTAATCTTAATTGGTTTCCCAAAAAGGCAAATAAGAGACCAAGCTACAGCCTGTGGTTGTAACCTCTAGGTAAATTTCCGCCAAAAGCAATGAAAGATTTTCCAGAGAAAAAGCAGAAGAATCAGCCCCATTGTTCTGCAGCTGACTTAATTCTCCTCTTTATGTTTTAGAAATACCTAATGATTACAGTTTTACAATGTATGGAGAAATAGATATGCTAACAACAATGAAATTGTTGTGGGAGCCATACAGAGAAATATCAGAGAAATTACTTAGATCAGAATAGCTTCATACAAGAAAGATTTTTTTTAAAATATAGACATTGAACAGATAAAGAAGACAGTAATATTTTAATAGGATAGTGAAAAATACAGCAGATTGACAGTGACAGCAGAAAAAGAACAGGAATACAGATATTTTCAGAGGATTAAAATGGTACTGTGTACCCTCAAACCAGGCAAGTTTTTCTGAGAGGTCTCTAAACATATCTCCTGCATAGAGCAGATGATTTTCCTTGGAGCTGTCATAAATGCTTTATAGTTCTCTACATTAATTCATGTCAAATATTTTCCATGGTTGGTCAGACTCAGACTTAAAATAGATCTGAGAAAGGTCTTCAGGTTTACTTTCAGTACCATTATTCACTTCATAGCCAGCTGGGTGACGACATGGTGTGTGGCCAATTCAAGTTTACAAGGTAACCTTGCCTGAATTATCCTGGTCCATCGAATACAAATAATAAAGTGAAGGTGAGAGAATAGAATTACAAGGAACATGGGAGAAGCAGTTGTCAAAAAGCAAAACGAACACAAGAAAAAAATCTGTGAGATCACTCAGAAATGATGCTAATAATTGTGTGTTCTCACCCCTACATCTCCACACACATGGGGTTCCTCGTGCTTCACAATCAGCCCCTGTAGTCAGTCAGTAAACCTTCAGGTCCCAATCATGTGGTTTCTCCAGGTAAAACAATAGCCATGCATACCTTTATGTGCGTCCTGCTTTTTACATGTTACTTCATTATCTTGTGTACTCCACCACTTGCCTCAGCTGAGGAAAACAAACTTATGCTTTCATGGGCAACTGGAGATCTAATCACTTAGTTCCTTAAGTAACCGGAGAGGGAGGGTAGGAATCCATCTTTAAAGATAATTATCCTTCTTTACTTATCCCATTTACTTCATTATTATTATTATTATTATTATTATTACTATTATTGAGACAAAGTCTCACTGTTGCCCAGGCTGATCTCCAACTCCCGGCCTCAAGCAGTCCTCCTACCTCAGCCTCCTAAAGTGCTAGGATTCCAGGCACGAACCACCATGCCCGCCCCATTTACTTTAAATAAGTCTTCTGAAATGAGTTTATGTATGTGAAAACATCTGGCAAAGAACCTAATACATAACAAGTGCTCAGTAATTATTAAGACCCTCTTTCTTACCCACTTCTTACTAAACTATATACATTCCAACAGCCCTCCGAGTACCTTCTCTGTGATATCAAACAGGTGGCTGAGATTGACAGACCAGAGCTGCTCCCTGTCCTTGATAGATTATTTATTCCTTTAACACTAGTAATAGAGATAAGGCACTACCTAAAAGGGAAATCTCAGTCAATATAGGTTATACCTTCACTACATTTGAACCTTTCAGCATAGGAGCACAACTGTTATGTTACGTAAAGGTTGATTCCTGATGTTTGATATCACTGATCACTGTCTTTCTTGTGGCTACAGCACAAATCCTAAGTATCCTGCTTACTTAATATAATGGTACACGTCTATTTTTGGGTGCTCCTGGATTTTTTAAGTGTGCAAAGAAGATAAATATATTTTAGGTCAATCTGAGTTGGATTTTTGACTCATTAAAAATATTATACTCCTTGGACCCAGAATAGGAGGTGACATATCTGAAATTAAGTAAGTTGAGGACTTTGCTAGGCATTCTCAGGGACTCAAGAAACACTGCAAACAATTCATTTCAAGCAAAGTGGACACTCAGCTTCAGCTACAAGATTACTCTTCCGCAACAGATGGTTTCCACACCTGAATTGTGACACCACTTTTCTTGGCTGAGAACTTTGGCCTTGGTGCCACAAAATAAGATGATGATGCTGATTCTTGCTTTGGCGAGGTGGGAATGCCCACAGGCACTGGGGATGCACTGACTGGTGAGGAGGCCTCTGCAAAGAAGGAAGGAGGAGAGGTATAGGCTGGTACCGAGTACACTGACGAAGCCTGCACATTCGTAGGTGAGGCAGCATTCACTGGCCGGGGAGGAAGAGCTTGCTTCATGGCCAGGGCTGAACTGACCTTGACTGATGACTTTTGGGGGAGGCCATCCTTTGCATCTGGAGGTTGGAAAGTAAACAAGGATGCATTGAGCTGATACGGTTGGTGCTTCATGACATCTAATGCATTAAGGGGTTTCTTCCCCTTTTTCTTGCCTGGTTTGGAGGCCTGTGCGGCTGATGGCTGAGACTTGAGAGCAGCCAGTGGGTAAGAGGGGGAGTGGATAGGGTTATAGGCCACAGGAGGAGGTGCTCGGACATTGGAGGAGTACTTCCAACTGGCGGGGAGAGATGGAGTGGGAGACTGAGCTCGAGCAGCGTGGGCCTGCACCGTGTCTGAATCCACCACATACTTCTCCATTCTCGACTGCCTCTTAGCAAAGAGCTGAGCTCCTCTACCGCTCATTCCTGGAAGCTCATTGGATGGTCCCACTGCACCAGGCTGAGCAGCATTGACTGCTGCTGTGGAAACTGTTGGTTTGGGTGTGTAATTCTGACTGGCTACTGCTGCTTGTGGTCCTTTGAAGGGACCAGCCACATTCAAAGAACTTGCAGGCCGAGCAGGAGGGTAAGAAGGCTGGGCTATTTTGATGGAGGAGACAACGGTGCCCTTTGATGGGTTGGATGTGGGGAAGGCAGGAGGTTGGGTGGGAGCCACTCCTGGAGACCAGACTGGGGAAACTGGAGTTACTGGTTGGGAGGATGAGGACTTGACGGCAGGTTTTGGAGCAACAGGAGGAGGGGTCTTTTGTTTGGCAGAGGAGCTCTGCATGAAATTACAAGCCTCTGCCCCCAAGCTGAGATAGTCTTCTTCCGGTCCGGAATCACCTCCAGCTCCAGTGCCCCGTTTGCCTTCTGAATTTTGAAGTAGTGACAAGAGTTCAGGATTTGGGCTTACTTTGGGCTCTTTAAAAGTAAACATGGGTTTTGTCGTGCTTCTTCTTTTGGCCTCCTGCAATATTCCTGTTCTTTTTGCTGGCACTGAGATCCTCTCATCTCGGGAAGCTATTCGCTCAGATGAATCGTAAAAGGCTGGCTGGGACCAGGGGGCAGCCTGGGGCCATGGAGGGGGCTGTGCTGGGCCAGCAATTGGACTTGATACCCCTCTGGAGAAGGCGTCAGGGGGTGGAGTGACTGCAGAGTAAGGTGGAGGTGCAGGAAAGTCAGCAATGGGACTCGTCATATTTTGGGTTGGCGAGTAGGGGGTGGCTGGCTGATTCACAGACCCTGGGAAGGGTTTGGCCGTTCTATTCATGGGGGCCATCCTCTGGATGTTTGCTGTCTCAGATGCCCCACTGAAGCCATTCTGTTGAGGAACATGGCCAAGACCATGACTCACCTCGATGTAGCTTTTGCTCACAGAGCTCTGCGTTCTCACTGACTCTTCCTCCCTTCTTTGGTAAGAAGTCGTAGTTCTCAGGCCATCCGTCTGGGCAGCATCTTGTTCTCTGCTTGGCATTCCACCTACCTTGTCCTCTTCTTTTTGGGCTGTGATCTGATCCATTCTCTCCCTCCTCTTGGCAAACATGAGGGCTCCCTTGCCTGTGGTGTCTGGTAACATCTCCATCTTGTCCCCTCTGTTCAGTTTCTTTTCAATGTCCACCAGTCCAGAATCCCAGTCAAAGTTCACAACTTGTGTGTTGTCGTCAACGTCAGACAATAACTCTTCATCCACCTCTGATTCGCTTGCACCAAGAAATGCTACTTCACATGTATCCTCCTTGTCACCTTCTTCCTCTTCGTCCGCCTCTCGTTCAAGCTCGCCAGTACCGTAGCTAACTAGGGTGTATTTCCTGGCCCTCCGACGTCGCTTCTTAAACATCAACACTCCCTTGGAGTTGGGGTTGGGAGCATCTGTTAGAAGAAGGGCAATGCTTTTGCATTTAGATTTTGCTTCCTTCACTTGTTTTTCTGACAGGCTTTCACTCCTCCTGAGCCCTAGGGAGAGTAAAAAAAAAAAAAAAAATTATATTGAGCTGATGAGTTCAAGGAAGACACCACAGCAACTCAGAAATGAACTCTCCTGGGGGAAAATAAATATGTATAAAATTACCATTGAGTACTGAATTTTGAAAGAATCCAACACATTTCTTTTTCTTATTTCTCTTAACGTATTTCCTTCTACAATAATATACTGTTCTCTTTGTTTACATAAAAACATTTTATATACACTGATTAGAATATATGTTTCATACATTTGTTTCTCTAGCGATCCTTCCACTTTAATAATAAAAACTGGTTAGTAAATGCCAATTAATAGGATAAAATTAGAATTAAGAAGGACATAAAGACATAATATTTTCTGAAAAACAAGATGAGACATATCTCATACTTCCATATTTTAAAATAAAGTGTCAATATAAAACTGTTTCCAGAAATCTTAAAAAGGGAGGAGTGTCCCAAGAAGATGTTTCAAAATTTTCTAAAAGTTTTAATGTAATGAATTTAGCTATTTAGGTTTTCTTCTTTCTCTTTTTTCTTTTTTTACTCTGACAACTGCCCCAAATCTTTCCATTCCCAGCTACTGGATTAATATAAATTTGAAACACTGAATTAATCATTGAAGGTACTGAATCAATAATTAGTTAAAATTCAAAATATGACATTATTGTAAATACATATAAGAAGCTCTAGCTACAAATTTTCTAGGCAGATTTGTTTGTAAATGTATTGCTATTTTGGAAATACAATATTACTTTCCTTGCAGCAAGAATGAATCTTGGAGAAATTTAAAAATTGACTTGTGACCCACTTAACTGTGTAAAAACTGATGCAGAAATCAAGTCATTTAAAACAAGAATATGATGGTTATAAAATAAAAATATTTAAAATTTTCTTTCATTATTACTATTATAAAAAATAAATTGGTGGCAAATTAATGTATAGTAACTAAACATATAGCATCTATCATTTATAATTTATAATTACATCATGTTTTCAATGATAATGAGTATGAGTCCCCTAAATTTTTTAATTCCTCAAAATAGTTAAGTGGAAAATTAAGAAAAATTTTTGACTATTTTATGATTGAAAATTAGCTCTTTTTGTCACAGACTTAATGGTTAAGTTTTAAAAAAAATAAAATATAATCCAAGGAAATAATTTTATAATATGATTACAGGCATTTACTGGTGATCAAATTTTCTAGAGAAAAAATAGTTGAAACTGAGGTTATTACTAAATATAATTCCTTTTTTGACTAGTGTTATACAACTTATTAAACTGACAGTCACAATTGCACAGTTGCTGCTAACTTCACTGCCAACATGTAAAGTATGTGAATGGTGTCTCAATACTCTTGTTTAATATGCTATAAATGTGAAGATGGCCTACAGATGCTTAAAGTATAAGGAATGATTAACAGCACTTGCCAATAAAGCTACAAATGGTTGTGCTAAAAATATGCTTTGAAAGGAATAACAATAGGTTAGAAGACTTAAGATTCTACTTTGAATAACCGAATTCGTTGCCGTTGTGTATCATATATACAGTCAAGTGCCTTTGCCTGTCAGCCTTTACATCCTCAAATAAAATTCCAAAATTAGTAAAAAAAAAAAAAAAAAAAAAAAAAGAAAGAAAAAGAAAAAAAAAAAACCATGAAATAAAACAACAGAAATCCTAAAACCTAACTGCAATTCTTATCCCTAGTCTCCTTTCTGTCTTCTCTCCCCTGGGTAAAACAAAATGCCATACAAAGCACTGAATTTAAATATATTTTATGTTTGGAGACATTTAAACACCTCCACATGGCCCTGGAGACTGACTTCTGCATCTAGAAGGTAGATGAAACACTTTGCAGTCTAATGAAGACTTACAAAACGGAGAGGATCATGTAACTCCTCACTATACATATGTCCTTGTCTGTCAAACTCACTTCTGCAAGCATCATCAAGCTGCACAATGATTTTTTTCAAAACGAGGATCTGCTTTTGATATCAGTGGTACAGCTTTTATTTTAAAGACACCTCTCAGTAGCAGACTCAACAGTTTCTGACATTTAAACTGAGTCCACATGACTTCAAGTGCTTTCTTATGCTATTTTAACATGAAATATTTCAACTTTCTGAAACAAAATGAATAGGCACATTGACAATATTATTTTCTTTAACAGTTCCTGTGCCTTTGGGGATAAAAATAAATTCATGAAAAATGTTTAAATCTATATGAAGTTCAGACTTATTGCTTCCCATTTAGAAACTGGCATTCTCCATAATTTCACATGTGTGATTTTGTGCATTAATTAAATATTTCTTTAAGCCAGTGAGAAACAAGAAAAATCTTGCTGAAAAACTCATGCAAGTAAAGAAGCAGCAAAATGCCCCCAACTCCCAAGCTCCTTCTGACAGCCCAGGCAGAACTTACGTGCATGCCGCGCTCGGTGCTTGTGAGGTCTGCTGTGATCCTTTTCCGAGCGTGGATCTTCTCCCTGCTCTGTGCCTTCTGATGAGACGGCAAAGGATACCAGAGAAGGAGGTGCTTCTGACTGCCCTCCTTCCACTGGAGAATCCACACACCCCTTTCCTGCCTGAAGCCTGCACCCTTCTGTCTTCTGCCTGTCAGAGCAGTCGAGGATCACTTCCACCCGGGGCAGTCTCGCATCTCCTGCTTCACTTTCCTGGATCACTCTCAACTCTCTGCCACTGGAGATCTGGATTATCTTGCTGGACCTCAGGAAAGGGTCTGCTTTCTCATTAGTGGGGATAGAATTTATGTGGACAATCTTGTCATGTGACAAGTTAGGGTCTGGGTCAGGAGACTTAGATTTTTCAGGTCCCGGGAGAGCCACTACAGGGCCACAAGCGCCCTTATGTCTCTCCTGTGAAAGGGACAGTTGCAGCTCAACCACAGGGCCAGGCTGTTCCGCTTCTATCTTCTCCCTTAAGATCAGCTCTTCTGCCACGCGTCCTCTTTGGGAGTCAGGCATTTGGGGAGCCTTCTGGTAGCTCAGGCCTGTTTCTTCTTTCAAGCTCCCTGCACAATCGGGACCACTTCTTTGATCCTCAGCTAGGGGAACTTCAGTCTTGACCGGGGCGAGGAAGAACTCTGTGCACTGGGTCTTTGTGGCTGGTCGAATCTGCAGGGTGGTACTTTCCACATAACCCCCATGTGTGAGATGCTCGAGGTTTTTGTTTTCATTTTCAGATATCAAAGCCTCACTTATTCCACTGGATGATCTGCACACAGAAAAATCATTCCAGACACTTAAATCAGACTATGTTACATCTGCCAAAGAACTTCCTGACACTTTTGTGATGTCTAATACATGATATAGTCAAAATATTTTCTTCTAAATGTCAATTGCAACATATTTGAAAACAGAAGGTGACAACATGTTCATATTATTACTTAAAGAGATACCAAATAAACTTTTTTAAAAGCACGACAAAACACTTACACAAGATTATGAAACCTGAATCCATCCTAAATTCAGCTTTTATTTGTAAAAAAAAAAAAAAAAAAAAAAAAAAAATGGATCCCCTTTATCTGTAAGTACTTGGAATCTGGGTATTTCCTATAATGAGTCTGCTAGAATGTGACAAAGCATTTCAATGTCTTATTGACTAAGTTTTGGTCTAGACATTATGAAGTCAGATAAACATATCTAGCACCTTCAGATCAATCTTAACTTACAGATAACTCAAGAAGGCCTTTTTGAGGCCGTGCTTTCTTGAAAGGAATGAAATAGAAGCTGTTTTTTAAGCTCCAGTGAGCATGTGTTTTGTAATAAGTGGACCCAGCCCAGTACTCTTGTGTAAAGAGAAATCCTTTCCATGCCGCAATGAATCATTAAGTCATAGAGTATTTATAATCTGAAATGTCTCCCTTTCTTCTATTTGAACCTGTTTCTTGGAGCATTTTCTTTTTAGGATATCTGAAGTCAAACTGTTCCTTTATCTTTCAGCTAAGGAGCCTAGAGCTGCACACCACATTTCTTTGATTTGATCTTCCTTGTGGTTTGTGCAAATTTGGGTTTGTGAGAAGAAGCCATGTCAGTTTAAGAGTTAAATAACTTCTTTCTGAAACTCTAATTTAAACTGTAAATGTTTTTAGAAGTATCATTCACAGAACAGCTGTAGGAAATGCCTTCAATTTTTGTATTCGTATTTTTTTTTTTTAATTTTAGAAGCAGCATAATTATCTTTGCCCCTTTCCTCCTTCCTTAAAAGATAGTTATGACTAATGCAGGGAACATCAGTTGAAGGACATGAGCTTCTACTTGTATTCTACTCAAAGGAATTTACCTTAGAATTTATGTGGTAGTGCAATTTCAGACCAATGCTCAAAATACTTACTCCTAACTTTGCTTTCAACTGCATTTGGCAAAACAAAGCTAAACCAAATACAAACAAACTAACAGTTAAACAAAATGCACCTTTCTCTATATGCAAGTAATTGGAAAAGCTTCCTGGTAATACAGTATTTATACAGCATTATAATATACTATTTAAAAAGCATGATGTTAGCAAATTAGATCATTATTATGTAGAAAATGTTCAATACACTGTTAAACTGAATTTGAGGGTACCAAAAGGTCAGAGAGTTTTAATTTAGGAAGACCTTGGGATGGAAATAGATTAATTCACTTTGAATTATGTTAGCAATCAATTGTGAAGCTGAGAAGAGAATAGTTTCAATTCATGCCAGCCTTGTAGACTGGAATACAGACAAATGGCCAGATAAATATTAACATTTATCAGCAGCTGAAGTAAAATACATAGACATGAGTAAATATCATAAAAGCATGAGAGAGTAAAGCTTTATGCCTTAAAACAATCATTTCCCATCAGTCTACATACGTACTCATCAAGTCCACAATTTATGTGTCATAATTATAGAATTTTAAAAATCTTATTTTAATAACATTTAAGATAATAGAGACAGAATGCTAAAGGAGTTATTTTAAAAGAGTCTTACCTAGCTATCTCTGGGCAATAGTTCAGGAAAAGTAAAAACACTTGTCCTCCACTGATAGATGACAGTGATATGAGTGAGAGAAATATTTATTGCAGGAAACAATATTCAGATATTTAAAATAGTGGTAGTGGTGGTGATAAAAATAATTGCTTTTGACTTGATTTTCAATTGCGATTCCACTTTGAATCCTACCAACTAGTTACTTATTTTGTAAATTTTTTATTTTATAAATTTAATTATGTATTAGCAAATTATGTATTTTATAAACTTATTTTCTCTTCGTAATATGAAGGAAGGATTCTCAGGCCTTAAACACTGGTTTGATGGGTAAATATTTAGATTACAAGAATAATACTAGATTTCCATTGCTGTCTCAAGATTTTGGCCATAGTGAGTTCATTTTTATCCCAGAACAGAATCATACTGAATGATCAGCAGAGGGGGAACTGTATGTAGTGCTTCTGCAGAGTTGAGGAAAAACCTGGAGGACTTTGAGGTTCATCTTGAGATGTCCTCTGACATCTTCCTAAAAGCTGCTCTCCAGGAAGTCAAAGCTTTCCTTTCTGGATTCATTATAATGCAATAGTCAGGGTTTCTGTTGCAAAATCAGTACGGACTGTACTGATTTGTACACCATAAAAATCTCAGTGCTGTAGTTTTTTTTGTTATTGTCTTCATTGGTTTCTTTTATATTGTTATACAACTACGTGGGGATAGTGGTATTTGAAGAGATTGAATTCCCAAATGACTCGTGTTGGTAGTGCAAAAACCTTGTTCTAATCATTTGCTTTTGTCCATTCCCAAATATTGGTTTTACTGGAGAAATCTGGCTGCTTGTAAGTTTTTGTTGTTGTTTCTCTTTTCTGTTTCTTAGTCATCCTCTTTTAACGAAAAATTGTACAGTTTAATGGTCTAATATTTAAACATTTTAAATTCATCTGTCCATCTGATAATTACAATTGAGTGATTCCGATCCATCACAAAATCTTGACCTATCAAAGAAATTTTAAGTTATGTTCAATATACTGAGCTTTCTAAGGAAGGAGGCTAAAATACCTAAGATTTTCAACAAAGTGCTTGAAACAAGGATTTTCAACTTAATTCTCAATTAACCAGAAAGTTTGGTTGAATAGAATTGACTATTTTTCAAACACAGTGGTGTTTCTGTTTAACTGTACTAACCTTGTACAAAGCACCCCTAATTTCTCCATAAATGACAAATTATAAATGTAGTAAAAGCTATAGTCATTCCCATGTAGCTTCAAGAGAAAATACATATTCCAGCAAATCCATTGTACCTTTTGATGAGCATTTGGAGAGAGTCTGTTATGCTTTCCATGAGCTTGATGACTTCAGGGTAGGTGAGATCTGCACAAGGGTTGCCATTGATGGAAACCACTTCATCTCCCTCACAGAGCCCAGACCCGGAGGCTTTGCTCTGATTTCGAATCTGAGTGGAGTAGAAAAGGAGACATAGCAGAATGATATAATTTGTAAAAAGCAAGCCACCATCTCTGAGAAACAAGTCTGTCAATTGTAACACCAGCCCTGATTTTTAATTCACCTGTTAACCTGTAAGACCATTTGAACACTTCTTGCCACACTATGAACACACACACAGACACACACTTTATCATGTATCAACATTTACCGTTAATATCAACATTTAATTCATAGCATTGTAAGCAAACAGGGAAAAAGAAAGTAAATCAATGTAAAGGAACCAGACAGAATAAAAGAAATAAAAAATAGAGCAGAATGACAAAAGATGTTCAACGCTTACATTGATGACATTAAAAATAATTATTCAGGTCAGGCATGGTGGCTCATGCCTGTAATCCCAGCACTTTGGGAAGCCAAGGTGGGTGGATCACGATGGCAAGAGTTTGAGACCAGCCTGGCCAACATGGTGAAACCCCGTCTCTACTAAAAAGTACAAAAATTAGCTGGGCATGGTGGCATGCACCTGTAGTCCCAGCTACTCAGGAGGCTGAGGCAGGAGAATTGCATGAACCCAGGAGGTGGAGGTTGCAGTGAGTCAAGATTGCACCATTGCACTCTAAACTGGGCAACAAAGCAAGACTCCATCTCAGAAATAAAATAAAATAAAATAAAATAAAATAAAATAATTCAGGCCAGGCACAGTGGCTGACACCTATAATCCCAGCACTTTGGGAGGCTGAGGCAGGTGGATCTCTTGAGTTCAGCAGTTTGAGACCAGTCTGTTCAACATGGCAAGACCCTCTCCCTACAAAAAAAGAAAATTACAAATAATGCAAAAATTAGCCCAGCTTGGTGGTGCATGCCTGTGATCCTAGCCAGGAGGCTGAAGTGGGAGGACTGCTCGAGCCAGGAGGTGGAGGTTGCAGTGAGCCCAGATCACGCCACTGCACTCCAGTCTGGAGGACAGAGCAAGACCCTGTCTTAAAACATAATTTTTCACTCCAGTGAGAAAGTGATCTCCTGCATTAAAATAAATTTTAAAATCCTTCCCATTGCCAAGGTGAATGAAATGCCATGACTATAAGAAGGAGGTACAGGACAGGGCAACTTGTTTGAGGAGAGAGCTGTACAGCTAAATGGACTGATAAAAACCATCCCAGTATAGTGGGGCACCAGGGAGCCTGGATATTAGGGAGTATGTCAAAGAGAGAAATGCTTCCTTGAAATCAGCTACTCCAGGCATGGTACTAAGCAAACTTTAGCCAAAAAAAAAAAAAAAAAAAAAAAAAAAAGGAAGAAAAAGGAGATTACTTTGCAGAAAGCAAAAGCAGCAGCCCTGCCATAAGCATTGTGTCATATTCTACTGGAATATTCTTATTCCAGTAAGAGATCAAAGACCAAGGAAAATGAGAGATCAGGTCTATGCTCTCCTTGGTGGAGTGCTGGGCCATGGCTAGGCAGTGGCTCTGTTCTTCAGTCTAGAGAGTCGCAGCTCCTGTCAGCCTGCCCCTCTATCATTGCCTTAACTCTTGTTAGGTTCCAACAACACACATTATCTCCTTGTACCATTGTGCCTACAGGTGATAATAGCTTCCTGCTCTCAATCTCTGGGTTTCTGGGTGCTTCATTATCATTTGTCGGTTCCCTTAAGACTACTTTTAGTCTCTGCATTACATTATCTTGAATTCTTCTTTGAGCATGCCATCTATTTCCTGCTGGAGCCCTAAGTGATACTAACGTGCTTAGATTTCATTTTATGAGTGCAATTGTTCTCAATGAACCATGTATGATGACCATACAGTCTCAAATTCAAGAATAAGATACTTTTCCAGATTTTTTCTACCAAGCATTATTCCTTTTTATTAAAATAAAGCTTCTGAGCCTAGAGAGGTGAAAACCAGGTAGGCGGCACTTCTTGAAGAATGTTTTCATGGCTAGACTTATTTCTGACTGGGCACAAAATGTATTTCAATTTATCTCTAAAAGCTGCCCACTAATTCCTGCTAAAGTCTTAAATGATAATTCATATATTAACTCATATAGGTTTAACGTTTACATCTACAAGTTCATTTTAAATGACACTCTTGAAAGCAATATAATATTACCTTTAAGAGCCAAAGCAATGGCATTATTGAAATTTGAAGTGATTCAATTAGTTTCGTTCTTGGAGAGCTCATCTTTCTATTGTCATAAATTATAATCTATAGAAAGCCTTCCCCATTTCTGACAAATCAATATCATTACCTCTTGCAGAAGAATATACTAATTTATTGGAAAATATAATTTATTTTTGGAATATACTAATTTATTGGAAAATACTAATTTATTGGAAAATATTAAATGAACTCAATATTCCAAGACTACAAGAAAGTCACAAAAGCAATGAGAAAGAGGATTTCACCGAATTTTGAAAATATCCATTTAGCTGTTAAATATATTTGTTTTGTTTTGTCTTGTATGAAATATTTAAACTGAAAGATCACAAGAAAATTTTTAATAAGTAAAGGATAGAACAATATCCAACAACGAACATCTGTGTCAGGGTTAGAGTTATTCACATTTCAGTTACAGAAATTTATTTATTAAAAAAATTAGGTAAATAATAGGGCATATTTTTGAGGCATAAAATCATTCATTAAATGGAGTCAGATATACCAGGATTCGAACAGAAAATTCACCCTTTGGAGGACCAAGGAGGTTTTATGTTGATAAAACAGAGGTGTCATTATACTCTGTACACCCCAAGATCCAATCTTAGGTAGAAGTTCTCTTTATCAGCCATGAGTTGTCTGAGTTTTAAACTGGGATTGCGGAAGAAGATGAAAAATTGATTCTTCAAAAATAAATAATCTCCCAACTTAACAGAGCTGCCTGTTATCCAAACATGTGTTGCTTGATAGGAAAAGTGCAGTTCATCATCCTGCTTGTCAAGTTGGAGCTTTTAATGGTATCTAAATAAGCCAGTGCATCATGGTAAGAGTCATTAGCATTCCTTCAGAGAAAACATTCTGAGGTCAACATTCACAATCAACTGCTGTGATTGCGTTTCACTGACCTTTCACATTGATCTGAACAACAAGGAATCTTTTTCCCTCAAGAACTTTGTTACATATGATGAGGACTTTTCTTGTCACTTAAGTTTTTCTGAAGGACTACTCTTTTTCCATTTTTTATGGAACTATTCAACCAAATAAATATGGTATGACAGGGTCTCATAGTATCAAGAAGGATAAACATGTATTAGTGTACCTAAGATCCTTACCTTCTATTGTGCATAATTATGTATTTTTATAATTGTATAATTGTGCATGTTTATGTGAATAAAGATTCTAACACTTGGAAACGTTCTTATTTGTGAAAACGAAAGACATTGTGCATCACAAAACTAAATTTAGACACACAAATTATTAGTACTGTTGATACCAATTATCTATCAGTGAACTTATCA
Organism: Rhinopithecus roxellana; assembly: GCF_007565055.1. NCBI lineage: Eukaryota > Metazoa > Chordata > Mammalia > Primates > Cercopithecidae > Rhinopithecus > Rhinopithecus roxellana. The sequence continues at coordinate 31,353,513 of NC_044550.1, read as the reverse complement.
ACCAGTCTCCTTAAGCCATTAGTCTTGGATTCATAAAATACATGTAGTAGTGGGAAAGGGTACCAACTCCGAGGGAACAAGACATGGGTTTCAACTTTGTTGCTCCTATGCTTGTTGCTCCTATGCTTACTACCTGTCTGAACTTAGGTGAGTTACGCTACCACCCTGAGCTTTAGTTTTCTAAAGTGTAAAATGGTGCTAATAAATTTTATCAGTCTAGATGTTTAATTAGGATTAGAAATAACGTGTGTAAAGTTCCATGATGTACCTACAGCTCAAAGAGGTGCTCAAGAAGGGATTGGTGAATTCAGACCTGTTGGCTTACTACACACACAGAGTTATATGTAAAATATTTTTAAAAATTAAAAAATAGACAATATTATGACTCAATGTGTTACAAATTCAAAATTGAGTATAATTATCTTTCATAAACTGTAATTTGACACAAAATACCTGTGTGAGCACATGATGGAATTCCTTTCCCTTGAAAACATTCCTTTAGAGACCTCATTCCACACATAATATATTAGACCCTGAGGGAGTTCTTATCCCGAAAATATTGGATTCTTTTTCAGTGTCTCCCGATTTAATCACATCACATAACTAAGAGATATTGGTAATGTCGGTAGTTGCCAAATACAGTACTGTGTTTCATTGCTTACCACCTTTTTGTTTTGTTTTGTTAATTTTTATTTTAGGCTTGGGGATACACGTGAAGGTTTGTTACAGAGGTAAACACATGTCACGGGGGGTTGTTGTGCATATTATTTCATCACCCAGGAACTAAGCCCAGTACCCAAAAGTTATCTTTTCTCCTCTTTTCCCTCCTGCCAGCCTCCCCCATCAAGTAAACCCCTGTGCCTGTTGTTTCCTTCTTTGTGTTCATAAGTTCTTATCATTTAGCTCCCATTTATAAGTGAGAACATGCAGCTTACCACCTTTAAAAACTTTTTATTTAAAATTATTACGGATACATAATTGTTATACATATTTATAGGGTATGTGTGATATTTTGATACAAGCTAATGATCAAACCAGGGTAATTAGGGTATCCATCACCTCAAATATTTATCATTTCTTTGTGCTAGGAACATTTCAATTGCACTGTTTTAGTTATCTTGAAGTATACAATAAATTACTGTTAACTATAGTAATCTTATGCCACAAAACACCAGATCCTATTTCTTCTAACTGTATTTTTGTACCCATCAGCCATCTGCAGTTTATCCCCCTCTCTTCTCTACTACCCTTCCCAGTCTCTGGTAACCATCATTCTACTCTCTATCTCTTTTATCGAAAAGAGAGCTAATAATGAATGCTGGCAAGGATGTGGAGAAAGGGGAATCCACATACCCTGTTGGTGGGAATACAAATTAGTATAGTCACTATGGAGAACCACATGGAGGTTCCTCAGAGAATTAAAACTAGAACTAGCCAGCAGTCCCATTGCTGGTTATATATTGAATATAAAGGAAATCAGTATATTAAAGAGATATCTGTACTCCCAAGTTTATTGCAGCACTATTTACAATAGTCAAGATATGGAATCAACCTAAGTGTCCATCAGTGGATGAATGGATAAAGAAAAAGTGGAAATAAACACAGTGGAATATTATTCAGTCATAAAAAATGAAATCCTGTCCTCTGCAACAACACGGATGGAGCTAGAGGGCATTATCTTAAATGAAACAAGCCATGTGCAGAAAGACAAATATTGCTCATTCTCACTTACTTGTGGAGATTTCCATTTCTTGATCCATGCCAGGAAAGATTTATTTTACCAACACCAAGTGAAATTGGAAAGTTAAGACTTCTCTGGGAAATTTAACGACATTATTTATATTTCATAGACTAAATCTGAGAAGACTTTTGGCTATGCTAATTTAGTTTTATGAATAAATAATTCCTTGCAAATAAAAAAGAAACCTAATTTTTCTCTTCTGTTGTTCTCTCTTCATTTCCAGGTTTTCCAAGACTGACTAGAAAGCAGGTATCAGATTTGATTTCTCATCGACCTACTACATAAATTATTTTACGTTGTGTATATGGCCTGTCAATCATGCCAGCTTGCTGTCAGGAGAACTAAATTTTATCTCAGGAGCTGCATTTTCATGTATAATTCATTGACAAGTCCTGTTGGAAAATGTCAGAGTGAGTGATAGAAACAAGACAATCTCTTCCTTAAATCCACTATTATAATCTATTGAAATCGATGGAAAAAGAGAAAATTAGCATAAATTTGCCTATCACATGTGGGGCTATTCTCAATCCACATGATGAAGTCTCAGGGACCTGGCAATAACTAAGAGAGGATGAAAAAGATGATCGTGATCTCAGGCAACAATTAAAGTTTCAGAGATTTGTTTTTTTTTTTGACAGAAAATGTAATATACATGTTCTAGTAGCTCTTTTGGAAGCTCCCGCCTTTCCTCAATTTTCCACTTCAGGCATTTTGCAAAACTGCCTCATACCTGTAAGACAAGGTTTAGTAAGCATTCCCTTACCCCAACTGGCTCTTAAATCAAAACCTTAGGTAGGTCTGTATTCTTCAACTAATACCAGAGGAATGGTCAGAGGAGGCAGAGCAAGATGATAGCAGCTAAGGTCTTAGAAATAAGTTCATAATTCCACTTTCAGAGGGCTTGCTATCCAGATCCTAAACACCAACCTCAGCCCTTGGGATTCAGTTCTACACATCATGTGTCTAAATAATGAAAATAAAGTTAAAACTGTATATTCAAATCAGGTGACAGGTATAAATTCAAATAGACACTACAATTCAAATCTACACTCAGTACCTCAGTTCAAGCTCATAACCTGCTCTCATTTTGGGTTTTGTTTTGAAGATCATGACCTTTCCTCCTCTTGTCACCAAGATATGTCCAGACAAAAACGTTTTCTTTTGGATGATTGTCTTTACCCTCAGAGACCAAGTCACCATAAAAGTAAAAAGTATTCATGGTAGCAACCTTGGAAAGCTTCCTGGAGTAATAAGTATCTTTGACAGGAATGAGAGCCCTAATTTGTGGGGCTGCATACTTAAGAATCTTCATACCAAAGTGATTCCACAGGCAGAAACGATGCTGCAATATAACTGCTATGAGCTGTTATAAAGCAGCCATCACGATGCTAGAAAACTAAGTACAAATATGGAATGGTATTCTCTGCTTTTCTTTCTTTCCTAAGAATGTAAACATCCTAGCTCTTTCAGGCAAACACTGATAGATCAGAACCTAGCAGGACATGTGCCTGTCTACTTTTTGTTGGATAAATCATGAAAGATTGCACAGAGGTCTCTGAACTACAGGCAGATTATTTTTATAAACATTTGTACAGAATACAAAAAAAAATTTTTTAAAGAACTCATAATAAAAGCACATGTAAAATTTAAAAGACTCTATGTAAATGCTCTTTTTAATAAGAATTACTAAGAAAAGAGAGCAGAACTAGAACTTACTATTTGGGTTTCCTAAATTTTAGTTGATTTTTTTTTTTTTTTTTTTTTGGAGATGGAGTCTTGCTCTTATTGCCCAGGCTTGAGTGCAATGGCACGATCTCTGCTCACTGTAACCTCTGCCTCCCGGGTTCAAGCAATTCTCCTGCCTCAGCCTCCTGAGTAGCTGGGAGACTCCCGCCACCATGCACAGCTAATTTTTGTATTTTTAGTAGTGACAGGGTTTCGCCGTGTTGGCCAGGCTGGTCTCGAACTCCTGACTTCGTGATCCACCCACATCAGCCTCCCAGAGTGCTGGAATTACAGGTGTGAGCCACCGTGTCTGGCCTCAGTTCATATTTATTAACCGGACATACAACTTTTAACTGAGAAATTAACATGCTAATAAGAATTAGTTAGCTAAAGAACTTACAAGTAAGCTCCCTACAGTCTTTTGAATGGTCAAAATACAGTTAAAAATAAAGTTCACTAAAACTTCTGAACATTACTGAAAGTGTATGGATCCTATCCTCAGTCTATTTCATCAATTTTATACAATTCTATTTACCATCGTTATTTGATTTTGAAGTGGGGAGAAAATCATGTATGTTGTATAAAGGAAAATGGCAAAGTTAATACAAACGCCAAAGTTCGGGAGTAAAAGCCAAATTTAAAAACACACGAAAATCTTAACAACAACAAAAAGGCTCAGGAGATTGGGCCACTCACTGAAGGTGTAAAAAACTCTCATATGCTCAATAGGACTTAATGCCTCTGCTCTATTCGAGTAAAAGAATGAGCATTAATAATAATGATCCTAAGACATTTAAAATGTTTATATCATTTTTAGCAGACTGATTAGATACAGAAAAACATGTGATACCTTTAGGAAAGAGTACATCCCAAATAGTTAAAAGAGTTTCTGATATCAGAAGGTATAATTGAACCTGAGGCATTTCTGCATTAATAAAGTGAAGGAAATGGATTAGAATCCATAATGTAAGGTCCCAGATACCTTGCTTGTATTGCTATTTTTTCTGAAACTGTTTAGTTTCAGAGATAAACGTCTCATGTACTCAACAAACATACCTGTCTGGAGCGCCCTGTTTTTCTACAGCTCTAGACATACGAAGTTTTCCTGTATTTGTCTCAACTAGATGAATCAGTTTATTCTTCTAGTTTTCTCATAAATAATACTATAGTGAAGGAGACATAGGTAAAATGAAACTTTTTCTCCAAATGACAGGAGTAGAGACTTTTAAAAATTTATAAGTTCTATTATTTTGCTGCGGACTTGCAGTTATTAGTAAACTAGAGATCTTGTCTTAATTCTGCCACTAACTCATGTGATTTTGAGCAAAGCATTTAAGTTATTAGGGAATCATTTTCAACATTTGGAGAATGAAGGAATTCCCTCCAGATTCCTAATTCTATACTTTGTCAAACTATAATACATATAAGATATATTAGGGTGCTTCCATTTTGGAAAGAATCACATCAAATTGTCATTGAAGTTTTAATTTAAAAAGTAACTGTACAAATTTATAAATATTTTTCATAGTTTTAATTCAAGAAAGCTAAGTTGACTGCACTGAACATTTACTGTAGTAGAGTACTGGGGGAAAAGACAGGGCCAATAATGTCTTCACATGACTGATATAACATCTACCTCCCCAGCCACAGCACATACTGAGAGGTTTGATTGACAAAAAAACTGACTGTGCTGGAGCCAGGGGGATTTAATCACATCAGAAAGACTGCCCTTTCAGGGAAGAGCTGGTTTAAATGATCACTTTCAAAGCCTTAACTGGAATTTCATTTAGGCTATCATTGGTGTTTAAGAGTATGCGATCTACAGAAGAAATTCTTAAACATTTTGGTCTTAGGAACAATTTAGACTCTTAAAAATAATTAAGAACTTCAAAGATACTCTGTTTTAAGTTATCTCTATTGGTATTTACCATGTTAGATATCAAAAATGAGAAATTGTAAATTTTTATTAAATTAGAAAAACAACAAACCCACTGCATGCTAACATAAGTACATTTTTATGAAAAATAAACCATATTGTAGAAAACAGGTATTGTAGTGAGAATAGTGGTATCATTTCCCACTTCTGTAAATCTATTTATTTATTTATTTATTTATTTATTCATTTTTGAGATGGAGTCTTGCTTTGTTGCCCAGGCTGGAGGGTAGTGGCATGATCTAGGCTCACTGCAACCTCCGCCTCCCAGCTTCAAGCAATTCTCCTGCCTCAGCTTCTCGAGCAGCTGGGATTCCAGGCATGCGCTGCCACGCCCCGCTAATTTTTGCATTTTTAGTAGAGACAAGGTTTCACCATGTTGGTCAGGCTGGTCTTGAACTCCTGACCTCAAATGATCCACCCGCCTTGGTCTCCCAAAGTGCTGGGATTACAGGAGTGAGCCACCGTGCCTGGTCTGTAAATCTCTTTAATGTCTGAGCTCAATAGAAGACAGCTGGATTCTCAGATGTGCTTCTGCATTCAATCTGTTGTGATGTGTTGATTGAAATGCATGAAGAAAATTGAGCCTCACACAGTTATATAGTTGGAAAAGGAGGAGTACATTAATAGTCTTATAGGGTAATTTTGGATATTCTTCTTTGATATCACATTGAACTCAACAAGCAGTAGTTTCTAAAGTTGCAGTGCAGAATCTGAAACCATAGGAATACATTTTTCATACTCTATTAATTAAAAAAATCTATTGGTCCATTTTGCATTTTGAATGCATCTTTTATGCATGCGTGACTTTGTTACATTTGGATTGATCATTTGGAAAATATCAATTCATTGAGTTATGCACATCGTTCAAATGCTGACACATTTCCTTGTACAATATCAAACAATCATTCTCAATATCACCAATGATCTCATCAGAGAAGTCTTTAAATATTGGGATGCTGTCAAATTCACAGTGACAGATGAGAGTTTCTCAAAATTTTAATTTTCCTTTGAAAGTTCAAATATTGTCAGTCATTTTTCTTAAATGAGCAGGATGACTTTGCTTATTTTCTAGAAAATATCTGCTGAATATCAAAGTCTGAATAACCATATTTTCTCTGTCATTCTTTAAAATAAAAATGATGTCCCATAAATTTTAAAAAGGGCTAGTATGGCTTGCGATTCAAACAATTTCCTACAAATTCTCCCTTGAGGTAAACATTGCATTTCAGTGTCCAGCCAAAGTGCTTTATATGTACTTTTCATTTTGTCATGCAGAATATTAAAAAGATGTGCACTCAAGATTGAATAAAAATCAAACTTTAATTGCTTCATTAGGATATCCTTATGTGTGCACCCAATACAGGAGCACCCAGATTCATAAAGCAAGTCCTTAGAGACCTACAAAGAGACTTAGACTCCCACACAATAATAATGGGAGACTTTAACACCCCACTGTCAACATTAGACAGAACAATGAGACAGAAAGTTAACAAGGATATCCAGGAATTGAACTCAGTTCTGCACCAAGCAGACCTAATAGACATCTACAGAACTCTCCACCCCAAATCAACAGAATATACATTCTTCTCAGCACCACACCACACTTTTTCCAAAACTGACCACATAGTTGGAAGTAAAGCACTCCTCAGCAAATGCAAAAGAACAGCAATTTTAACCAACTGTCTCTCAGACCACAGTGAAATCAAACTAGAACTCAGGATTAAGAAACTCACTCAAAACTGCTCAACTACATGGAAACTGAACAACCGGCTCCTGAATGACTACTGGGTACATAATGAAGTGAAGGCAGAAATAAAGATGTTCTTTGAAACCTACAAGAACAAAGACACAACCTACCGGAATCTCTGGGACACATTTAAAGCAGTATGTAAAGGGAATTTTATAGTACTAAATGCCCACAAGAGAAAGCAGGAAAGATCTAAAATTGACACCCTAACAGCACAATTAAAAGAACTAGAGAAGCAAGAGCAAACACATTCAAAAGCTAGCAGAAGGCAAGAAATAACTAAGATCAGAGCAGAACTGAAGGAGATAGAGATGCAAAAAATCCTTCAAAAAATCAATGAAACTGGGAGCTGGTTTTTTTGAAAAGATCAACAAAATTGATAGACCACTAGCAAGACTAATAAAGAAGAAAAGAGAGAAGAATCAAATAGATGCAATAAAAAATGATAAAGGGGATATCACCACCGATCGCACAGAAATACAAACTACCATCACAGAATACTATAAACACCTCTACACAAATAAACTAAAAAATCTAGAAGAAATTGATAAATTCCTCGACACATACACCCTCCCAAGAATAATCCAGGAAGCAGCTGAATCTCTGAATAGACCAATAACAGACTCTGAAATTGAGGCAATAATTAATAGCCTACCAACCAAAAAAAGGTCCAGGACCAGACAGATTCACAGCCGAATTCTAACAGAGGTACAAGGAGGAGCTGGGACCATTCCTTCTGAAACTATTCCAATCAACAGGAAAAGAGGGAATCCTCCCTAACTCATTTTATGAGGCCAGCATCATCCTGATACCAAAGCCTGGCAGAGACACAACAAAAAAAGGGAACTTTAGACCAATATCCCTGATGAACATCGATGCAAAAATCCTCAATAAAATACTGGCAAACTGAATCCAGCAGCACATCAAAAAGTTTATCCACCACGATCAAGTGGACTTCATCCCTGGGATGCAAGGCTGGTTCAACACACTCAAATGAATAAACGCAATCCAGCATATAAACAGAACCAATGACAAAAACCACATGATTATCTCAATGGATGCAGAAAAGGCCTTTGACAAAATTCAACAGCCCTTCATGCTAAAAACTCTCAATAAATTCGGTATTGACGGGATGTATCTCAAAATAGTATGAGCTATTTATGACAAACCCACAGCCAATATCATAGTGAATGGGCAAAAACTGGAAGCATTCCCTTTGAAAACTGGCACAATACAGGGATGCCCTCTCTCACCACTTGTATTCAACATAGAGTTGGAAGTTCTGGCCACGGCAATCAGGTAGGAGAAAGAAATAAAGGGTATTCAATTAGGAAAAGAGGAAGTCAAATTGTCCCTGTTTGCAGATGACATGATTTATATCTAGAAAACCCCACCGTCTCAGCCCAAAATCTCCTTAAGCTGATAAGCAACTTCAGCAAAATCTCAGGATACAAAATCAATGTGCAAAAGTCACAAGCATTCTTATACACCAATAACAGACAAACAGAGAGCCAAATCATGAGTGAACTCCCATTCACAATTGCTTCAAACAGAATAAAATACCTAGGAATCCAACTTACAAGGGTTGTGAAGGACCTCTTCAAGGAGAACTACAAACCACTGCTCAATGAAATAAAAGAGGATACAAACAAATGGAAGAACATTCCATGCTCATGGATAGGAAGAATCAATATCGTGAAAATGGCCATACTGCCCAAGGTAATTTATAGATTCAATGCCATCCCCATTAAGCTACCAATGACTTTCTTCACAGAATTGGAAAAAACTACTTTAAACTTCATATGGAACCAAAAAAGAGCCCGCATTGCCAAGTCAATCCTAAGCCAAAAGAACAAAGCTAGAGGCATCACGCTACCTGACTTCAAACTATACTACAAGGCTACATTAACCAAAACAGCATGGTCCTGATACCAAAATAGAGATAGACCAATGGAACAGAACAGAGCCCTCAGAAATAACACCACACATCTACAACTATCTGATCTTTGACAAACCTGACAAAAAAATGAAATGGGGAAAGGATTCCCTATTTAACAAATGGTGCTGGGAAAACTGGCTAGCCATATGTAGAAAGCTGAAACTGGATGCCTTCCTTACACCTTATACAAAAATTAATTCAAGATGGATTAAAGACTTAAATGTTAGACCTAAAACCATAAAAACCCTAGAAGAAAAGATAGGCAACACCATTCAGGACATAGGCATGGGCAAGGACTTCATGTCTAAAAACACCAAAAGCAATGGCAACAAAAGCCAAAATTGACAAATGGGATCTAATTAAACTAAAGAGCTTCTGCACGGCAAAAGAAACTACCATCAGAGTGAACAGGCAACCTACAGAATGGGAGAAAATTTTTGCAATCTACTCATCTGACAAAGGGCTAATATCTAGAATCTACAAAGGAACTCAAAAAAATTTACAAGAAAAAAACAACCCCATTAACAGTGGGCAAAGGATATGAACAGACAGTTTTCAAAAGAAGACATTTATGCAGCCAACAGACACATGAAAAAATGCTCATCATCACTGGCCATCGGAGAAATGCAAATGAAAACCATAATGAGATACCATCTCACACCAGTTAGAATGGCAATCATTCAAAAGTCAGGAAACAACAGGTGCTGGAGAGGATGTGGAGAAATAGGAACACTTTTACACTGCTGGTGGGACTGTAAACTAGTTCAACCATTGTGGAAGACAGTGTGGCGATTCCTCAAGGATCTAGAACTAGAAATACCATTTGACCCAGCCATCCCATTACTGGGTATATACCCAAAGGATTATAAATCATGCTGCTATAAAGACACATGCACACGTATGTTTATTGTGACACTATTCACAATAGCAAAGACTTGGAACCAACCCAAATGTCCAACAATGATAGACTGGATTAAGAAAATGTGGCACATATACACCATGGAATACTATGCAGCCATAAAAAAGGATGAGTTTATGTCCTTTGCAGGGACATGGATGAAGCTGGAAACCATCATTCTCAGCAAACTATCACAGGACAAAAACCCAAAGAGTGCATGTTCTCAGTCATAGGTGGGAATTGAACAATGAGATCACTTGGACACAGGAAGGGGAACATCACACACTGGGGCCTTTTGTGGGGTGGGAGGAGGGAGGAGGGATAGCATTAGGAGATATACCTAATGTAAATGACGAGTTAATATGTGCAGCACACCAACATGACACATGTATACATATGTAACAAACCTGCACATTGTGCACATGTACCCTAGAACTTGAAGCATAATTAAAAAAAAAAAAAAAAAATATATATATATATATATATATATATATATATATATATATATATAAAAGAGGATATCCTTATTTGAAACTGGCATCATGTTTTTTAAGCCAAATGTATGATAGTGAGGAACACAAAGGCCCCTGGTACATTTATGTGTCGCTGTCTTGAATGCTAAGGGCCAAGGTGCAAGTGGTTTCAGGCCCATTGTTTTTGTACCATCCAGGCAAATGTCAACATGGTGAAAAGGACAAATAACACCTTAGTATTATTACAAAAATTGTTATGGCCTGAAAGTATCTCAGAGACCACCAGAGGTCTGCAGATGACACTTTGAGAATAACTAGTCTAAAGGGACAGGGATTCCATGTGTAAGCATTTTTGAGTATCTGAGTTGGACAGGAGGAAGTTCCACTGAAGACAATGCAAGAGTAAGTAGAAGTAAGGTCTGATCTAGGGAAGATAGGCTGACAGAAACCAGAAAACGCTGCCTTTTAAGAACCATGTGCTACATATACACCATGGAATACTGTGCAGCTCTAAAAAAGAAGGAGTTAATGTCCTTTGAAGGGACGTGGATGAAGCTGGAAACCATCATTGTCAGCAAACTAATATAGGAACAGAAAACCAAAATCACATGTTCTCACTCATAAGTGGGAGTTGAACAATGAGAACACATGGACACAGGAGGGGAAACATCACACACCGGAACCTGTCAGGGTCAAGTGGGCAAGGGGAGGGAGAGCATGAGGACAAATACCTAATCCATGCAGGGCTTACAGCCTAGATGACAGGTTGATAGGTGCAGCAAACCACCATGACACATGTATAGCTATGTAACAAACCTGCACGTTCTTCACATGTATCCCAGAACTTAAAGTAAAATTAAAAAAAAAAAAAAAAAAAAAAAAAGAACCATATGCTAAAAGAACAAGACTAAAACCAACAACCAATTCAGGCTAAAGATCACTCTGGCAATGCTGGCAGGAGGAATGGAGAGGCAAACAGTTTCAGCCCAGTTCTGTAGATTCAGTCTCTAGAGAGGTGGCTGGGCATGGTGGTTCATGCCTGTAATCCCAGAACTTTGGGAGACTGAGGCAGGCAGATCACTTGAGGTCAGGAGTTCAAGACCAACCTGGCCAACATGGTGAAACCACATCTCTACTGAAAATACAAAAATTAGCCAGGCGTGGTGGCAGGTACCTGTAATCTCAGCTACTCGGGAGGCTAATGCAGGAGAATTACTTGAACCTGGGACACGGAGGTTGCAGTGAGCCAAGATGGCACCACTACATTCCAACCTGGGTGACAGAGTGAGATTCCATCTCAAAAAAATAATTTAAAAAAAAAAGTCTATAGAAAGGAGAGGAAGGGGAGAAGAAAATCTTTGCCAAGCTACCACATCAAGGTTATTTTGGAAATAGCTCCCATTTAGCTTCCAAACTATTGGCTGGTCGAAATTCCTTGAGAGCTAAGATTGCAACACAAAGATCTCTGTATCTCCCACAACCTGACATGTGTCTTGCACATAGTAGACTGCAATAAATATGTGCTGAATAAATGACAATATGGGAAGATTGAATTTTACCCAAAAGTCTGTCTCAACTTTTCTTAAGGCCTGGGTCAACAGGCACTCCTAAACCTATTACTTTCTATTTATTCTTTTTTCATAGTCTCTTTAGGGTATGAGATTATTACAAAAGTATTGTAATACATAGGGAATTCCCAGTGCATTTGTGCAAAAGATTTGCTCCTATTGAATGTTGGACATCAGAGATACCTGAGTCTTCCCCAGCAAAGGCAACAGTCCCACCATGACTCAATAAGCAACTCCACAGCTGTACCTGCCAATCACTGTATTTCGCCATCATTATTCTGGCCCCATGAGAGAGGTAAGGTCACAAGGCAATCAGTAAAACTTAAAAATGATCACTGTGTCGGCTTGGTTGCAATTTATGGAGATAAATATATGCATCGAAGCAGAGTGAGGTGCTGGAGCAAAGGCACTACCCCAGGTGCTGCTGCACCTCCTGTGCACTCTGCTGGACCTCCTGTGCACTCTGCTGGTCTTGGCAGGTCCACGTGAGCTGAACTGGGCTGTGGCAGTGATTTCCAAATCCTGTACTTCAAGAAGGGAAACCAGGGTCATGCCAAGTGCCCTTAGTGTCCATGTAAGTGTTCTGTTAATGCGTTTTAAAACCAGTCATGCTGCCTGCTGCGATTGACTAATAGTTCTCCTATTTATTTCAGATTGAGGAGAGCCTGCATGAATGTCACCATCTTGCCAAAAAGATCCTGGGCCAGAGCTAGCTAAGGAGAGCCTTGCAGAGGCAGGCAAGAACCCTCAGCTACTCTCTCTATTTACTCAGCCAGGGGTCTGTGTTGAACTTATGTAAGGAAATGGAGTTGTAGCTTAAAACTTTGCTTATGTTACCTCATTTGGTTAATTAGTTTATTGTACTACATATTAGCCGATTGTCTTTAATGTGACAAACAGTGTTATGGGCTCCGAACTAAAATAACGAATAATGCCTTCGAGAGTCTCATATTCTAAAATGTGTAAGAGAGTAGATAACTACAACTCAACGTGATAATTTATATGATCAAAGTGAACACAGTACACAATGGAAGCGCACAGCACATAGCACACAGCAGGCAAGGCTTCTCAAAGGAGACAGTTTCTCCTTGACATGGTTTGGCTCTGTGTCCCCACCCAAATCTCATCTTGAATTGTACTCCCATAATTCCCACATGTTGTGGGAGGGACCTGGTGGGAGATAATTTGAGTCAGGGGCGGTTCCCCCATATTGTTCTGAGGGTAGTGAATAAGTCTCACTAGATCTGATGGTTTTATCAGGAGTTTCCACTTTTGCATCTTCCTCATTTTCTCTTGCCGCTGCTGTATAAGAAGTGCCTTTTGCCTCCCACCATGATTCGGAGGCCTCCCTAGCCATGTAGAACTGTAAGTCCAGTTAAACCTCTTTTTCTTCCCAGTCTCGAGTATGTCTTTATCAGCAGTGTGAAAACGGACTAATACACTCCTAAAAGACAAATTAATGTTAGCTTCATGCAGAGGGGCAAGGGAAGTCAGTGAGGCAAAGGCATAGAGCCTAACACATAGTAAACGCTCAGTCAGTGCTTACTGGATGACCTATTTTTTCACAACACAATACCACCTTCTGTGAATACTATAGTATCTAATAGAGTACTCAGAACAATTACTCTGTAGGTGAGCTGACAGGTGTAACCCTACAAAATGGTTATGGAGAAAAACCCATCCTTGCTATTCAAGGTGAGGCTCATAGACCATCAACACTGGAATCACCTGGAGGCTTGTGAGAAGCACAGAATCTCAGCCCGCAACCCAGACTTACCAAATCAACATCTGCATTTTAACAAGATTCCCAGGTGATTTCTATACACACTAGTGTTTGAGACTGGGCTATACTAAAGACTCATAAACCATTAATGGCCTTCTATTATAAGATAGTGGTTAATAACTTCTGGCAAATATCAGGCTTTCCTGGAGAGGACTTTCAAAGTACAGAACCCCGCTTTTATTCCCCTGCCTTCCATGGAAGCCGATTCTTAGAAGCGGGAACCTGGGTATCTGCATTTTTAATGAGCTTCCCTGGGTGATTCTGAGGTCCATTATTTGACAGAACATGGCGTTATTTTCTATAAAATACTTCAGGGAAATATTTTGGGGGCCAATCAATTATGTTAATGTGTGTGTGTGTGTGTGTGTGTGTGTTTGTGTGTGTGAAATAGGCAAATCTTTGAATGTCTGAGTGACTTTTCTACAAGGAACCATATTATTAACTCTATTGAGCTTCAAATAATCATATTTTTCAGGGAGACTAGAAGATAAGTCTATGATCATTACTTTAAGATTTTTTGGCATGTTCTTTTATTTAAACTATATGCTTCTTATTGTTTTGAAAGCAAAGGTGTTCTAAAGCCAAGACTCTCTGGGTTAGAAGTGGCAAACTTAATGTAAGCTGGTGTGCTGCTGAAGACTGACTACCCATGTGTAAAAACTATAGCCCAAATTTTATCCCTACAGATCATGCTTGCCAATAACTAGCTCTACAAAAATATTTTGTATCAACTGCAAGCATGCAACAATCTTTATGAAGCATGTGATAATATTTGTGCTAGATGTACAATGACTATAATTTTTATTAAGTCTCTACCTGATCACAAAATTTAACATGCTGAAGACAAGGGCTTTTCATTTGTTCTTGATTTTCATTTGAAACTAAATATGATGAAATTTCCATTTCCTCTCTATTATTACATAAACCTGAAGCAAAGAGATGAAATTACTAAGTGCTTGTTTTATAGAAAAAATGATCTCCACATTAGTTAAATTAGTTGTAAATAATATGGCATTTTTAATATTTGAAGGAAATGGAGCAATTAAATGGCACATAAATATATTAAAATATTTAATAAGAGTTAAAGTTCAGCAAAAAAAATTACTTAACCCAAGCAACTACACAGCATCATATATAAATTATGCTTTTAAAGGAAATAAACATTAATTTCTTGTGATGAACTTTTATAATCTTAAAAATTGTTTGTAAAATAAAATGTAAGTAATGTTGAGTCTCCTTATCTTGCTACCAAGCAATTTGGATTTCAATGAAAACATTAAATACCTACTTTTTCTTTTCAAATAAATGTTTTGGCATCCATCTTTTATAATAACATCATAATTTCTGTTACTATTTAATCTCATTTATATTTGCTAAGACACTTCATTCAAAGCTTGCTTTGCCAAGAAAAAAAAAAAAGCCTGTGCAATTTAAACCAGTGTGCTCGCAAATTTCCACCGCTCATTTCCCCTCAGTTTGGAAGGTGTTCATTCATTCACTAAGTACTGAGTACCTCCAGCAGTAGGTAGTGTTCTAGGCTTGCTTTTCCCAGGATAGACCCAGGAAGAACTGGCAATTGGAGTCCCATCTTAAAAGACTGGATATATGACATGCCTTGATCATCACAGATAATCACCAGTACCCACAGTGAGAGGGGCACTAAACTCATCAAGATTGACTTAATCCAACAAGTAAGTATTAAGCACCTAATATGTGCAAGGTACTGTACTATGAAATCTATGAAGATGAATATGGCCGAGTTCCTGAACAAAGCCTCTCAGAAATGGAAAGCTGTTGCATTCTCTGCTGCAAAATTTAGTCTCCCATGTGTGTTTCATTTGTCTCTATTCCCTTCCTCCTCCTCTGGAAAATAATAATGTATCTTACAAATTCTTCATGGGTCTACATGTGTGATCCATTCTCATATATTCCTCTATTAACACATATATACTTGACATGTTCATATTCCTTAAAACAAAATACCTGCAGCAGAAGTATGAGATGATGTTCACATATAAGTGTACAAATAAATGTTTTGTCAGTCCCCCAATATCAGTGGTTAAAAAAAAATTAAAATCTATATTAAAATAGGAAAGGGTGTGATTGTAGCAAACATGGAGTGACACTCCTAGCACTAGGAGCTAAGACATAAACATGAAGACCAAGGCCAGCGTGGCTTCACTCTGGTGCCGCTGATGAGTGCAATGTGGATTTGGTTCCCAAGAGTGAAGCTGTTGGCTGATAAATGATGAACAGAGTATCCTGAAATATAGATTTTGATTTATGCCATATAAGCATATGACCATGCCATATAAAAGGCTTATAGACATAAATCTAAGTAAGTACTTTATGTGCCTCTAGCTCAATAATTTTAAAGTCAAACTACCAGATGAAATCATTTTGTTTCATGTTTTTTTTTTTTTTTTTTAACATTTCAGGATGATCTTTTTCTCCCATGCCTTCCAGTTTTTAAAAAAGTTAGTTGTAAAATAGACAGTATGTGTGTGTGTATGTGTGTGTGTATATATATATATATACACACACACACACCTTTGTTCTTTTTTGTTTTGGGGATTTTCAGGCTCCTTCTGTGTGTGTATGTGTCTGTGTGTGTGTGTGTGAGAGAGAGAGAGAGTGAGAGAAAAAGAGAGAGAGAAGAGAGAAAGAGAAGGGGAGGGGAGAGAATTGTTTGTAAGCCTCTTGACGTTAGAGATCATGTCTTTCTACCTGGTACAAAGAGCCAAGTACATTGCCTCATGTGATGTCCATAACCCTTAGAAGTCCCAAAATGTAATGAAAACAACAGTAAAATAAAAATGCAACAAACCAAGAAATTAAGTGTACCTGAAGAAATATGAGGTAATTTAGGATGGTCACAAAAATTGTTGCAAGCATGAAACAAAGAAAAACTTGGTTGACAATAAATATAGCTTGAAAGGTAAATGTAATGAGACAGACCATGTCAGCATGTTGTGATACCCTAGCTATGCAGATAATCCTTGCTCTCAAGAGCTGAATTAGAGCAGCTACTTCCAGATATATCCATATAAAAATAAAATATTGTAAGTGTTACAAAGAAAATAAAGAAATAAACAACCTGCATGCTTCTTTGGGGATTACCTAACTTTAATTCATTATTTTATATACAATTATTAGTGATGCTTACCAGATCTTTATTAGTTTCCTCTTTTGATATTGACATTTTTAAATGGGATAAGTACCACAAATTGTGAGTGTGTCATATTTTTGTTCCCAAAATGCATTCCTTTATTTTCTTTATAAGGCAGCTGTAGTTTATAAATCCTGAGGATTTAATAGTCACATAATTTCTTTTAGTAATCCCCAAGGTTTCCATGATCATATTTCTGGGTCTGACAGCCAAGGAAATAGTTTTAGGGTCTTTCTCCACAGCTAGAAGATTCCTTGGTGTCTGGGTTATGTACACAAACTTACTGGATACTTTGTGTTCTTGTAAAAGAATAGTCCACTTCTGTCCCTAAGAGTGTTAGTTGTGCTTTCTTTTCCTTGAACACACTGATTCCATCTTGAACAACTTCATCAGCGTGTCTTTTTGGCTTCATGCATTATAAAAAGTATAAGAAAAGCCAGGGTTAGGACACCAACTCTCACACCTTCATGTTCAGGTTTATCTGTAAGTAGTTGTTTTGTATTGTTTACTGCTGATGGTGTCAGGGTGAGTGTGGCCTGGGTGAGCTGCAGCTTCCTTTTGCTAAGGAGGCAGACATCTTTGTCTTTCTGTTGCCCAGGTTCCTCCGACTGGAGCTCAGATACCTCAGTTTCTCCGCATGGACACACAGTGGTTCAATAGGAAACCATTTATTATCTTTGTAGAATGTAATAATTATAGTTACTGAGTGCTCCAACTGGATTTTAATGTTCCTAGACTAGCTTAGTGTTAATGCTACTTCAAAACAATCATTTAGTTGTTCTTGGCAACTGTTTGCACATACTGTTTTCTAAAGGTAGATATTTATTTGCCATTTTAAAACTTTTCTCAGTTATAAGAAAAGGTAATTTTGAACAATTTCCACAAATGGACAGACTTGGGAATGGCAAACCCTAAGTTAGAGATAGAGAAAGCCAAACAAACAATACAATTTGTTCTGCAGAATTCCTTGAAGAATTAGGAATTTGTGGGAACAGCAAAAGTGAATGTAGGGCTGAAAACAGGAAGCCTTGTTGAAAGTCTAAGAACACAGTAGACGCTCTCAATGCCATTTTCTGTTCCCCACAGCCATGCAAATATCCTTTATTTACCCTACAGGACACCAGGCACAGTTTAGGGTGGAAAATAAGGGGTGAAATGAACGATTAACTACTGGATCCTGAAATTCCCACTTAAAGCCATGTCCTATCTGGGCTCCCAGAACTCTGGCAGCTGGACTTTATACCTTTCTAGGAGGAGAATGGAAGATTTTGATTAGCCAGTCAATTAAAATAGTGATATTAGGACTTCGCCAAGAAACAGCCCAGCCTGACTCCCCTAGAGTAAGCAGAGAGCCAAGGACATCAGTTCTAATCTAAAGGAAAGCCTCTACTCTAAAAGACAGATACTAAAAAGTCAGAATGCAAACATAGAGACTATATTGGGAGAGGAAAATGTCAAAAAATGTTATGATTAATGTCTCCAGAATGATATCAAATCATAGAACAGAGACAGAATGATACAAAAAAGAATGAGAAGGACTTTTGGCAATTAAAACTCTCTTAGCAGAAGTGAATAGCTGAGTAGAGAATTTGGAAGACAATATTGAGAACATTTTCTAGAGTCTCCTGAAACCTAACAAGTTTGAATAGCAGTGATATGGTTTGGCTCTATGTTCCCACCCAAATCTCATCTCGAATTGTAATCCCCACGTGTCAAGGGAGGGAGGTGATTGGACCATGGGGGCGGTTTCCCCCATGCTGTTCTCATGATAGTGAGTTCTCACGAGATCTGATGGTTTCATGTGTTTGGCAGTTCCTCCTTCACAGCACTTCTCTCTCCTGCCACCCTGTGAAGTAAGTGCTTGCTTCCCCTTTGCCTTCCATCATGATTGTAAGTTTCCTGAGGCCTCTCCAGCCATGTGGAACTGTGAGTCCATTAAATCTCTTTCCTTCATAAATTATCCAGTCTCGGGTATTTTATAGTAGTGTGAGCAGTGGACTAATACAGCAAGACAAAAAGATAAAAATAAAATGAAAAAACTAAGAAAATTAGAGAGGATGCATACAAATAATTCAACATCTAAATAACAGAAATTCCAGAATGAGAAAACAGAAAATAAAACCAGTAAGTCATCAAATAATTCAAGAAAATTTCTTATAATTGAAGGCAAGCATTGCTGTATATAAAAGGCCTATACAGTAGATGAAAATATACTCAAATCAATAGCCTAGAATATAGCCTATAATGCTATACCCAGATAAATTATCAATTAGGTGCGAGGGTAGAATAAAGATGGTATCAAATATACCCAGTCTCAAAAATTCAGCTCTCTTCAGTCGTTCTTAGGAAGCAACTGGAGGAAGTGAACCACAAAAATGAGGAAGAAAAGCCAAAGAAACAGGGAATCCAACTTGAGAGAGAAAGAGAAATCCCCAGGATGATTAAGAAGAGACTCCGGGAAGACAGCTGTGCGCCTAGCAAAGAGAGTCACCAACTTAAATTAGAGGAGAATAGAAGACTCCAGGAAAGATGACTACAAAACCAATGACATTGGCCACACACAGTGGCTCACGCCTGTAATCTCAGCACTTTGGGAGGCCGAGGCAGGCGGATCACGAGGTTAGGAGTTCGAGACCAGCCTGGCCAACATGGTGAAACCTCATCTCTACTAACAATACAAAAATTAGCCAGTCATGGTGGTGAGCACCTGTAGTTCCAGCTACTCAGGAGGCTGAGGCAGGAGAATTGCTTGAACCGGGGAGGCAGAGGTTGCAGTGAGCTGAGATCATGCCATTGCACTCCAGCCTGGGTGACAGAGTAAGACTCCATCTCAGAAAAAAAAAAAAAAAATGACATTGATAGCACTCCTGATATATTTTAAAATATCCCGGAGGACAGTTAGATGGAGTGAGTTTGAGGATGAATTAACGACAAATACTTAGAAAACTAAAATCTTAAAAAGACAGTTGTTAATTATAAGGAGAAAATAATTTGTGCGAGAAAGGAAAAAGTATTATTAACATGCTACCTGGCTAAGCTTAATAATCTAAGCACTGAACAGTGTTTCAGTCAAAACATAATTAAATTGGGAGGATAGGGGGTACTAGGTAATCATACGAGCTTGAAGGAGGGCCTGGAGAAGGGTAGCAGAACTATATATCTTCATCTTCCATTGTGGCGTAACGATGAATAATGAATAATTTTTACAACTGAGAAAAATCAAGAAATCACACAGATGTATATTTTGGAAATAAGAAAATTAGACAAAGGTAAAAAGAAAATGTTTTGCCTTTGGGAAATCTAAAATTGATGGTTTTTCATAGCAAGTATTCTAGAATTGTTTGACTCTTTAAACTAGGTATGTGTAACTTTGATAAAGAATAAGAACTAAATTTTAAAAAGCATCATGGCTTTTCACCAAATCCTTGCATTTTTGATATTTTGGCTTTCCAGTATACTGGATTTGAGTGACCTGTGAATTTAAACTTAAACGCTGTACAAATGAAAGTTGCCTTGACTTTCTAAAAGTTCTGCTGCAGAATATTAAATAATCTGTGTGCTATGGACATGAAGGGTTAAATAGCTACTTGCCTATTTCTTCAGTTAGCAATGAGTATCCACTTAAGGACAATATTAAAGTGCTGTTTTTATTTCAGTGTCTGTCCTTAGTCTAGAAGTCAGTATGTAAATATAAATATATATAAATGTATCTGTGTCTTGTGTGCAATGCTATGTTTGATTTAAGATTTTGAGGTGGAGAAGCAATTTTCCTTTCTCTCTTCCCTTTTTTTTTCTGTCAATTGATCCATTCTTCTTTTAACTATGTATGGAAGGGCCATAGGGCTAGGACACTGCACAGGTTCAAGGGGGCATGACCACATTAGACACATGTTAATGGCACCCCCTATGGGGCACAAAGCCAAGGAGAAAATAAGCAGTGGGTATGAAAATGGAGAGACTTTTTACCTCTTGAGGGGGAAGTGTGAGGGTAGAAAGAACAGCCATGTGGAATAGAAATTCTACGATGGAGAGCTCAAATACAATTTCACTGCACTCATATGAAACTCTAGACCTAAGAGATTTGTGCCCCAGTGAATGCTTTCAGGTGGTTACGGATTTTCTGCTTATGTCTCAGCAGATGTTGAGAGAGAGAAAAAAAGAAAAGACAGAAAGAAAGAACAGCAGGAAAACATGGACCCTCTCTGCAAATGATATAATTGAATTCAAAGAAGTGGAATTAAATGTTTTAGTTATTTCAACTTACTAATCTTTGCTTCCTCTCTCTCCTGTCCACCTCCCTTCCCCTTTCTACTGGAATCCAGCCCTGGCAACTCAGACAGTAATGAGCTCATGGGCTCCAAAATATGGCCATGGTATGAAGGTGGCAGCACAAATTTTTGAACAGCATTTCAGCACCACGCCACACTGCCGAGAAGGAAGCCTGTGTAATGTGAGCAACTATAGCTCATGCTGTTTTATTAATCCTGGGTGGTGATCCCTGGGGTTGCATTACTCATGTGTGTGTCTGTGGGTGTCTTCTGCTGTTTTATATGACAGTCATCAGGAAGTCTTCCTCAGCTTGGACATATCAAAGGGAGGGGGGCTCTCACCTATTATTAGCAAGGTCTTTCACATTGAAAGCAAAGAAAAGGTGAAAGGAGAATGACCCTCTCTGACCCAGGAAAATGAAGGACAGGTTATCTCAGTGGGTTACAAGTGGTCTTTTTCCTTCACAAGGAAACAATGCCTCACATCTCACATCCCCTACCTGTGTCAGTGTCTTGCTTTTTATTACCTCATTAAGTCACCAAACCTTGCTACCTGGTGGAGAAAGATTAATAGGGTGATAACAGGAAGGCTCTCTTGCTCACATTGCAGCAGAGAGAGTGGCTCACATTGAACCATGATGGTGCCACTGCACTCCAGCCTGGGTGACAGAATGAGACTCTCATTTGCTTACTAAAGGAGGCTTGCTTTTCTCCCAGGTAAACCCATGGTCAGGAGCTCCTTTCTGTTTAAAGGGCCTTTCCCTAAAGCTCCTTCAACCTTTCCTTTGCCAGCTCCTTCAGAGGACACATGACTTCTTGGGCAAATACACAGTGGTGTTGAACATCTCTACTTCAAAACCTTTAAAAAGTACCAGGCAATAGAGCCAAACCCTGAAGATGGTAGTAGATTAGAAGGAAACTGTTCTCTGTGTTCAGAATCTACCCTATGTGCCCCAGAACGTCCTTCTGTCTTCAAATATGATTTATCCTGCAAAGCCCAGATCAATGAAGCCCTTTGCCTGCTTATTCTCCTGTACTCCCTAGGAAGAGGTATTATTAGTCTATGAACTCAGTAAAAAATACTTTGCAGCCTTGGCAACATAGCAAGATCCCATCTCTACATAAATAAATACATGCATACATACATACAAACTAGCTGGGTGCGGTGGTATGCGTCTGTATCTCTTTTCCAGTACTTTATATTGTAATTATTGGATAATGTGTTATCTCTACTATCTTTACAAAAGCAGAAACCTTATTTTAATATAATAAGATAATATTTAATCTTATTATCCAGGCTGGGCACCATGGTTCACGCCTGTAATTCCAGCACTTTGGGAGGCTGAAACAGGAGGATTGTTTGAACCCAGGAGCTTGAGACCAGCCTGGACAACATGATGAAACCCCATCTCTACAAAAAACACACAAAAAATTAGCTGGGCATAGTGGTGCGTGCCTGTAGTCTGAGCTATTTGGGAGGCTGAGGTGGGAGGGTCACCTGATCCTGGGAGGTTGAGACTGTGGTGAGCCATGATGGTGCCACTGCACTCCAGCCTGGGGTGACAGAGTGAGACCCTGACTCAAAAAACAAAAAAAGTCGTATCCTTCATGGTAAATGAGTAATAATAACAGCTAAACATTTCACTTTACATACATTATCTCTAATCCTCACAATAACCCTGAGAGATAAAGGCTGTTAAATCCATTTTCCAGAAGACAAAACTAAGCCTTTGAGATGTTACATGGCTTGCCCAAGATCACAAGGTCAACAAGTATCTAGCTCTGCTGATGTTTAAAGGACATCCTGTGCTCTGCACATTCCAGCACAAGTTAGAAAAAAAGAAAAAAGAAAAAAACAGAATAAGAGAGAGAGGGAGGGAGCAGGGAGGAGGGATGGAGAGGAAGAAGATTTAATCTCAAACTTTGATCCATTTATTGGAGTAATACTTCACAGACTCACAAAGCTGCAGAGTTGTGAAAGATTGAAAACATTAACACACCTACCCTCTATTTTTCACAGACATAACAACTGAGACCCAGAGAGGTTAAGATCCCTGTTAAAGATTGCATAGCTACTGACACAGCTGAAACTAGCACAGACCTCAGTGATCTTGAGTCACACTCTAAGGTGCCTTTCTCTGTGAGATGTAAATTTTGAACCAGGCACTAAGATATTAATACTCATTTAAAACAGGAAGGCAACTAATAGACATGTAAACTTGCTCGTTTAAACTCTGGTTTACTGAAGTTCTCTGGCTCCTAAGAAGCAAGAACTACAATTTTTAGAAGTTTTCATAATTAATTTTCTCGTCATCAGACACATAGAAAATACCTAAAACATACACGATAATATAATTCTCTTTTGTTTATTCACCAGAAAGGAAACTTTGCCCTTAAAGTATGTTTCGGCTGGGCGCGGTGGCTCAAGCCTGTAATCCCAGCACTTTGGGAGGCCGAGACAGGCGGATCACGAGGTCAGGAGATCGAGACCATCCTGGCTAACATGGTGAAACCCTGTCTCTACTAAAAAATACAAAAAACTAGCCGGGTGAGGTGGCGGGCGCCTGTAGTCCCAGCTACTCGGGAGGCTGAGGCAGGAGAATGGCGTAAACCCGGGAGGCGGAGCTTGCAGTGAGCCGAGATCCGGCCACTGCGCTCCAGGCTGGGTAACAGAGCAAGACTCCATCTCCAAAAAAAAAAAAAAAAAAAAGAAGTGTGTTTCACTGCTTAACTCCTAGCAATACAAATAATGCTCCATCCTTGAGCACTCTCTTAAATTCAAACTTTCAAACAGCAAAAAGGCTGCAAAATTTAGAATGTGACCAAGCTAGTGAAGTGTGCATATTAAAATATATATTTACATAATTCAAGGCCTTGTAATTTTGCTCAAATAACTGATACATGCTTTTTGAAAAATGTGATTATCAAGCAGCACAGTTAACCAAGTCCTAGTCTCCCATCCTTACCACTCCCGTCAGAATCCTAACACTGTCTCCTCCAGGAAGCCCCCCTCTCCTTCCTTCTCAATTCCCCCAAAGCTATTGTACTGTCAGGAGTCAGGGACATCTAAGATCTTGTAAATAAGGGAACAGGGCTTGCCTTGGAGGATTAACCCTAAATCAACAGGTTGCCTATGAGAACAGAAATGTTTAAAGTTGCCTCATAAGTGGACTGAGCACAGAACAGAGCTGACTAATGGGAGGTATTAACATATCTAAAGAAAGAATGTGTCTTTCTGAATGGGTTGTCCAGAAATAGAAATTAGAAAAGAGTCATAGACAAACAGTGCCCATAAAAGTACTGCCCAGAAAGGAAGGCAGCCAGACCAAAGATTTGCTCTGCCTGGTGCAAGTAACAGGTGCATTCAACTGCAGAGGTAAGCAGAGCAGGCATCCACTACTGAATCTTTCAACTCACAGACTTTGTTCTGATTCCACACTCACAAATCTAGCTTTACTAATAAATTTGGTTCCTAAGGGAAACTATCATACTGGCTAGAAGACGCAGGTATTCAGTCTTATCAATACGTTTTTTCCCTCTCTCTGAAGCAACAAACCAGAGTTCTAGTTTAGCCTCAGTGTTCTGTGTCTTCAGGTAGCATGAGTATAGTATCCCTAGATACTATTTGAGCAGTAACAAGACTGGTTTAGAACCTGCATGTTTGAGAGTCAGCCCTGGACTATGCTACACTGACAAAGGTAAGGCCATCTTGAGAGACCTTATATCAGCCAGTCAGTCAATGTTTCCTTACCTCATTACATCTTTTACACTTTTGTCAAAATTAATTGAATTCTTCTCTGCCTGCAAATAGACGTTTATTGATTGCTCTGTCTTACGACTTTTTTTTTTTTTTTTTTGAGACAAAGTCTCACTCTGTCGCCCAGGCTGGAGTGCGGTGGCGCAATCTCAGCTCACTGCAACCTCCACCTCCCGGGTTCGAGCGATTCTCCTGCCTCAGCCTCCCAAGTAGCTAGGACTACAGGCATGTGCCACCATGCCCGGCTTATTTTTTGTATTTTTAGTAGAAATGCGGTTTCACCGTGTTTGCCAGGATTGTCTCAATCTCCTGACCTCATGATCCACCCGCCTTGGCCTCCCAAAGGAGGGATTACAGGCGTGAGCCATCGCACCCGGCCTTATGACATATCTTATATCTTGTGCTATATTGATTTTTATTGTACAAAAGTGTATTTCTCTCCTTGAGAGAAGGTATTGTTTTGTTTATTCAGTCACTTTTTTTATCAATATGAAAATGATATACAATTATATTCTCCATATACTCAGGCTGGTAGGGGTGCAGACAGAAAAACAAGTTATACATCTGGCAAAGGTAATAAAATTATGTATAAAGAACACAAGCATTGCAAAAGCGGTGGGGGAAGGGGGTGGCTGACCATATTGGGAAACCTTTCTAGAGGAGGCGATGTCTGAGTTAGATTTTGGGAGATGAATAAAACTTCAGTCACTGCAACCAGGAAGGGGAGGAACATTCAAAGCAAAGGGAACAACAAGTGCAAAGGTAAAAGTGTGAACTGACCTGGGAACCAAAGCACAGCTTAGTGTTTCCAAGATGTGAAGTGCAAGGAAGAGAGTCATGAGAGAGACGAGGCTGGGTAGGTAGAAAGAGGATGAAAAGTTTGAGTATGCCGCATAATGGAGTTCAGGCTTTCCATTGTAGGTGATAGGAGCTAGCAAAGGTTTTTCAGTACAAAAGAGCCTGGATTGGATTGTGTTTAGTAAGACATCTTGAGCATCAATGTGGACAAAGAAATATAAAAAGAGGCAAGACAGAAAAAAGCAATATTAGACAGATGATAGAGAGAGAGACAGAGATAGATAGATAGATAGATAGATAGATAGATAGATAGATAGAGATAAATAGATACATAGATAAAGAATGAAAGACAGCATTTGGAAAAGACTAAGACCTAGCACTGTCCAATAGAAATATAACATGGACCTCAAATGTAAGCCACATGTTCAATTTTAAACTTTCTTGTAGTCATTTGTCACAGGTCTCATAAATTATTGGTTATTAAGGGGCAGAGCTAAGATTTAAACCTGGGTAGTCTAGCTTCAGAGTCAAAGCTTATAATTTGACTCTGATGCTTACAAAAGACATTATGCTGCCACTCTGAATGCAAAGCCTGTGAAATCAGACAACCTGAGTTCAAATAACTCCTCCTTCACTTACTAACTGCGTAACTTGGAGCAAGTTATTTAATTAACAAACTTTGGTTTTTCTCATTTGTAAAATTGGAAATAATATGCTTATCTTATGGGGTTTTTGAGAGGAATAACTGACATAATGTATATAAAATGCCCATCACAGTGATAGGTATACCATAAATAGTAAATAATAGTTGCTATTATCACATATATTAGGCTTGGAGCTCAATATATATCCAAGTTGGAATATATATTTCCATCAAATATCTAACATAGTATCTGGTCAGAGCTCTATTTTTTCAAGAAATGACTTTGATTCATCACAAAGGCATATGTTTAAAGAACTTGCAAATGAGAGCTACAGGCTGGGATCATCCTAAGTCAATAGCGCAAATAATCATTAGCTCATGAGACAGCACTGTTGAGTGTTCATGGCACTTAGATATTATAGAGAATTGCACTAGAAGTAAAATATATGAAACTTGCTCTTACATTCAAGGAGTCTAAAAGAATGAACTGAATTATGAGAGCATGTTTGTTTGTATGTCCTTTCATTAGTTTGTGATTTGAAAAATAATAAATAAAAATTATTCATCAAGGATCTATGGTTATATGCCTAAAATCCAAGAAAATTTAATCATAGGGGCTAGGTACGTCTTATCTCCTATTCAGATAATCTAATTCTTGCATGGGCAGGCATTTGGATAAGAAAATAAATGCCAAAATTTTAAAAAATAAATACCCCAAAACTAGAAACAAAGATATTTTTCTATAACCCCTAGGATTTTTAACTTTAGATTTCCAAAATATTTACGGGAATAACATGCCACTTTCTACCAAGCTTGTGGTTATGTGATGTAAATTTACTCTGTCATTAGGATTGCATTTTACTAAATCTTTGCCTTTTTCTAGGTGATAAGATGCTAGGTACAAAGCCTTTCAAGAGTTTTTAAAGAAAATTGCTCTGTAACCAATTAGTACTCAAACTGACGATTCCCTAGCTCATATATTGAATTAACAGTGCTCATATTGATGCATCTAATCCAATTGTCACTCCACCCCTCAATTCTTTAAATCACATTTAGGTGGTAGGTCTCCTCTTTCAAATCAGGGCTAAACTAATAACACACAATGTTCTGAATGCCAAGCTCATTTGATTCTTCTCATCTCAGGTTCTGTCAGGAAACCCGCCTAGGAAACCTCTCCTCTACAAGATATTCAGTGGTCACATACCTGGCTTGCCCTACAGGCACAGCAGATGAGTAACAAGTGCGTTTATAGATTTTGTGGTGCTCCAGCTGTCACTGATGGCAGGGTTTTCTGCTAAAATTGTTGAATTTTTGGCTATCTGCCTCTTCCCCTGAGCAATTCAAGCATCACCAGCAGAGCACAGTGGTCTTAGGAGGCCACACGTAGGAGAAAGAAATTAGATTCTTTGTAGGAACAAAACTACTTGTCAGAGTGTGGCCTAATATGGTGGTAGTGACTGATCCAGAGGCCCCCTAGAAGAACCAAATATTCAACAGTAATAAAAGGAAATATTAATCAGCTCAGGGGCAGTGCATAGGACTGACAATCACCTGGTCTGGCTTAAGCCTATCTCTTCCGGCTTGCTAGGTAAGACTAGGCAAAGCATTAAATAACTCCGTGCTTCCAGCATCATAAGTCCAGGGATTAAACATGATAATGGAATATATTTTCAATATGTCAGAATATAAGTAAACATTCAAGAGTCCTTTAAAATTTAGAAAATTCAGAAAAAATATTTCAAATACAAAGTAAAAAGTAATTGGGGGGAAAATATGGGAAGAGAGAAAAGACTCTGAAATCAGTTAAACAGGTTCTCATACAAACATCTGGAAATACTGTACTAAGCTGTAGGTCACACAGGGGGAAAACATCTGTCATAGGAGTCTGTCGGCCTAGAAACTTGTAGGCCAGGAGACTTGTGCTTGAAAAGGAAAGTGGAGAAGGAAGGAGGGACATGGCTGTGGCTTACACACAAGGACAAATCCAACACTTTAGTGGTGAGATGTTGAAACTCACGCAGACACATTGACAAGCTGTGCTTGACAATTTGATCAAATGGAATATATTTTTCCTTTGACTTTTAAACCAAACTAAATCATGGAGGCCTCATAAAACGAGATACTTTTGTCTTTAGGAAAAGGTTTCCAAATAAATTTCAATCCACTAAAATTATGTTTCTCTACAATGGCTAATCCTACACAGTCCATCAAGCTTACTATTTAATTTCTACTTTGTAAGGCACTATTTTTTTTTAAAGAGAATACCTACAAACACACACACATGTACACAAACACACACAAATACACATTTTGTTTCTTGTCTTCTCTCTCTTCCTTCTTTGATTCTGAAAATCAGAATTTAATTTAAAAATTTCATTGACAATGTAAGTAATTCTCTTATGCTGCTTTATTTTCCAAGGACTAACACTGGTTTCCCATTAACTCACATATCTACTCCTATTATCTTGCAGGTTGACTCTGCTTGGTTTGAGTAGTTTTCTTAAGAAGATGAATCTAGCTTTGCCTAATCACCTACCCAGGGTCCAGAGGAGACAGTATTTTCTCTTTGCGCAGAGCCAGTGTGGAACTGTCTTGTAGACAACAGAAGATGCCCCACATCTAAGTAGCAAGAGGTGAAGCCATGCAGAGAAGTCAGGGTCCTAAAATTGGTGGGTGCTTACAAAAGTACTCTAAATGGAAGTAGAGGCAAGCTTAGAGGGTTTGCTGAGCTGGGTCAGGATCTCCAAACCTAAGATGCAATAGCAAGTCGAAGTGCAAATAATTCCAGATCATGTGCATTTGTGAGGTTGTTGGTGGGTGAGTAGGTCATGGAGAGGGCTCAGGGATGGTGACAGGAGTCCTAACTCACTGCTTATAACAGCAGGTCCCATGGTGTGGACCAAGGACCTTGGAGGCATCTCTGAGATTCTTTCAGAGGGTCTTTGGGGTCAAAACTATTTCCTAGTAATAGTAAGGCATTATTTGTCATTTTCACTTTTACGAGTATACAAGGGAACTTTCCAGAGGCTACCTGACAGGTGATGGCACCATCACTGTGATGGCTCATGGAATGTGTGCTTCCGAAATTGGAAACCTCATTGTCATCCTTGATTCATCACTCCCTCACTCCATTACTTCTTACATCATGTTGCTTCTACCTCAGGATTGTCCCTTGAATCCAGTCTTCCTTGTCACTGTTTTATTTCAGTCCTTCCTCAGACTGTTTCAGCAGCCTGGCGTTTAAACTCCCCTCAAATCTCTTCACTTTTAATCCATCCTCTACACTACTACAGTCAAATCATGCATCCACTCTTCCACATAAAAAACCTGTGTAGAGTCTTGTCTATAAACAGAACAAAATGTAAATGTCTTCACTTACGATACAAGCAAGATCCCCCACAATCTGACCTCCACCTACCTCCCTAGCTTCATCTCCTGCCGCCCTCTTTTTCCTCCAGGCTAGAGTGAGGCCACAATGAAGTTCTCCTTATTCTTAGACTGTGTCAGACTCTTTTAAGACTCTACACCTTTGCACATGCTGTTAACTCTGGAATGAACTCCCCTGAATCCTTTTCAGTCGAACTCCATTAAGCACTATCCTCTCCCTGTTTTGTTCTATACTTTCACTTCCTCAGCCAAGCCCTTCTCTGCTTCGGGGCATTTCTGTGTACTGTTTCTGCTTACGATGCTCCTCCTCTCATCCTTGCATTGCTTGCTCTTTCTCATCCTTTGATTCTTTGATGATATGATGCCAGAAGTCCTCCCAGCCCCTTTCCCTCTAAGTACAATTGTAAGAACTACAGGAGTCTCTACTTGGTTCTGCTCCAAGCACCATTCAGGCATCTCTGCAAAAGTCAGTGCTTAAGGGGCTTCAGTAGGCAACATACACCTCTTTCTTCTTTCTCTTCTTCCCCCCTCCCCCTGCTCTGTCTCCCAAAGTATAATCACTTCAATCTCAGACTTTGATAGAAGGCTCAACTTTGATGGAAACTTCTCTTGAAGAGCATTCTACTGGTATTTATGATGAGCAGTAGGTCATGCAGTTCCTTTCCTTAATCAAAAAAACAAAAACAGGCTGGATGCGGTGGCTCATGCCTGTAATCCCAACACTTTGGGAGGCTGAGGTGGGCAGATCACCTGAGGTCAGGAGCTCAAGACCAGCCTGTCCAACATGGCAAAACCCCATCTCTATTAAAAATACAAAAATTAGCCAGGTTTGGTGGTGTGTGCCTGTAATCGCAGCTACTCAAGAGGCTGAGGCGGGAGAATTGCTTGAACCTGTGAGGCAGAGGTTGCAGTGAGTCAACCTGGCACTACTGCACTCCCACCTGGGTGACAGAGCAAGACTCCGTCTAAAAAAACAATAATAAATAAATAAAAAGGTGGTCACACACTAAAAAGAGTCATTTAATTAGGCCAGAACTAGGCCCGGGAAGTTGAATTTAAAGTCCTGGAACTGACAATCTTAGCTGCACAATTTTATGTTTAAACCCAAAGGAGTTGACTTGGAAGGGCCTACTGGCCCAGTTCAGGTGGCATGTCGAGCTGCTTTCACCTGGTGCTCTTGCCAGAAGCCCCTGAATGCACCTGTGGGTTACGATTATCCAACTTAGGCCGGACTTGGTGGCTCACACCTGTAATCCCAGTACTTTGGGAGGCCGAGGCAGGCAGATGACTTGAGGTCAGGAAAACAGAGACCAGCCTGGGCAACACGGTGAAACCTCATCTCTACTAAGAATACAAAAAGTAGTTGGGTATGGTGGTGCGCACCTGTAGTCCCAGCTATTCAGGAGGCTGTGGCACGAGAATCGCTTGAACCCAGGAGGCAGAGATTGCAGTCAGCTGAGATTGCACCACTGCACTCCTGCCTGGGTGACCGAGCCAGACTCCGTCTCAAAAACAAACAAACAAACAAACAAACAAAAACCAATTATCCAGCTTAGTCTCCCTGCTCAGAATTGCTGTGTCTATTTGTTTAGTCTGGTCTGCACTCTGTCTGGAAGGTAAGATCCATGAGAACCAGGACCATATCTGTTTTGTTCACCATCTTATCCCTAGCATCTGGCACAATATTTGGTGTATAAGCTCTGTAAACATTTGCTGAATAAATAATTGAATAAGGAACTTATTGATTCTTCAGGGTCAAGCAAAGATGTATTTCCTGGGTGAAGGCTCTCCTCCTTTTCTCAGGCAGCTGTGGCTCTTGCCTCTGAGCAACCACAGCACTGCACATTTCTTTGTGAGAGGAAGGAATAGAACATTTCCTGAGGGTCTATCCTGTACACCATGTGAGCTGTCAGTTCTGTGTTTCTCCTTTCATTCTTTCAATAATCCAATATGGTAGGTATTATTACCCACACTTGCAGAGGAGAAAACAGGCTAAAAAAAATCCAAGTCATACAGCCAATAATAGATCACAAAACCTGTATGCAAAACCATCTGTTTCCTTCTTGTGTGAAACCCTTTCTCATTAAATCACACTGCCATATGGTATTGTGTTTGATGTTTTAATGCATCTGTTTGCAAATATATCTAACTTTAGGGGCAGAGGTCATGTGTATTCATCTCTGTATTCATGAAAGATTTAACATCTGAATTAGAGAATACATGAATGAGTGAAGTGGATCGGTCTACTGATGGACAGCGGTCTTCACAGTCTCAGAGCTTACTCTCAGGACTCTTGGTGTTGTCTCCTCGGAGAGCTTCTGTCTGTGTCCCTGCCTGAACACAAGATAGGCCTCCTCCACCAAGTCCCTAACTCTAAATACATCCACTTATTTCTTCTGTCTGTGCCACAAGATTCCCAGATACTGTGTGCATTTGGCTTATGTTTACTTCACAGGATGTTTCTATCATGATGAATCAATGATACACCATGGAAGCATGACTACATGACACATTCCTTTATTACTCAGAGCACAAACTGTTTTTTTTTTTACTTGCGGCTGAAGTCACTGCTAGCAGTGACTGTCAGTCAATAAGATGAGTCCGTGACTCTGCCAGATTCTTTTGGGAAAACAAAAATAGCATGCTCTCTGTCTTCAGATGCTCTCAGGCTTGCTAGGGAGATATGATCACACATGAAACAATTAGAGAATGGTGCAAACAAGTTCAGAATCATATGCCAATTTGAGTCACAGTTTGAGGCTCTGACTCTCACTCAGTCTTAAGCTTGCCAAAGCCTTAGCTATGCCCAGTTACACTCCAGAAACCTCTTCACATGCTGTTTACTCCCCCAGAAGATGAACATCTCCTCTCAAGCTATGGGCACAACATCCCACAGGCATAATCATGAGCCAGGGCCTGATGCTTTCAAATGTATTCAGGGTCTTCTGGCAAGGGCAGCAGGCTAAAGCAGCTGAGTGCAGCCGAAACCAAGCTCAGATGCTTTCCCAATTCAACTGCTCTGTGTTTAAACATTAAAGTATGCAGTTAAGATCCCTGGTTCCAGGCCTTTAAATTCAATTTCCAAAGCCTAGCTCTGGCCTAATTCAATGACTCTTGTTTTGTATGTGACAACCTTGTTCTGTTTTTATTGTTTTAATTGAGGAAGGGAACTGTAAGACCTGCTTGGTCACCATAAGTACCAGTTGAGTGTTCTTCCAGAGAAGTTTTCATCAAAGTTGAGCCTTCTGTCAAGATGTGGTGACCTTAAGACTGAAGCGATTTGATGACTTTGGGGTGGGGGGAGGTACATGTTTCCTGTGGAGGCTCCTTGGCCACCAGCCTTCACAGAGATTCCTGCACTGTGCTTGGGCAGAGCCAAGTGTGAGGCTCCTGTAGCTCTCACAGCTGTGCTTACAGAGAATGTCTGGACCTGAAAGTCTCCATCATAATGTCAATTGAATTCCTCCCAAAATGAAAGCTGTGGCCATTTATTAATAAAAATAAAAGCCCACATTTTCACAAATGTTTTTCAGAATAACTTGTAGGTAAAGAAACTCCTTGGAGCTTTTCTAAAGGAAATGCTGGATGTACTTTCCAAAACTTCAGTTGGAAACTAAACAGAATCCAAATGTCCTGTCCTGTAGTTGAAAGCAAGTACCATTTTTAGAGTTAGGTTTTGCTAAACCTGCTTTATAAGCTTGTGCTAGGAGCCTCTGCTTTTAGGAAAGTTTCCTTCTGTTCCCTGGAGCAGAACTGTTTCATTTCACATTTATTTGCTTCTCCATTAACACCTTTTTCTCATCCCCAGGAAAAAAAAACCCAAAAACTAAATTGTTGGTTTTCATAGAAACATGACAGTGTACAATATTGCAACCTAAAAACCAGACCAAAATAGAACAAATACAAGATACACAGGTGTACATTCACATAAATTAATGTTAGAGATACTGGCAAATAATAGTTTATGCAATATTTGCTCTAGCTGTTCAAATAAACAGGACTAAAATAACTTTTCTGATCATGAAATCAAGTGTGAAAATTGAGGCAGTACATGTGCAGATTAGCAAAAACATGTTGTTATATTTGAGTCTGAGCTCAAATTCTCCCATCTAATAGCTCTGTGGCTTTGGGAAAAATAATAATTACTTTAATGTTTATTGAGAATTATTACCTGCCAGACTCTGAACTAAAGTACGTCACACGGTACAGAATATTTCCAAGTCCCTTTCCTTTTCTGTAGGGTTATGATGATTATACACACCTTATATGTTATGAAGAATATAGAAAAGATATGTTAAAGACCTAGCCATAGAGTAGGTGATTATAAAAATGGATGTTTTAAAAACAAAAATGGAATGTAGTAATAACACTGCTAATATACTTAAATAGCAATACAATTCTCATTCTACTTTCAGAAGCATCAGTACTAAGTGAAGAAAATAATCTAGAAGCAGTGATTTGAGTTCACATTAGGGTTGTGGTTTTTTTTTTTTTTTTTTTTTTTTTTTTGATGGGCTGCAGTGCAGAGGTCCATTAGATATCTAAATGGACACAGTCAATATCTAGTGCAGTGATCTCTGCTCACTGCAGCCTCAAACTCCAGGGCTCAAGTGATCCTCCCAAATAGCCTCCCAAATATCTGGGACCACAGGCGTTCACCGCCACAGCCAGCGAATTTTGTTTTATTTTTTATAGGTCAGACTGTGTTGCCCAGGCTGATCTCAAACTCCTGGGCTCGAGCAATCCTCCTGCCTCAGCCTTCCAAAGTGCTGGGATTTAGAGGCGTGACCCACCATGCCTGGCCCATATTACGCATTTTAATAAGTGAAGAAAGTAAAATTAAGAATAACTAATGCAACATTATCTGTATCAAAGTAAAATTCTATAGAATGAAAAGCATCCAATTTCTCCTTGATGTTCCTTAGACGGAACATTCTATGTTATGAGATAAAATAAATTTCATTGTAGTCTTAGAAGAAAGTTATTAAACTAGTTCTTCTTTTATTCTACCTTTATTAACTTGTTTTGTAAACTTGAGGAGTCAATTAACATTTTCCTGTGTCCATTTAGATATCTAAAGATAACTCATTAGAGGTTTTATTTATTTGCAATTTCACCTAGAACAATGATAAGGATAATGGGATTTAAAGAAGACTTTGACTTAGCATAATTCAGCAAAGCTGTGTTGGTTTATTGAGTGAGACATACTAACACATTTGCAGTGCCTATGAATGGACAACGCTGATCCACTGGAATTTTCTGTTCCATTCTGTGATGTCCGTAGGGAAGTTGTTGGAGGCTTTGGGAGGCCATATCAATAGCACACTGAATAATAGTCTATTTCCTTGTTCCTCTGACCCAGTCAGGGCATGTATTTAATGGTGAAATGAGATGGAAAAAGGAAGAGTGTGTACATCATGCATCCTGAAATAGAGGATGGAACAATGTGGAAGTAAAATTATTAGCTAAAATTCCTCTCAGAAAAGGTCTATGCTCCCTGCGGCCAGTGGTGGCTTGGAATAGTTTTAAATACAGCTGGGGAGTCTCAATCATAGACTAAATCCTAGACTAGATATAGTGGAAATGGCCACATGTGCCTATTGTCATCTCTCAAACTTGAGATGGGCCAGTGATGTTCTCATAGATACCTTTGGTATCACCAATGCCAATTGAGATGAAGGTCGAGTTTTGGGGCTACTTTGAAAACCACGTGAAATTTGGTTTGTAGTACTCCGAGTGACCTAGAAGAATGCATACTAACCCACAGAACGTTCTTGCCATAGAAATTGAAGTTCGAATTGGCATTTTTAAACATGTTGGATTTATTTTACTGTCTCTGGTTCATAAAAGAGTAAGTTGGCAGAAAAAAGCAAGTCTTAACTGGATTTCTGAGTTGTACATTCATGGTTACAGTTTCCACTGTGACGATTAGAAAATAAATGAAAATGTAAATGTAGAAAATGTAGCCTTTTGCATGAGGGCATCCTATGGGCTGATTACTTTTAGAAAGGTTTGGGGACCATAGGGTGGGTTTCAATAATAATTGTAACCTATAAAAGGATTGGAAATTGGAGAACAAAGGTCATTTGTGCTGAGGGTTGGGGATTTTACATGCAGATGGATTGGCAGAGGGGAAGAAGGTTGCTTTCATAGAGTCACATCCCTGTCCACAGAATTTCTAATTTTAATTCAATGGAAGTGCAAGGCAAACCTAACAGAGTGAGAAGTACAACATCAAGCTAAGACTGCTGAACAGTTGTTCACATAGGAGGGCTAAATAGCTGGCCCCCATACCCTGCTCCTCTTAACTTCATTAGGGCCTACAGAATAGTGTAGTAAATGGTGGTGTTCACATGAAATATAGCCCAGCAAACTGGTGTGACCACAAAGGCAGCCAACTGTGGATGACATGGTACAGAATTAGATCCTCGATCAGGGATAAGGTAAGGACACCGAACCAAGTTCTGTACAGGGCCCAGCCCAGCCAGCGGATGTTAAACAAGACACTTCTGGATGCCTAATTGGCATTCATTAAACACTTGTTGATAAATTGATTGACTTACTGATTGACACAGTGTCACTGAGAATGCCCAGTTGGATGACAAGGCTTTTGACATTAACTCTATTAATATGTCAGTGGCTTAGGCAAGTCTCAATGTTTTCTTGACACAGGATCCTCCTGTCTACAACACAGAGGATAGTCACTTGCCTATAGCAGTTTTAGGGGAGAAGATAAGATTGAAAAAAGATGAGATTATTGTTGAAGTCTGAGGCATCCCTCTCCCATCAAAATGTGCCAGCACCAGACAGCTTCCACAGGGAGTCAGAGCTTGACAGCTCAGCTGTCTCCCGAAAGGAGAGACAGAGGGCAAATTACGTTCCAGGAGCACGAGGCACAGCCAGGCGCATGAAACCAGCTGAGCAGCAGGGCTGAAGGACTGGCAGTAGCTAAGGAGCATTGAGCAGACAAGCAGGATCAAACCTCAAGGATTATCTGCCTCTAAAACCTTCCCCCTAAACCCTGTTACATCCTATTAGAGCAGTGGCTCTCAAGCTTCAGTGTACATAAGGAGCACTTGGGATACGTATTTAATCTACAGATTGCCATATCCTACCCCAGAGACTCTGAACCAGTAGGTTTCTTGGAGCCCAGGAATCTTCACATTAGCAAGTGCTCCAGGTCTAGGACCACACTACAAGAAGCATTGACCTAAAGGGAACCCACTGAGCTTTGTACTTCTTAATGTCAATGACGAACAATAGTAAATGACACAAAGATGCCACTGGGTCTCATATCCAAACAGTTCTAATTTTGGATTTCTCAGTGTCTCGAGGACCAATGACATTCAGAAACATTTCCCAAGTATCCATCATGTGAAATGTATTGAACTAAGCAGTGCAAAATATGCAAAGATAAGAACAGTCATGTGCATAAATAACTACAAAACCAGGCTGACTTCGATAGAATCATCAAGTGCTTAGGCCAGGAAACTTACAGAAGGGAAGGAGTACGTCTAAATGCTGGAATCTGGAAAAGTACTTTGGAATTGGTGCCGTCTGAGGTGAAGCTGGAAGGAAGGTAGGACTTCAATTTGAGAGGAAGAAAGACACCACTGGCAGAGGGAATGGTTTAAACAAAGGTTTGGAAGCCTAAGAATCCAGAGTGCTGGCCTGTGCCTGGCCTGTGGAGTGTGTCAGAGGGCAGACTGAAAGCAGAGTAAAGGTAAAACTAGAAGGGCCATTTTAGGGGCTTAGAACGATATGATGAAATTTGATTTTGTTCCAAAGGCAATGCGTGTAGGATTTTGATCAGAAGAATAACTGAAGAGGATTTTTAAAATTAAACAGATAATATCTAATGTTTAACCTAAACATTATTATTCTAAAGAGCTAATGTATTTATAAGGCACAGCATTTTAAAGGAACAAGATGGTACATAGTGTATATTTTCTCTGTCTTACATCTGTGTCTCCCAGTCACCTATTTTGGAAGCAACTAATGTTATCAGTTTATTTTGTATGGAAAAGACTGTCTTGAAAAATAGCTAATAGCCAAATATTGGTTGGGCTGGAATGAGGAAGAGGGGACTCATGACAGAAACACCAGTTTGGTGATCTTTTCAGAAGTCTAGGTGATGAAATGAAGGCTTGAAATAGAGTACTCTCAGTGCATATAGAAGGGGGATTCTGAAAAGACATTTCATAATCCTGTGCTCCCCATGTCCAATCAACTTACAAACTTACAAATGACAAAAGGGAAGTCAAGGATAGTTGAGATTTTGACCTGAGAGTTGAGGAAAGGTAAAGAGGGGAACTCAGTTTGGGACCAGGATATGGGGAGGCTGAGCAGGAAAGATGGGTTCTATTTTGAAAATGTTTGCCTGAGATATAGGACATAGATGTGGAAATGACAAATATCCTGTTGGAAGGGCAGGCACATAGCTTGGGAGAGAGATTGTTAGAAATACTACTGAGGAGTTATGAGCAAAGAGGTGGTAGTTAAAGTTGTAGGATTCTATGAGTTCAGTAAAGAACACATAGCAGACAAAGGGGCTGAGTAGTGAAAAATTCTTACATAAAGGAGGAAGTAGAAGTGGGGCCAAGAGAGACTAAGGAGAGATGTTCAGCGAGTGAGTAGGCATGTTATTAAATTCTGATGAAGGGGAGAAGTATTTCAAAGGGAGAGAGGTGGGGGATTTCAGGTCAATGCTGCCATCATGGTAATAGGAATGCGATGCACTAAGGAGAAGGGCTGAGAAGAAACCCCTGGGCCACCTGGGGATGAGTAGCTCACTGGTGGAGTTTAAAGGGTAGTTTCTGGAGAAAATAATGCAAGGAAATAGTAAAGGAATGCCAGAGTATGGGGGTGTCCTGTGTAGACCTTTTTCAAGGAATCTAGTGTGAATGGAGGCAGAGAGGATAGATGCTGGAAAGAGAAATGAGGTAAAGAAATTTCCCCATAAGTGCAGACGAAAAGGTTGAAAAGGAAAGGGTAGAGGTAGGGAGATGTTTGATGGAACAAGATCCTGGAAAAGACAGAAGGGGATGAATAAGGGCAAAATTAACAATGAAGGGAAGAAAACCGGAGAAGGTCACACCTAATCTTCTTAGCCATCTCTGCAAACTAGCCAAGATTACCTCTGTGTTCCAGGAGGCATGAGTTTCTGTTTGGAGATTTGCAAAAAAAAAAAAAAAAAAAAAAAAAAAAAAAACACGCACACACACAGAAAGCAATTTGATAGGATATTGACTTGGGAGAAAAGAAAGAATTTTCAAGAGTCACTGACGTTCCAACTGAGGTTGCACTAAAGAAGCTACTCATGTGAGTAGCTTCCATTATCTTCCAGATCCTTCTTTAATTTCTCCCCCACAGCCACAGTCTCAAAAGAACTGTGCTTAACATTAAGAGTTTGACCTCTTTGGACAATCTGGGAAATGTATTCAAGAACTATCAGATTCTTTCTGTGGCACATAAAAAGAAGCAAAGAAAGGAATGTAAAATGCCTTCTAGACAGGTTTCTGGAAATCAATGATTGGTCTGCTATTTAGGTACGTATGCAGTGATATTTGGAAAGAGAACTTAAATATCTCTAGCACACTAGACTGATCAGTTGTAATTTATCAGCATCCTGTCAAAACTACCAAAAAGATATCTGCAAATAATTTATTGGGTCAGAATCAGAGATGAGTGGAACCAGTATGTCTCCCTGTGACTGAGACCACCACTAGTGATTCTACAAGCACAGAGGGGCATACCATCCTCCTTCTCTTCTCTTCCCCCTCTTTTATTTTCTCTCATCCATCTAAATTGACTCCCCAAATATGAAGGAAAGGCAAAGGAGCAGCTCCCTGCTAAATTAAAAGAGGTTATAATGGGGACATGTCCATTGTGAAGAACTATGTGCACCCGAGAGGATTATAAAGACCTGCAAACATACTCATGATTTTGTCCCCAGGCTTCATTGCGCAATATATTTTAGCTTGCTTTTTTTCTTTCTATATTGCACTGGACATTATCCTTTTTTTCAATAGCACTTCATTTCACAGAATAAATCCTTCCCCATAAAAATGGTTTACAGCATGCCTGCCTCAAGCAATTGTTATGTAAAAAAAAAAAAAAAAAAACACAAAACTTTGCAATCACGTTTAAAATGAGACATTTATTCCTTCATTCCTAAATGTGAGTTGACTCCTTGGGAGTATGTTGTCATTTTTTGTGGTTTTATTCCCTGAATTACAGTGATGTGTCTGTGGCACCCACGCTGCATATTTCCTCCTTAGATTATGTATTAGTTGGTCAAAACACACTCTCCTAAGGCGATGCCGCCCTCAAGTGGTCTAGTCTGAGAACAGTCAACTATTTTCCTCTGAATGCAAACTGGGTTTCCATCCAGACCTGTTTGTCTGAAGCATTAACTCCTGAATGGAAAAATAATAATTAATTACGTGCCAGTTCTGGGGCACAATAATTATGAGGTACATGAGGAAAAAGGAAGCCTTTATTTCCCCAGATGACCCCAAAAGACATAGGAGTAAAATGGACGACAGCAACAACCACAAGCTTGTTTTGTTAATTATCAAGTAACTGGCTACCTGTATGTGACCATGAGGACTAGGGTGGGCTATGAGTTGAACTGGCCCCCTTGTGTCTTTAGGGCCAATCCTCAGCTCCTCTAGGGCAACCCCCTAATCAGAACTTATGACATCATGTTCTATAATTAAGGACATACATTGCTTGGAGACAACACATTCAGGGAAAACATTCAACTCTTCCATGCGACCAAGACTCTCAGAAGAGTGGTCAGTAATTATGGTGATTACATTAATCACAAGGATTGCTGCACAGAGGAGGATACTGACGTGGCTACTCTATGATGAAGCTCTGTGGGGGGTCTGCTCTAATTGGCCACCAGCAAAAGTCTCTCATGCCTATGATTAACTTCTCTGGTTGTTTACGTGAGCAGGCTTAGGAATTATGCTGGGTTGTTCTGTGCAGGGCTTGTGAGACAGGTTGGTTGCAGGGCTGTTAGCCTGCTCAGCTAGAGAGCCCATCCTGGAACAAACGAGTCAGATAAAAACACACGCTGTGCTGTCCTTCATGGTTTGTTGCATTGTTTCTGGTACTTTGGGTGATTTCAGTTAATCACGAATCTCCTTCAACAAAGATTTTTGCATGGAAAATGCTAGTTCCTCTAAATTGCTCTTGGGCACAGAGATAAACTAGACCAGCCCAATGAGCAGAAAAGAGTGCTTTATCTAGCGGTTATTTGGTGCCGTGGGGAAAGCCCTGAAAAAGGAAACTGTGCTTAGTAACTTGAGATTGAGAATCAGCTCTGCCACAAACTGGGTATGTAACTGTGAGCAAGTTGCTTGAGCATTCCAGGCTCAGTTTCCAAATAGGCAAAGTGTTTCATCTAACTCAGATTAGGGGTTCATAGGCTTATGTGGAGATGGTATGCCACACAGACCACCACCAGGATGAGGCCTAAAGGCAGTGTTCCCTTTCCCTCCCCTCTTTAACTACACCAGGTTCACTTTTATTCATTTTATAAATTGGAATCTGAAAACCACTGGATTCCATATATGTGCTTCTTTCCCAGCTACTTTATGCTGTGATAGTTATAGGTACTCTGAATGGTGATGTTGACATTTATTGATCAAGTTCTTTTATTTTTTCAAATTGTAAGTGAAATCATATATGTCTCTGTTAATTTACAAGTCTAGTTTCCGATAAAATTAGTCCAACCGGTGAAATGATGGCATGTGTGGGTGTGTGCTGGGGAAGGGGGGAAAGAGAGAGGTAACAAGGCTCACTGTGGTCCCACAGCTTCCAGGAGGATGCAGGTCAAGGAAGGATCTAGGTAGACCTTGCCAAGCCAACAGTAGACAGTTCTAGGAGTGTGGATAGACTTTACCAGAAAAGCCAGCCAGAAAATTGATGGTTCTAGTCAAGGAATACTCTGGAGAAGCTCCAAAGGCACACTGGCAGACTAACAAGGCTTTTCACTCTGCCTCCAGAAGACATATTAGAAGGTCTGAGTAGGCCCCCAAAAGAAAAATACATTAGAAAGAGTTGAAAATCAAGATT
This sequence comes from Rhinopithecus roxellana, assembly GCF_007565055.1. Classification (NCBI taxonomy): domain Eukaryota; kingdom Metazoa; phylum Chordata; class Mammalia; order Primates; family Cercopithecidae; genus Rhinopithecus; species Rhinopithecus roxellana. The sequence continues at coordinate 31,311,594 of NC_044550.1, read as the reverse complement.
TCCACAAAACAGAGGAAAAAGTTTTACTAAACTATACTATATATGGGTATATATGTCATTATTAATAGCAGTCATCATTAATTAAACTAGCATGATTTATTTTCATTCAGGAAGTTTTCCCTTTAAGTTAGCTTAAAAACAACATATACTATGCAATGTATCCAACTTTACTTTTCAAGCCCCAAAACAGGTTTTTCCTCTATAGTGCTTAAAGATAATACAAGTTCAAGCCTGTAATCCCAGCACTTTGGGAGGCCGAGACGGGTGGATCACGAGGTCAGGAGATCGAGACCATCCTGGCTAACACGGTGAAACCCCGTCTCTACTAAAAAATACAAAAAACTAGCCAGGCGAGGTGGCGGGCGCCTGTAGTCCCAGCTACTCCGGAGGCTGAGGCAGGAGAATGGCGTGAACCCAGGAAGCGGAGCTTGCAGTGAGCTGAGATCCGGCCACTGCACTCCAGCCTGGGCGATAGAGCGAGACTCCGTCTCAAAAAAAAAAAAAAAAAAAAGATAATACAAGTGTGGATGAATGATGGTTGAGCTCCAGTCTCCTTTCTTGAGAATAACACAGGGCACAGACCAAGCAACAGACAAAGGTGCTCAGAATTATGAAACGTCCACTCTTTTTAGTTCAAGTATACTGAGTGGAGTATGCAAACTTCCTGACCTCTTTGTGTTTTTATGTCACCATTGGTAACCTATAATTATAGACAGGTTATAACTTATTAAAGTAGTTGCTCAGACTATAATTCCTGGTTATATGAATTTCTGAGGTACAATTTGTATGGCCTCCTGCAATAGATGCCTCTATTGCTACCCTGTCATTGTGCTGAAAATATAGTATAGACAATGAAAGGATATCCATCCAGTGAACAAATATTTACTGAGCATATATTATTGGCAAGACATTGTCATAAACAATATGGAAATACAAAGGCCAGGCATAGGCCTTGCCCACAAAGTGCATGTAATCTAGTAAAAAGTTGCATGTGTAAGCAACTAGAAAATAAGGCAGCCAATAGTAAATACTTGATAGACAAGATGGTAGTATGTGATTCTGACTTAGAGTTGAGGGTGGGATTTTAGATCACTGACACAGGAAAGGGGTTTACAAAGTAAATTGCATTGAGACCGGGCCCTACAGCATGCAAAGACTTTTGTAGGTGACAAAATTCTTTCTTTCCATAGGAAGAGAGAACATGCTAAGCAGGAACGGCACAACAACACTATAAGTAGGAAAGCATAGCCACGGTTCAAGAGATAGCTGAGCAGGAGAGGGTGTGGCCGGTAAGGAAGAATAGTAGAAGGCAAGTCTGGACAGGAAGGTCAGAGCCATATTCTAGGGGTGTCTGTGTTTTGTGCTAAGGAGATGAGAGGTGCCATGGAGCTGCAAGCCAGCAAGCAAAATGCACAGAATGATTGGAAAGGGAAAGAGACCGATCCAAAATCACCTCTGGAGTATATCGCATCAGTCCAGGTGTTAAACAATAAAGATTTGAACTAGAGCAATGGCACCAGAAACTATGTATGAATGCGCATATGTGTGTGGGGCAGTGTTATTGAAAAGCAGAATTCAATTCAAGGGCACTACATAGGATAAAACAATAAGTTGGACGAGGGGATTAGAGTCCTACACATAAAAAGGTTACAGGCACTTTTCAACAAATGGGCTAAGTATGTGTGTGTGTGTCTGTGTGTGTGTGTGTGTGTGTGTGTGTGTGTGTGTGTGTGTCAGGAGTATTTCACATGAAATACACAGGTATACTTGTACCTATTAGTCATAAAGTCCTGGCATAATTTTTCAAAATAAAGAACTTTTTAAAAAAATCTGGAAACAGGGAGATTTGACTGGGCACTGATAATCATTATCTTGTAAATGAGGTTGAATGTTTTTCCATTTCAGCAAATCATTGGGACAAGTGGAAAATCCACTGGAATACATACATATATATACAGTAAACAGAGCAAGGTAATATAAATTACCCTGATTATTCATAAGCCAACTGGTGACAAGGATAAGGTATAGCCAAAATTTCCCTGCAAATGGTTTGTCATGTTTTTCTTGTCAAAAAATTAATGCTAGACCCAACATTTTTGTGTTTTACTTCACTTTTTACCATGCTAGGGAAAATGCCATATTTTATTTTTGATGCAACTGAACAATTAGAGAAAACAATTATCTAGAATTCTAAAAAGTAAGTAAAGTGTCAACAGGATACAGTAATTCAGTCAATCAGCAACTGCAGGTTAAATGCTTGTTTTGAGGGCAACTTTGTGCTAAATTGTGGGGAGCAAAGGGAAAGATGAGACTTGGCTTGTTCCTAGAGAAGCCTGAAATTAGATGGGCAAATCTGGCCAAGAAGCAAGGTGCAACTAGAAAATCAATAAGTTATGATATCATAAGCCATTGACGTTTTCAAGGAATTCACCTAAAGATCTTAGAAAATTCCCAATCCACAAATTCTACAGTAGCATATAATTTCCTCATAAAATATTACGCAACAGCAAATTGACATCAACAAAACTATGTTGGACTTTATATGAGGTCATATTTGCTGGGTTCACTCACCTCGCTAGTAACCTACTACCTGGAACCAGGTTTGCAGAACTCCTGAATGGAAGTTATGTCTTTGCAAGATTATAAGTGGCAATGCCATCGACCTACAGGGTTGCTTTAGAGATGTCAAAATTGGGATTGCTAACACCGTACAAGGTCAAGCACTAACCAGCATGATGTATGTTCAAAGGAGGCCTACAGAATGGAGAAATTTCTATAGAGCAGAGTTGATGTCCACAGACAAGGTAGGATTATGATCCAGACATGCCTGATTTCTAGCCTCTGGAGCTCTTCCCTGCCTTCAGTAGAATGGCTGGATCCCACCCACAAGGCTACTACCTCCTCAAGTCACTAGAGTCAATCCAGTTCAATCCAGTTATGGGGCAGGAAAGATTTCAAAAGCTCTGGTAGAGGACAAGAGTCTATTAATAAATGGCAGGCTCCATAGCAGGCACTTTTCTATTTTTGCACCAAATCTGTAAAGTATTTATTATTCTCCTCACTTTTATATATGAGGAAAGCAAGGCTCACAAAAGTTAAAGGACTTGTGTCTGATCATACAGCTAGTGGCAGGAGAATGAAATTCAAGTTCAAAGGCATTTACTATGGTAGATTCCTTCTCAGGCTCTGGAGCACATATTCTTAGCCCTGTGTTTTTTGGGGTATGAGACTGTGTCACTTAATGCTGGTTGGCTCTGATCCAGAGTCCAAGTTTTGATGATTAGGCTTCTGCCTTGTGCTAGGGAACTAATCCTGTAACTATATCCCTGTGTGTCTTACTGTTTGTGACTTAATTGTGCCCTTAATAAATTGGGTGGTAACCCAGCTCTTCTATGACAGGAATTTCCCCTTGCATCTCCTCCTCCTTCCCAGGGGTGAAAGTCCTGCTCTTGAATTTCACCTGATTTCTTGGACTCTGCTACCACTTGTTAGTAGATATCCCAAGTGCTGTCTGTGTGTATCCTTAAGTTCCTCATAATGGTTGTATTGGATCCTTCATCTCTGTTTGTCATTCATATGCCAGCCCATTCCCACTCTTAAAGCTTGGCTTTTTTCTGAAAGGAACTCCTTGCCCAGACAACCCCAAATTTTCTGTTGCCATACTTGCCCAATCTCTATTCTACTTGTTGATTTGTCTTCCTTCTAGCACTAGCACTACATAGATTTTGGGATCTGTCACCCAAATTATTTATTACTCTGTGTGCTGGTCTTTGTCTAGCTCCTTTAGCCCAGTGACTGAGTGATGTGTGGCCCACAAGGTAACTATGGCAGAACAGTGGTGGGAAAGAATCCCGTGTATTCCTGGAGGTGCAAAGGGTAGCCTCACATGGGTGGAAGGTGTGTGTGACAGGTTGTTGAAAGCGAGGGTGGATTACTGGGGTGGAACCATATTGAAAACAGTTTTGAATGCCAGAATATAACATTTGGCTGTCATCCAGTAGTGATGAGAAATTATTATTGGTTTGTAAGCACTCTAGGGAGATTAGTCAGTGTGTAGCATGGACTAGACAGGAGATGATTGAAGACAGAGAAACAAGGAAACCATTAAAGTTCTGCAAACACAACATGATGAGAGCCTGGATTAGTGTTACCTGCAATAACCCCAGGAAGGAGATAAGAGACAACATTTGAGGCAAAACTGCAGGCTTAGTGAGAGATAGGGTATGTAGAGAAGCAGAAGTGAAGGATGAATCTGAAGTCCTAATAATGGTGATGCTATTGGTAGAAGAAAGAAACCTAGGGAAGGAATCAAAATCTGGGGGAAGAAACCCTAAAATCTCAGCTGTCTTTTCAAAATTTTCAGTATTAACACTGATTGTATGTGAGAACATTGCTAGCAAGTATCCAGGCAAAGGGATGTGTTAAAGTCAATAGAATTGTTGAGTTAAGACTAGAAGACAAATGAACAATCAAGGCTAAACATATCAGTTAGGGATAGATGTGGGAGAAGTCACAGATGTGGACAAGTGAACTGTGAGGGAAGTCAAACCTAATCTGGCAAGAAGTCCACAGTTTTCCACAATATTCTGGGTCTAGGCCTCTGCTGGGCCAGTGGCCAAGGATGGGCAAGGGAGTCAAGGATGGACTATATATTCACAAACAAGAAAGCCTGTTATATAACTTGGCTCTAAAAAGAGCCACCACTACAATTAGATATGGGATCTCTACGGCCTGAGAACCTCAATAATATAACACCTGTGTGAGATTTTCTATCTCATCCCACTGAGAAAAGCTACAGATGCCACTTGCTATGGCTGATTCCCTTTGGGCACTAAAATTTATTCTCCCACTAAAGGTGTTGTAGAAATGCCTCTTTTCTTAGATCAAATGTAATTATTGTCCAGGTTTAATATTCAGCTATGTTTAAATCTCATTCTCAACTCTCTTTTCAAAAATTAAAATCATATGACCAAGATAAACTGGTTAATGATTTAAGTCAGCGTCCTCAGCTGTAAAATGGGAACAATAATACCTGACTCCTCCTTTCGTGAAGAAAGAAGAATCTTAAAACAGATCAATGAAGAAATTTACATGTGTTAAACTATGTTCTGAGTGATGTTAGATTGCTTATTTCAGTGGGGTTTGTTTAGCTTTTATGTACCATGGCTACTGATTGGGGTAACCTATATAGCTTTTATGTAACTTCTGGACCAAACTAAGCTTCTTTTAGTTCTGATACTAATTAATATCCAAAATTGCAGTTAAGAAAATGAAGGGGAAGGAGAAAAAAATGTGGCTATTTCTGGTGGACTCTTTTGTGGGGAGGGAATTTTTTGGCTATGAACTGGCATTTGCCCAACAGTATTCTGAGTTCAGTAAATAACTCAACATGCACGGGTTAAATTTCCAATGAAAAACATGAAGCTTAACAAGTAAGTGGAAAGTACTTGGCAAGATACATATTTACATTTGGTGAAGGGAAATTTTTATGGTGGTTAGCCAAACCTGACATGCACAGGGATTAATTCATCCTCACTCATCACAGAAACAAAAACTGCCCGTATCATATCATACGCACTATCCTGTGGCTTTCTCTTAAATATCAGCACCACCATGAAAGGAAGCTGACCTCTGTGTGCACACAGTGCAAGTGTACGCCTTACTAGAATCATTATATATTTATATATATATGTATAATAAAAACTACTTTTTAAAATGCTGAGAAAATCTTATATTTGAGGTACTATAATTTTATTATTAATAGTATAATAGAAAACTTGAATTATTAATTATATAATTGATGGAATTCATATAATAATTAACAGAATTCACATAATAATATAGAATTACTAATTCTATAATTCTGATTTATTCAAAAATTCAAATGTTTTTCACTCTGCAGATGCTCCTCAACTTACAATGGGACTATGTCCCATAAAACCCATCATAAATAAAAAAAAAAAAAAGTCAAAAATGCATTTAATGTCTGGATAAGCCCATTATAAAGTTGAAACATCGTAAGTTGAGCTATCATAAGTGGGGACCATTGGTACTTGCTGCCTGCAGAAAAAGTGGTCTGAGTGGGGAGAAAAAACAGGTAAGCAAGCGGGGACAGCCAGCTTACAAAATATATATTTCTGATTCTGTAATATCTAATTTGATTCCAATTTTCAAATGAAAGACACTGAAATTATTAAGCACCCACTCTGTGATGAAAAGTAAACTGAACTTTGAGGAGATTTTTGTAGCTTGCCCAAGGTCACAGAACTAGATTTAAACTTAGAGATGTGTAACTTAAAATTGTAGGCAGTGGGCAAAACAGTTTCACCCTTGCTGTCTCTGTAAACTTGACAACAATCCTAAGAGGACAATGCTAGAAGTGATGGAGAAAAAAATAAAGCCAGTACCAAAAAGACAAATTTGCTAGTTTCCCTTCTGAGTTGGTTTAGAAAAACTGCTCTTGCAGTTTGGAAGGCGTGGAGGAAAAGAAAAAAAAATACACAAAAAGTGTTTTATTTTCCCATTTGGGGAAATGTAAGGGAATCAGATTCTGCTTGGAAGCTCAGAGTTCCCCCCCCGCTTTTTTTTTTTTTTTTTTTTTTTTTTGGAGACAGGTTCTCTCACTTTGTCAGCTAGGCTGGAATGCAGTGGCATAATCACGGCTCACTGCAGCTTCCACCTCTTGTACTGAAGCCATCCTTCCACCTCAGCTTCCTAAGTAGCTGGGACTACAGACACACACCACTACACCCAGCTATTTTTTTTCTTTTCTTCTTTTATAGAGACGGGGTCTCCCTATGCTGCCCAGGTTGGCCTCAAACTCCTGGGCTCAAGTGATCCTCCCACCTCTGTCTCCCAAAGTGTACAGGCATGCATGAGCCTCTGCACTTGGCCTCAGAACTGTTTTTATAAGTACAGTTAAATATTATTCTGTCTCCTCTCTTTCCTTTATGTTCTGATGAAGTTCTTATCAGAAGTGGGGATAATTCCTACGTAGAATTTCTGTGGAGATTAAACAGAGTTCTACATGTAAGCCTACGAAGCTGTTCAGGACCACTCCAGAGTACTGTGAAGCTCACTGGGACCACGCTATGAGGTCTATCCCTGTAGAATCATGTGATGTTGAAGAAACCATTATTTTCCTTCTTATACTTTCTCTCTTTTTTTTTTCTTTTTTTGACGGAGTCTCACTCTGTCGCCCAGACTGGGGTGCAGTGGCGCGATCTTGGCTCACTGCAAGCTCCGCCTCCTGGGTTCAGGCCATTCTCCTGCCTCAGCCTCCCGAGTAGCTGGGACTACAGGCGCCCGCCACCACGCCCGGCTAATTTCTTTTTGTATTTTTAGTAGAGATGGGTTTCACCGTATTAGTCAGGATGGCTATGATCTCCTGACCTCGTGATCCTCCCGCCTCGGCCTCCCAAAGTGCTAGGATTACAGGCTTGAGCCACCGCATCAGGCTTATACTTTCTCAAAAGAGGGAAGTCCACTCCTCTTGTGGAGGGGACAGCATAACACTTCTGGATCTCTCCCGTCACTTCTTGCCATAGGAAGAGTAGCTAATTGGATTAATAGAGAGCCTGAAAGTCATTGAGCCATTATTTTTCAGAGACTATGGTTACTGCCTTGAAAAAGAAGAGCTGGCCAGGTCTTTCTCTTACTGCCTCAGACCACTGTGTTCACAGACGGTGCACTCACTTGTGATTCAGGACCCGGAAAGTAGGCAAACCCTGCCCTAGCAGGCCCAGCTAGCTTCTGTTCTCCATGCCAGCTTTGCTGTCTATGAATGAATAAGTCAGGCTACCCTTTCACTGGAGACCCATTGACTTTAAAGTAAAACCATTAATTCCTAAAAGATAGGGAAGTGCCATTCTAGCCTTAGGTCTAAGACGCATTGTCCAGTCCATCTTCGTTGTGAGTAAAACTGATCATTTCAAATTAAAGCCTAAAAGGATGGTGGGATGTATGAGAGCTACTCTAAGCCTTCAACATTTGGGACCTCTGAGATAGTCGCCCAGGCCTCTACTGTCTTGAAAACACTGGTATAACATAACCATCCACGGATTCTGGCTCCTTGTTCTTAAGAGTTGTGGGTTTGCTTTGTTTTCAGTTTAAAAGATGCATACTAATTATCTGCTTATTGTTTAGAGTAATTTACTAAACAGTAGCCAAAACAGCTAACTTAAGACATTGAGCAAATCTCAGAAATCAAATATAACATAAATTCATCTTCACATCAAAGAATAACATATTGCATTTTAACACGGAGGGAGAGAAGGAGGGAAGGTGCCGATGGGATCTTTCACTAGCTCCAGAATGTGCTCAGTCCCAAAGCGACCCCAGCTTTTTGCCACCCCAGAGAGTGTGGGGCTAACAACAGGCCAGTTTAAGGAGACAAAGTATCATCGGGGGGTCAAAACAAATGAAAAGATTCCATGTCCCCTGGAAGTTATGTTGACATTTCTCTGAGAAAAAACAAAAGTGATCTCTTTGATTGATTACTTTATTCATTTATTTATTGACAATGAGTTATAAAGCACACACCGTGTTCTAGTCCCCTGCTAAGTGAGGACTTCTTCTCTGCATGTGCAAACGCTTCTGAGATGAAGGGAAGCTTTAGAAAGCCTAATGTGGTCATAGGCCAAACCCACCCACCTTGGTTCTAGAGTGTTCTTTCATAGCATTCTCTATTTTGGCAGTAATTTGATATAGCAAGGCTAGTTTTCTATTACAGTCCCTTTATAACAATGAAATGAGGTTACCTCCTATGGGAAGTATATTTATCTTCCTATTATTTACAAACAAATTTGTAAATAATATGTGGGGTGGTTAAGGTAAAAGCATTCATGCATCTTGTCCAAGGGAGGTATCAAGTTATTAAAGGGTATATAGTAAAAAAATTGGAGGGATACAAACTTCTTGTTTTATTTAGTGAATATTAAAGAGTACTAAGGGACAGAATTATTCACTAGTGACTGTGTCATAGATCTTGATCAGAAGCAATCAAACTTCTGAGGCTCTTGATTGGCACATATGGTAGCAAGACCTTTGGAAATTTCTCAATAAAACATTTATTTATATATATTTTGTTCTGAATAAATTGTGAGCACCTTAGGGCAGAAGTGCAGTTTATTCATTTACATGCTTATGTCTGGTACATGGTAAGCATATAACAGATAATTGTTAAGAGAATGAAATCTGTTGATAATTTATAATTCAAGAGTAAAATAGATTTCAGATAAAGCTTTTGCTAGGTGGAGAGTGAGTACAAATTACATTTCCAAGAAGGCTCATATATGTCAGTTATTAATTTTTGTTATCATTATTAAACAGAAGTCCTAGACGATGAACAGAAATTTTACCTAATGCTGTTAATTAATAATAGATAAATATAATTGAAACAATGAAAGTACTCAGTATTTTCCTTATGCTAATCTCTAATAGTTAAATGCAAACAATAGAACATTCCCACAATTAAATTCTATTACACTTCAATCTACTTTTTAAAGAGGCCAGGTTCTCGTCTCAAATCATTTTTGTTGACATTTCTACTAATTTTTCATGTTTTAAACAATAACTGGTATTTTACCAAAAAAAAACTCTTGTAATCAACTTCCGAAATAACAGCTATTTTCATATATTAGTGACCTTATAGAAAGAATGCCCAGAACTTAATAAAACCTCAGAAGACTTTAGAAAGTCCTGATTCGACCGGGCGCGGTGGCTCAAGCCTGTAATCCCAGCACTTTGGGAGGCCGAGACGGGCGGATCACGAGGTCAGGAGATCGAGACCATCCTGGCTAACACGGTGAAACCCCGTCTCTACTAAAAAAATACAAAAAACTAGCCGGGCGAGGTGGCGGGCGCCTGTAGTCCCAGCTACTCGGGAGGCTGAGGCAGGAGAATGGCGTAAACCCGGGAGGCGGAGCTTGCAGTGAGCTGAGATCCGGCCACTGCACTCCAGCCTGGGCGACAGAGCGAGACTCCATCTCAAAAAAAAAAAAAAAAAAAAAAAAAAAAAGTCCTGATTCACAGGAACACAGTGCTTATTTGGTTTCAGGCCATTGGCTACTTCATTGTTGGGATTTTCCAAGTCAGATAGTATTACACTTGGAATATGCCAGTGAACATTAATAATCATGACCATAAATGAAAAGCTGGCCTTCTCCAATGAGATATAAAAGACTAGCTTTCCACACCCCCTCAGAGCAGCAGAGGGCAGTGAAAGCACTGGTAATGGATAATATAAACCCAGTATTACCATCAGGAGAGAAACATCGTATTTTTTTACAAGTACATTTTCCATTTTAAACTAACACCATGCATGTAAGAGTTTGGAAATATATTTTTAGTCTCTAATGCAGTTTTGGAGACATATAGAACTTTTACAAAGTGCAATGTATTTCTACGGAGCATTTCTGGGACTTAGAGTTCAATTTAATATATCAGAAAAATGTTTTAGAGTAATGCTACCTTGTAAACTTGGTCTAAAACTTAACTGTACAGTGTAGGAGATCATAAAACAGTGGTAACCCACCAGAGACAGAGTGTTGTGTTTATGAGAGTATAGAATTTAGGAGCTGCAAGGGCCTCTTGAGGTTAACTAATGACTCGTGTCCCTCCTTTGAACTGACCTGGAAAGGCTACTGGACTTGCTCAACTAGAGAGAGACTAAGACAGTGGTCTCCTCACTCCTCTCGTTCTGTAGAGCTTCTTGTTCTGTTTTGTTTTCGTTTTTGTTTTGCCACGCTGTATTTCATAATACTTAGCAGTTAGATTTATAATTGCTGATGTTTTAGTCAGGGTTCAAAGGTCAAGGAATTTCCACCTGGAAAATGCAGGAGGGCTCAAAAATCAGTATGAGCTTGCTTCTGCAAAAATTTGTTTTCAACTTTGAAAAGAGAGGACTCCACAAGGGGGTTATGCCATTCATTTGAAATTTAAAAAATTTCTCTACCCATTGCAAGTCAGTATATACTTCAAGTTCTTTCAAAAGACAAAAGACCCATCACTCCTCCACCCAGGCCTCCTAGAAGACACTACTCTTTTAACCTCTGCAAACCCACACAAATCCAGTCCCCTTTCCTTCTTAGATTGTCCCATCACTGTATCATGGTCAGAAATTTTACTAAATGGTGAGGCAAATGCCTATGGGTGCTTTCTTAGCTGTGACCTTTTGAAGTCTGGGCTCTAATTTAGAAAATCTGTTACTCACTTTCCCTGCTGAGTTAGGAGAGTGAACTGGAGCTGAGGAGTGGCTGGGAAAATGGTTAAATAGTTAATGGTGAAACAGTAACCTCTGGGAGAAAAGACATCTCTGTGGAGCCAGGGCATTGCTCTAACGGTTACATTCAAACATTTTGTCTCCAGACTTTGTTGATTTGCCTGGAGCCCATGAGGTCTGATTGGCATTAGCAAGTTCAAGGGCCTCCAGTGACATTCTCCTGACCCTGCAGCCACTTCCTTCTTTCAAGAACACACACTAAGCCTCAGGCTAGGACCTCTTGCTTTCATTTTCACTAGCTGGCTTCTCAGCCTGCTCCCTTTGTTCTACATCTTGTGGTTTTTCAGCGAGTCAAGGGCCAGGCTGAAATCCCAGAGCAAATTCTTCCAAGGCCAAACAAGGAAATGCTCAGCAAGTCTTTGGAAACCAATAACCAAGAGCAGTAAGTTATCTTATTTGAAAGTGAATACATTGAATGTCACGTATTTTTTCACCACAGTTAGACATTTTATGGAATAGCTGTATATCTTCATTATATGACATTCTCTAATAAAGTTTAAAGTTGCATGGATAGGTCCAGGTTTTAAGTTGACTTTTTTTTTTTTTTTTTTTTTTTTTTTTTTTTTTTTTTTTAAGGTATAAAGATTTTTCAAATCAAGAAGAATTAAAAAGCCAAATCAAGGAAAACACCTTCTGGAGAGAATCTGGTGTTACAAACTTTAGTTAAATGCTGTCTGTATATTTTACGATTTCTTAAGGAGATGACTAATACCAAAGGGAATTATCCAAGGCATGCCAAAAGCATAGGGGAAAACATGGACCCTCTTTGTCCAGAAACTATCAGGGATTGTGCTATACCCCTTTCCCCCAGCGAGGCAAATGGTTCTATGGAAATGACCATGAATGGGGCTTCCCCACTGCACTTTTAGTTGAGTTGGCCAAAGAAGCTGCAGAGCATCAGGCCAAGGGCCAAGAGGAGCTATGGTTTTTGTGTGATGAAATGTGCTACCATCCAGCAAGGATTAGGCTCTGAGCACAACCTGCTGGTTTGGAAACCTGAAGCCAGGATTTTCAGAATGCTGGCTCTTAAGTATAACCCAAACAACAAAGAGAAGTTGTTTGTTTGGAAAACCCAGTCTCAGAGAATGTCAGAGCTAAAAGGTCAATTGTAGAGTTATCAGGTAGCTCAACCAAAACCATATTTACATGGTTCCTCTGCAGAATGTTATTTCCTATAGGGAGACAGAGGTAGAAGAGAGAAAGAAGAAGGGTGGGAGGGAGAAAAGAAAATGTGCAGTATAGAGTGGGAGCTAAAATGGGCTTGAAATTAACTCAGTAGCTGAGTTCAACCACTGAAACCTTTGTTTTCTGAAATATTAGATGGGAATAATAGTACCCTCCTGTGTTATAAGGTTGTTATAAGAATTCATAGAATTGGCCGGGCGCGGTGGCTCAAGCCTGTAATCCCAGCACTTTGGGAGGCCGAGGTGGGTGGATCACGAGGTCAGGAGATCGAGACCCTCCTGGCTAACACGGTGAAACCCCGTCTCTACTAAAAATACAAAAAACTAGCCGGGCGCGGTGGCGGGCGCCTGTAGTCCCAGTTACTCGGAAGCTGAGGCGGGAGAATGGCGGGAACCCGGGAGGCGGAGCTTGCAGTGAGCCGAGATCGCGCCACTGCACTCCAGCCTGGGCGACACAGCGAGACTCCGTCTCAAAAAAAAAAAAAATAAATAAATAAATAAAAATAAAGAATTCATAGAATTAATATTTGTAAACTATTTAGTGCATGTCTGGAACATATCCATTATGCTGAATAATGGTTAACTATTATTACTGTTATTTTAGGTAACTGGATAAAGAGGAAAAAGATGTACTTACTGTGAGGTACAGTTCCTTAAACACTACCATGTTATTAACTAATCATTCAGAGCTTTGTAAGGAAGGACCTGCTCTTCAAGTACATCAGTGAATTCAGATACTTTAAAAACTTCATCAATCTGTTCAACCTACATTTGTAAAATCTATACAATCTGGGACAAACTAGGCCACCATTTGTTCAGGTAATACCCAATACAAGGGGACTTGGGGGAGGGGGCCTTTCACTTGCCAAGCCCTGTAAAACAGTAGCTTTGGGTTATATCATCCCAGCATGTGTGTCTATATATGTTATGTGTATATATATATATATGATATATATATAATTTAAATTTGTATAAATGCTTCATACGAACTAGCAGCAGCCCTGAGGTCCAATCCTAAATCCCACAGCAATTTAGGATCTTGACCAAACCCTCTGCCATACCTTGGCTTTCCTTCTTCAGGCAATATTATATAGAGGAAGTCCTCCCTTGGGGTTTACAAGGGTAAGGGTGGGGAGCTGTGCTCCAGGGTTTCTGGGAAAGACAAACCAGCTCAAACAAGCCTATTCTATCTATCAGCTCTACCCAGAAGCTGAAATGGGGAGGGAGACTGCCTTTTCTTTCTCCCTAGAGAGCTCATACCTCAATTCTGCTTTAAAGGTATTGCTTGAGCATTGAGGCATAGAAGTCGGAGGGAGCGATGATGAATGCCTTCTCAAATAAAACACTTTTTCTATTTCCTGTTTCTTTCTATCCATGCAAATGAATGGCTGAGAACTTTGCTGCCAACTTTTGCCTTTGAACCCCTCGAATCCACCTAGATTAATCCTGGTTGTCCTATCAGACTTAGCTTTCCACAATCCACAATAGTCTCCCATCCCAGAATGAGGTATGGGCTTATTTATTTATTTAGACAGGGTCTCACTCTGTCACCCAGGCTGGAATGCAGTGGCGCAATTATGGCTCACTGCAACTTTAACCTCCTGGGCTCAAGCAATCCTCCCACCTCAGTCTCCATCCAGCTAATTATTTAAAAAAAAAAAAAAAATCTTGTAGTGACAGGGCCTCATATTTTGTCCAGTCTGGTCTTGAACTCCTGGGCTCAAGTGATCCTCCCATCTCAGCCTCCCAAAGTTCTAATATTACAGATGTGAGCCACCATACCCAGCCCCCTCTACTTTTTGATATCATCTTGTACGTACTTCCCAGAATATAAATCCATGAGGACAGGACCTATGCCATCTTGTACACAGTTTTATTTCCAGCACCTAGAACAGTGCCTGATACATAGCGGACATCCAGTAAATATTGTCGAATGACTGAATCAATGAATCATATATACGTAAAGAAGGAAAAAAACACAATACTATGTAACCATAATTGCCTTCTATGGAGGCTAAAGAGTAGATCCTGGAAGATAAAAGTCCCCATGCCTGAGCACCAGGATGGATTTAAGTATGAAGAAAGTGGGCCTGGATTTGAATTTTGGGGATGCATGAAAAGAACACAATTACTCTGTACAACAGACAGCAAGAACTTCCTGGAGCTGGAGTTTGGAGGAGGGTAGAATGCAGTGCAGGAGGGATGATATGAGGAGTAAAAGTGGGAGATGGATGAGAAGATTGGCAGGAGTATGGCTGTTGTGTGGGGTAAAGTAGACAGTGAGAAGGCCCTGGGATTAGGGGGTGCTGGCAAATGGACTTATTATAACAGGAATGTGCACTCTGTCATTTGAAGTTTATTGCTGTGCTCTCCCATGACCCAAAAACTCTCAGTTCAAGTTTTTGCAATACATTATCAGCCTGGATTTTATGATTACTTTGTGTGTGGTGTAGGGGAGGGAGGATAGATGAGAAAGAGTTGTCTCCCAAGCTTGAGTTTATGCCAAGACAGAGATAAAAGAACAGCTACAAGATGCACAGTACATTAGAAAGCAGGAAGTCAGAGCAGAACTGACTGTGAATGCAGCAGAAATCTTGGGAGCAGCCTTTGGGCCTCAAAAGGACATAAAATGGAAGTTTTGTGCTGATTTCAGTCAGATCTCAAGGGGCCAGGAGGTCCCAGCTAACACCTGGGACACACTATGTATTCTACACAAAGGTTAATTTTCTTGCCTTTTTTTGTCCTTTGGACTGAATTCCTTGATAGCAGGGGTTTTCTTGTTTGTAAGAACATCTACATCTCCAGCATGATGTCTAACACATAGTAGTTACTATTTATTGAATAAACATATGAATGACTTTACTGTAAACCTTCTTCCTTGGAAATTACCTAAGATTAATGAGAAAAAAATAATCAAATAAAAGAGTGGGAGGGAAGAAGGGAGAGAAAGATGGAGATACAGGTGGAAGTGGAGAGGCAGAGCGAGAGGGAGAGAGAAATAGTATGGCACCCTAATAAATAAAGCCTGATGGTTTTTTCAGATAATATTTTTTCCATATCTCTCATTTTTTAATTGTTTTTATTTTTTATTTATTTTTGAGACAGGTTCTCACCCTGTCACCCAGACTGGAGTAAAGTGGTACAATCTCAGCTCACTGCAGCCTCCACCTCCCAGGCTTAGGCAATCCTCCCACCTCAGCCTCCCAAGTAGCGGGGACCACAGGCGCATACCACCACACCCAGCTAATGTGTGTGTGTGTGCGTGTACGTGTGTGTGTGTTTTGTAGAGACAGGGTTTTGCCTGCTGCCCTGGCTGGTTTCAAACTCCTAATCTGCCCACCTCAACCTCCCAAAGTGCTGGGATTGCAGGCGTGAGCCACCAGGCACAGCCATATCTCTCATTTTGAAGAATCTATCATTTATCTTTATCCTCCAAAACTTCCTTGGCACCTGCTCCATATGCTAGAATGAGGTTAAATGGAGTGAAAAGCCTGGTGGACAATCTTAATGGGTGGTCCCTCTCATGCAAAACCCATGGACATCCCAATAGGATGCAATCCCATCTCAGTGAGAACTGTGCATCACCTGGCCAGTATTTGATTGGAAGGTTGACTGATTGATTGATTGATTGCATTTTGAGGACAGAATGTATCCAGTACAGCTGTGGCCTCCATGCTACTATGAGTTTTCCTAGAGGCAATGGTTAAATATGAGTAATAAGTCTCCTAGGCCTTTGTTCAAAAAGCTTAATGCAAATTGTTTGGTTAAAGGATCTGAGGTTGTACCTCTGCAATAAAAGTTTTACAGACTATGGAAATAAATAATAACAGCATGTACTAATATTAATTTTTAAAAATCAGTTTATCCTCATTTCCCTGAGAATTTGATCAACTGGTAAAATAAATAAGTATAATAAAATCTGATTTTTTAAAAAAATGTAAAGATGTGAGCTGGGCACGGTGGCACACACCTGTAGTCTCAGCTACTTGGAAGGCCAAGGAGTTCCAGGCCAGCCTGGGCAACATCACAAGACTCCATCTTCTAAAAAAAGTTAAAGATGCAAGACTTAAAAATAAGTTTTTCAGTCCAGTCTAAATACATAAAAAATCTAAATGTCATAAGTTTTCCTTATTATTTCAGATTTATTTAGTATTGAAGTAGCAATTAATTACTAGTAATATAGATCAATAAGTCGGGTAAAATGATTTCTTAGTCTGGTGGTCTGTATGAATGTGCTATTAAATTCATCCACTTTGAAATTACAAATATGATTAAAGTATATTTTTCCTAGATGAAAACACATTTCAGTAGGGCAGAGACTACTGGTCTGTATACTCACCATAATGCTCTAATAGGATAGACAGTTGCCTAGGATGCCTTTGGGCACAAAAATTTACTCTCACTAAAGGTGTTATAGAAGTGCCTTTTTCTTAGAATAAAATGTTTTACAAATTGAGTTCACTCTCAGGTGTTTAACTCTTATTCTCTATATTCCTCCCTTCTCTCTTCATATTATGGGACACAATATACCGCCACCAGGCAAGCTCAGTGTGTGGCTGCAGTGTAGTTCATATATCATGGCTGCATCCACAATTCAACCCGGCCTTCAGCTTACTTGCCCTCAGATTCTGAACATTACAGGCAGTGTGCATTCCCCAAGGCCAAGATTATGGGTAATGGGTGGCAAGGAGAAAAGCCCTTGTCATTCTCCAAAAATATAACCTGCCAACAAAATGTGGATAAGCTCAAGGAAACATTTCCAAACATGGAAACAGGACTGGATCAGATTGGGGCAGATGGAAGCTTTTCCCAGTTCTTGATTTTGCCAGTCTCCCTAACTGATTTCTCAATCACTCAACACAGGATGAAAGGGAACAAAAAAGACCTCTATTTCCAACACTTTGGAGCTATTAAAAATAGTCAAAGTTCTCCTAATAAAAATATTAGAAAAATTAGGGATTTTAGGACTATTCTAAAACCCTTTATAATTAGGAAAATGTCCTAGCAGGGTTAATGTTTTTAGAAAGTAAGAACTGAATACTTTAATTATTATTATATTATTCGAAGTGCTCCCAACTTTGCCTTCTCTGTAGGTTCCTGTTATCACTAAGTTTATATTTTGCTTTGCAGGAACATTTTTAGCTATTCACTGATTAATGAAAGGAACATCTGCCCCTATTAAAAAAGCATAATATGTCAAAGATACGTTAACAAGACTTCCTTTATAAATTGGCTATTTTCTATCACTCTGGGGCTACAGAGACTTAGTTTCATCTTGTTTCCTATTGCTTTTCTAATCATTTTTCTCTACTTCCTTTGACAGCTCCTCTTCAAAAAGCAGTCCCTCAGTGAGCTCATCCGCTCTCAGGGATTCATCCATTGCTGCTGTGCGGATGCTTCCAAGTTTAACCGTATGAACAATCAGTTGCCAGCCATCTACTACCTGATGAAAGGGAGCAAAAGGGAACACAGGGTGATTGCTCTTATGTGTGTCTTCAGAACACTAGGTTCAAAGACAAAAATTTCATCTTTCTGGCCAATGAGATGGGCTGAACATTCCAAAGCCTCATTCTGTCAGTAGAGTCAAGATTTAAATGGAGGTAACATCCACTAAAGAGCCATATACTGGAAATTGATAAGATTCTAGAAGAAAAACCCTACCTTCCTGGCGATACACTGCATCACTCTTGGCACCAAACATTTTAGGAATACTTGGTTATCTTCTATTGCTTTACATTTGTATGTCAGTGATTTGACAAATGTTTATTGAACACTTACTCTGGGCCAGGTAGTAGTCCAGATGTAGGCAGGCAGCAGTGAACGTGAAAGATCTTAGAGAGCCTTATGAATTTAGAGAGAAAATTCTAACAATAAACACAAAAAATAAGATAAATTAGAGCTATATAGGAGGTAAAAATAGACTAACGTGATAGAGCAGTGGGAGTAGGATGGTGGAGGTTGCTCTAGTAAAGGTTGTTGGAGAACGCCTCTCTTAGGAGACACTATTTGAATTGACACCTGAGTAATGAAGACACAGAGATGCAAAGATTTTGGAAAAGTATGTTTCAACCCAAAGTGAGAACATAAGGCTCTGAGAGGTGTGCAAGCTTAGCATGCCTAAAGAATGAAATAAAAGCCAGCGTGTCTGGACAGTGGTGAGCGAGGGAAAAAGCCGGAGATGTGGCAGCAGAACAAGGCAGAGCTCAGCTCCTGTGGAGTCTGTAGGCTGGGGTTTCTCATCCTCAGCACTAGTGACATCTCATTCTCTGTTGCGGGGGGATATTCTGTGCAATATAAGATGTTCCGTAGCATTCCTGGACTCTACTCACTAGATGTCAGTAGGTTCTCTCTAGTGGTGACAAACAAAATTGTCTACAGAAGACATTGCCAAGTGTCCCTGGAGGTGGGGGAGGGGGGTGGTAAATAGCCCCCAGTTGAGAACCACTGTTGCAGGCAAAGGTAAGAAATTTGAATATTATTAGGGGTGATAGGAAGCTATTAGAACATCTTAGGCATGGAAGGATAAGAACTGAGTTAAACTTATGCTAACTTCTGTGGAGAAAAATAAGACTAAAGGCAGGGAGGAAATTAGAAGGTGACTATAACAGCCCAAATCAGAAACGATGAACTAAGGTGGTAGCCAAAAGGATTCATCTAGGAATTAGGTGGAGGGTGGTAAGAGGAAGGAAAGAATCAAGCATGCTGCTTAGGCCCTCTCCTGGAGCCATGAAGTACTTGGGGCCTAATCCCTAAGCCTGAGATGTTAATGTCATTTACTGGTGGGGAAGACTTGCAAGGAGATTTGTGAGCATAGGGGTTAGAAATAAAAACATTCTCTTAGCCATATTAAGTTTGAGATACCCATTAGGTATTCAAGCGGAGATGTCCAGTAGGCAATTAGATGTCTGAGTAGGGTGCGCTGAGAAGTCAGGACTGGAGATTTACATTAATGAGTCCCCTAAAGATGGAATTTGAAGATGAGAGATTAGATAAATGTACCTAATATATTAGTTTCCTGCCACGTGAATCTAATTTTACAATTTTACGTTCTATTTACAATTTTACCATTTTACATTCCCACCAGCAATATGAGCTAGTTTCTTCATATTCTTGTCAGTATTTGGTGTTGTCACTATTTTTTACTTTAGCAATTCTGATATGTATATAGTGATATTGTCATTATTTTAATTTGCATTTCTCTAATGGCTAATGATGTTGAATATAATTTAGATCTGTTTATTTTCCACCAGGATGGAAAATAACAAACGACTATAAACTGGTGGCTAAAAACAACAGAAAAATTTTTCATTCACAATTCTGGAGTCCAGAAATCCAAAATCAAGGTGTCAGCAGGGCTGCATCCCTCTGGGGACTAGGAGAACATGCACTTCTTGCTTCTTCCCACTTCTGGTGACTGTCAGCAATCCTTGACTTGTGCCGTTGTGGCCACATCATTCCAAGTTCTACCTCTGTGGTCACATTGCCTCCTCCTCTTCTATCATGTCTTTCCTAGTGTCTCTTAGTAGGATAGAACCCACCTGTATAATCTAGGCCCTCTCCAGCTCAAGTTCCTTAATTAATTACATCTGCAAAGGCCTCATTCCCAAATAAGATAGCACTCACGGGTTCCAGGAATTAGGACACGAACAAATCTTTTTGTGGGTCACCAGTCAATGTACTATACCTAGGGAGAGAGTATAGATAGAAAAGACAAAGGATAGAGGCTCGGAAATGCCAACGGATAGAAGTTGATAGATAGCTTTGCGCTGGGCTAAGTGGAAAAAAGAAGAAGAAGAAAAAAAAGGTGATAGAGGAGGAATGAATGAGGAAAGTATGGCCAGGCAATGCAGTGGTCACAGATACCAGGGAGAGCGAGCCTCTAGTTCATGTTTCTTCTGAATCTCCTAGGTTCCTTGGATTTGCTCCAGAGTAAGTACACAAATACTCCTTGAATTGAAATAAATGTTTAGAGTGATCTTTTTAAAAAGCACATTGTTCATGCCATTTAACTGCCTTAGGATTGGAAAAACTCATGGGTAATTACCCACATATTTATTGCTTTAGGTGAGCACCTGGAAAAAGTGAGAGAAAAAAAGCCCTTTTTTATTTTGTGCCAAGTTTTTACTATAATGGTAACCATCACTCTTCTTTTAATTCTTCATTCTCAAGCCTACAAAGGGTGAACATTTGAAACCTATTTAGCAAATTCTTTGTAACTGGCAGCAAACGTTCAAAGTTAAATTTAGGATCCAAACCTCCGTGATTGGTCAGTGAAGTGAAAGAGGTGGGGAGTAATGATTCAAGGAACCTGCTTTCCTTTGATGTCCTGATATGGTAATCAGGAATATATCTTGATGCAATTAATATACTTCACTCTTGGGGAAAATAAGTTCATTGTCTTTCTGTAAAAATAATAGATTGAGTGTTCCCAATAACTTTGTAGTCAATATATTTTGCCTTTACTAATTGACGAATAAACAGATCCTAAAATCCTTTGAATAGAAATACACCATGTAGGGTCAAAATGCCATCTGTCTTATCATGTAAACATTGATACCTTAGAGAAACACATTTTCAATCAAAGTAACATTGGATTTATGGACCCAAAATGCAGAAACATTCGTCTTCCCTCCCTCCCCACCAAAAAATCAGAAGTGGTTCCTTAGTGGCTAGAAGGGCACCGTAGAATTTAACCCTCAAAATCTCTATAGGGAGCAATCTGAGGGAAATTTTCAACATTTCTCCTAATCGTATCACATTGCTCCTAGAAGAAACATGATGACCAAAGCAGTCTGTTCCCTGAGATGGCTGAAGACTATAGGAGGAGGTGCAAAGAATTTTCCAGGGTTTCCCTCTGCTCACACAACTGTGGATACATTGTAAGGCAGAGTTACTCAGGATCGTCATCCCATCCACTGGAAATGGATTCGGGGGTTGCAGTGTTGTGCTTTTGACCCCGCTCCTCCTATTGCCCACCCTCACACCTACCTGCCGCAAGATCCCAACGAGTAAACCCAATAACTTAAGACCAAGGCCTGCTTGTCTAGGTACTTAAGCCTCCCAAGCAAGTATGAAATTTGTTAAATCATGGACTATTTAATTAATTAACTTGGTGTACAAAGCTGAAGAAAAGCATATTTCATACGTGAAATGAGAAGACTTAAAGTAATATTACATATCTCAAAATATTTGAGGTTAAGTTTCATGCACTTTCCTCAGGCTAAATCACCCCACCGCCAACCCCAACATACACGCACCACGGCATCCAAACTAATATTCTGACTTAAGTAAGTATGTGGATGGACTAATGGAACATAAGATACATATTTTTTGAGATGTGAGAAGGATGAAAACAATGCCCACTCTTCAAAAATGCTAAGAGTAAAGTCCTTTGAAAGATAAAAGGTTAAAGCAGAAGAAGTGTCAAGGCATTGCTGAGGCTAAGAAATGAGCACAACTTGCCAACAGTCAAAAGTTCAACAAGCAGCTCTTTTATGTGTCTAGAGAATTAGGTCATCTCGGCATTGTGTTCTCCACAAAAGTGGAGGGGGATTTTGGCGAGAAAAGTGGCTGCATATTCTTGATTATTCCCATCAAGCTCTGATGGGAGTGAGTAGCCATGGGTTCCAGTTCAGACTCTGTGACCTTTTCATGTTGTGACTGAAACAAGTCTTTGCCTCTCTCTAAGGCCCTCTCTCTCCATCTGCAAGACAGGAGTAGTAACAGACATGCTGAGTCATTTACAGGTTTGTTGTGAGGATAACATGTATTAGTGGAGATGGAAGGGCTTTGCAGAAGTTTGAAGATGCAAGTCATTTTATTACATAGTGAAAGGCATCAGGATGGAGACCTTGTGACACTATTTAAGGCCCCATAATCAGCTAGGACAATCAACATTCTTTCAACTCCTAAAACAATAATTAGAGTAGCTACCAGGTGTTTAGTGTATCTCATGAACAGAGCATTTAACAATAATCTTTTATTTATGGTTATTATGTCCACCTTTACAGATTAAAAAAAAAAAAAGTCTGAAGAGGTTACGTGACTTTCCAAATCACAATTCTGGTAAATGGAGAGGGAGGGAGGCTATATCCAGATCTGATTCCAAAGCACATACTCTTACACAGTAGCCACACTAGCCAAAGACCAGTGAGATGTGCAACATAGCCCCCAGTTGCATGGGTGGGTGTGTTGACATTTCCCAGCCTACCTCTTCTCTTAACTAATCCTCAATAGATCTTTCAAATTAGAAGCATTCAGGAGGTCCCTGCCATGGAAGATCAGAGAGAACGTCCCTGGGGAGGAACCTCCTGTGTTTGTGGGGAATAACTTTTCCAAATAAAAACCCAAGTTTCAAAGATCCATTAAATGGATGAGATTTGCCAGTACACCCTTGGGGTTTATAATGCAAGTCCATAGCTTCTTATCACCATGTCACCTTTTTAAATTCTTTTTAGATGGAGTCTCACTCTGTCACCCAGGCTG
Organism: Rhinopithecus roxellana; assembly: GCF_007565055.1. Taxonomy (NCBI): domain Eukaryota; kingdom Metazoa; phylum Chordata; class Mammalia; order Primates; family Cercopithecidae; genus Rhinopithecus; species Rhinopithecus roxellana. The sequence goes on along the minus strand of NC_044550.1, from coordinate 31,288,644 downwards.
GAGTATAGTGGTGCAATCTCGGCTCACTGCAACCTCCGCCTCCCAGGTTCAAGTGATTCTCCTGCCTCAGTCTCCTGAGTAGCTGGGATTATAGGCACCCACCACCACGCCAGGCTAATTTTTGTATTTTTAGTAGAGACGGGGTTTCACCATGTTGCCCAGGCTGGTCTCAAACTCCTGACCTCAAGTGATCTGCCCACCTCACCCTCCCGAAGTGCTGGGATTACAGGCATGAGCCACCATGTCCAGCCACCATGTCACCTTTTTGCCTCTATTCTCCATGTGCCTAAAGAAAAGCATATCAGAGTGAAAGTCACCCAAACTCTGCAGTTCAGAGACCATTTGATTTTACTGTGAGTTACACTTACCTCCCCCACTCCCACCAAGCTTTCTTCCTCTTGTGTTCTGAATATAGTGACTGCTCAATAAGTATTGCTGATTAATTGGCTGGCTAAGAATAAGGAATAATTGATTTACCCAATAGGAAATAATTTTGATTTTGACAAAATAAAAATAATTACAGTTAAAAGAGTAAAGTTAAGTCTACTTATGTATATGCTATGCAATGTGAGTTTGTAGATTCAATTCTCTTTTTCCGTGTTCTCATTTTCCTTTTATTTCCTGCAACTTTTGGAACTGTTGACCACAATAGTTTTACCTTGAAACCATTTCCTCCATTGACACCCATGAAGCTTATGCTGTCCTGGTTCCCCACAGCCTCTAGTTTTAGTGTCTTTCTGGTTACTTCTGTAGACTTTTCTTTCTGCCCTTCACACATGGACATTACCTAAGGTTATGTCAGTCCCCCAGTTTCTCTTTAAAATCAGTTCTTATTTATGATGATGACTTCTAAATCAGCGTCTTCAAAACCCCAATCTCTCCTCTCATTTCCAGTTTGCATCTACTTTTTATTTGGATTCCATCTTACTG